>NW_006921594.1:13396679-13403785 GCF_000298275.1 Orycteropus afer afer | reverse complement strand
ACTTGACTGCTAGCCAGAAGGTTGGTGGTTCAAACCCACCAGCCACTCCTCAGAAGGAAGGTTGGGCAATCTACTTCCGTAGTGATACTGCCTCAGAAAACCAAGGAGGGGTCGCTATGAGTAGGGTCTGACTTGACGACATATCATAACAACAACAACAAATCAGAACTTAATTTTATTGGTTGTCCATTGTAGGTGACATTCCTTTTACCCCAAGATTCTCCCAACATCCTTTTTTTGTCTTTGGTTTTGGAAAGTTTGATTATGATATGTCTTGGTGACTTTCTCTTGGGGTCTATCCTGTATGGGTTTCGTTGTGCTTCTTGGACCGATATCTTTTCTTCCTTCATGATATGGGGGAAATTTTCTGTTAGCAAGCCTTCCACAATTTTTTCAGTTCCCCCACCCTCCTCTTGTCCTGGTAGTCCAATGAGCCATATGTTTGTTTCTTTTCGTGTCTTCTCATGTAATTCTTAGGTTCTCTTCATTTCTCTTAAATCTTTGTTTTGATTTTTCTTCGTACAAGCTGGTGTCAAGGGATTTTTCTTCTATTTGGGAAGCATGTTCTTCAGCCAGTTCTAGTCTACCCTTTTGTCCTTCCACTGTGTTGTCTAACTCTAATTTTATTGTTCATCTTCTGGATTTCTAACTTCTATTTTTGTATGAGTTCTAATTGTCTATTTATCTTGTTATTTTGTTACTGAATGGTTTTCTTGAATTCTTCCAGGCTACTGTCTGTCTTCTCATTGATTCTGTTTGTGCTTTCCTTGCATGCTTGGAGAGTTCTATATATATACCCTTTAAATTCCTTCTCAGATAATTCTATTGCTTCTTCTTCCACGATGGATAATTCTTTAGCCTGGGGTTTTATTTCTATTGTCTTGTCCTTTTTTTTTTTTTTTTTTGAAGTTGTCTGTTGTTTCCTAGACATTTTGAAGTTGTTGACTTTAACTGTTAGTTATGTATTGATTTTTTTCACCCTGATTTTATGTTTTACTATATCCGGAAGTGTGGAGCAGGTGTACTTTTTTTGGTTATTAATTCGGATGTACTGGGTTGCTCTCTAGTTCTCTTTACATTAGTGGAATCACTGGTGGGGATGTGGATTCAGGTCTCTGTTAGTAGTGAAGTGGATTTGGATTTGGGATGAGCAGGCGTTTTGGAAGTTTACTGTGTTCCTTCTATTAGATGAGACAGGGGAGAAAGGGAAAAAAAGAAAGAGAAGGAAAAAAAAAAAAAAAAGGCATCAGTAGCGAATCCCTGCTCTGTGTTTGGGTGAGGTGCTACTGGCTCAAGTGGTTTGCTTTGTGTCTTCCTGGGACGGCTACTAATGATGACATCCTACTGTCAATCAGAGACCCGTGATTCAAAATCAACAGAGACCTCAATGGGTAGAGGGTCACTACTTTCAGTTTGGATCAAGAAGCTGCAAAAACTCAGCACCCCTCTCTACTCTGTGCTAAAAAGGAGGTTGTGGAAGAGTTTAACCCCAGCCCACTGCTGTCTGTGCTTTTGCTCCAGGGCACCACCTACTCAGAGGGAATTTCCCCTTCTCCCACTCCTTTCTGAACTCCACAGAAGCCCAAGCCAAGGGAGGTTTTGATCTGTTTCCCAGTAAGGTTATCTACTCATTCAGCTCATCTCCCAAGGTCTCTGTCAAAAACTCCCCCTATGGGTATTCCAAGTCCTGAAAACTTCTGTGACTTCTGTGATTTTTTTTGGTTTTTAAATTTCCTCCTTCTCTCCGTCGATCTCTTTGTATTGCTGAGTCCTCTGCTTCTCCTTTTATTTTCCCTAGTTGTTTAATCTGTTCTTTTTCTCTACCTCCTCTAAATCTGGTATCTTATCTTCTCCTTAGTTGCTCATACGTTCAGTATCTTTGTTTCTATCTGCTTTACCTATTCATAAATTAAGATGCTAGAGGGAACAAATGTGTGGGCTACAAGTATGAAACTATCTTCCCCGAGCCCTAAATATACTTTTCAAGATGCATGAAGATGAGGGCAATGTTTAGCTGTCTTAGACCCTGAAATAATCCTTCATCTTCAGTCTGCCTCTATTTCTAGTTTTCACCAAACACAACTGTAGGAACATTCAGTCCCTGCCTCTGCACCCCACTCCCCATAAAGCCTAGTCTGAAACCAAGTCCATTATTGGTCTACTCTGAGGAGTCCTTGACTCTCTGTGTGTATGACACACCCACACACAGATAAACTGACCTTCAGAACACAAAGACTAAGAAACAGATGGAGAGAGCGAGACATAGATGCTGCGATAGCAAGAGTGAAATCTGAGAATTCTTAGCAAATCCTACACTTAAATTCTGTCATCTTCTACACATCTAAAATTGTGGGGACATGGACCAAGGGCATTTCAAAATACAGATCTTTGGAATGCTTTGATTTGGCAGTTTGTTTTCAGATCCCATCAAGCAGTTCACCATTGCTGACAGATGCCTTTCTTGATTATTGCTGGGAGCCTTGCTACTTTGAAAGTTATTGATTAGTGCATCTGTCTTTCCATTCTTGGAAGCCTTTTTGATATTTTGCTTTGGAGAGTTGATTAAAAGTCTTCTTCATATTTTCAGGCTCTCTTAAAATTCTTATTAGACTATATAGATCATATGGGGGAAAGCAATAAATGTTTCCTGGAACAGGTTTTAAATGGGCTTAAGTAATTTTTTGGTCCACTTTTCAGAAGTTTATTTTTTCAGCTGGCCAAAAGACATGCTTAATGACTTACTTTTTACTCACTTTCTAACAGTGAAAAATAATCAACAGTGGCTGTTTTTAAAATATAATTTCATAAGTAGATTATGTTTCTTTCAAGAGACATTTGTTGGGTGTTTGACTCCACTTCAATCACTCTAAAGATGGTTGCCAGGACTTTCCTTTGGGTATAAGTGAAATGACTTTGTCTCTTGCCTTTCACCAATTGGTGGGCTGTTGATCAATACTGCTCATACCCCTTCTGCCATTTCCTGTGGGAGGCTGGAATACTGCTGACACTACTGCAGCGTTACCAGTATGGTATTGATTTGCACAGATCCAGGATGACTAAAAGTCCTGAGGATACAGAGTGTCAAGGTTGCACAGTAAGAGATCCAGGCTTCCTCCAGCAGTGCTAGATCTGCCTTTCCTTTCACTAATCAATAAGCATTAAAACTCTGCCGTAACTATTTCTGAATCTCCCTCTTCTTCATTGTGCATTTAATATTACCAAGAAACCCTCTCCTTATATTCTGGTGCTTAATCTTCCTTTGGAATACCAGGGTGGTATGAACAGTTAAGTGCTTGACTATTAGTGGAAACGTTGGTGGTTTCAACCCACCGAAAGGTGCCTTGGAAGAAAGGCCTGGTGGCATGTTTCCTAAAGTTCAGAGCCATGAAAACCCTATGACATGTACTCTGCACACACAGGGATGTCACATGGGGTCACCATGAGTAGGAATCAACTAACTGGTTTTGGGGGCTTAATCTTCCTTCTTTTCCCCCAAGGACTTAGGGATATTTTAAAAATATGCTTTCCATTGAGTTATTATGGATTCAAAACTTATTTTCAACACCTTTTATTAGGAGCTCTGGTAGTGTAGTACCTAAGGCACTTGACTGCTAACCAGAAGGCTGGCAGTTCAAACCCATTAGCCACTCCTTGGAAGGAAGTTTGGGCAATCTACTTCTATAGTGGTACTGCCTTAGAAACCCAAGGAGGGGTCACCATGAGTCAGGTCTGACTTGATGGCAAATTACAACAACATAGCAATAAAATAAGTTGGTTGGTTTGCCCCTTTGGTGAAAAAGCAGGGGTGATCAAAATATTTGCATGGCAATCATCAGTCAGAATGGACATTGGCCAGTTTGTCAATTCAGTACATACTACAGACTGCTGTGCTGCCCTGAGTGGGTAGACGCCTCTTGGTAATCAACCACCAGGCTAGAAGATTCCTCCCTGGTTCCTATCTTTCTTAAAAAGAAGACATAACTTTTTATTGCCCATGGCTCTTTCTTTTAAAGAACTTATCCTTCCTTCCTCTGGGAGTTTGAGTGACAGTCTTTGGAAGACTCTGTAAGGCTGAGAATCTGTAGCTTCCACATATATTCATTACCTGAAGGATGATCCTCACTTCCAATTAGTCACCAAGGCTTGTCAATTCTGCCTCTTAAATAGTTCCAAAGCACTCTCACATTCTGTCTCTTCTGCATAGATCAGGCATTCATCATCTCCTACCCTTTGTTGTTGCTGTTGTTGTTGTTTTGTTTTTATAACTTGTTTCCTTGATTAGGCATGGCATCCCTAATCCATCCCACACACACTTTTAAAGGGGATCTTCTAAGCACAAGTCTTCTTATGGCACCTCAGCACTTAAAATATTTAAATGCTGCTCTGGAGACAATGAAACCTAATGTCTAACATTTTCAGGCACTTTATGATCTCACCTAACAACCTTCTCCCAATACCCAGTCAAAAGACTATTCTCCAGCCAACCCCAGCTATTTAGATTTCCCTGAAGGTACCACTTCCTTAAAGGCACAGTCTTCTTCATGTCAGAGACTCTTTGTGGGGCAGCACTCACAGTTTAAAAATGGGCTTGAAGGCCACACTGATCTTTCCAGGGCTTTGCCCTCTATGACCTCATAGAGCCTTATCTAGAAACTCTTACTAAGGTGGTTGTGTTGTTGTCAGGAGCCACTGAGTTGGCTCCAACTCACAGCAAACCTGTGGAGAACAGAATGAAACACTGCCCTTCTCTGTGCCCTCCTCTCAATATTTGCTACGCTTGAGTCCATTGTCACAGCTACTCTGTCAATACATCTCGTTGAGGGTCATACACTTTGTCACTGACCCTCTACTTTACTGACGTTCTCTTTACAAATGGCATGCTGTATCTTTGTCACATGCCACCTGTACCACTCTCACTAAGTGATAAGACCCCAAAGAGTGGACATGCTGTCTCATCTTGGTTGGTAGTAGGCATTTCTTCTTAGGATATTGGCATGACCTTGATCAACCAATATGTCTATCACTTGTGGTAGTTCCTTACATGATGTCATTTTTGTAAGCCGAAAATGGTAAACTATCATCAATGTCATGTATTTCAACCTAATATAAACCAAAACTTCCTGCTGTGAAATGCAGATATTAATTTCCCTTCCAGATCTGCTGTGAGGTGTTATAACATCATGGTTAAAAGTTTGGGTGGTGGACTCAGAACTGGCTTACAGTTCCAGGTTTGACCACCAGCTGTGTAACCTTGGGCAAGCTATTTGACCTTTCTGAGATTCAGTTTCCTCATCTGTAAAATCGGGGATAATAGCAAGCCTTCCTCAGAGAGCAGTTGTGAGGATTAGAGGGCTGAGCTCACAGTAAACACTTTCAATGGCAGTAATCGTGAACATCAAATACAATGATGTACATGGTTCACTTTTAAAAATGTTCTACAGAGGCTAATTTTAATCACTCTATTTATAGTATAACAATACAGCTAATTTACAATCTGATTGTTTTGTTTATGAACACCATTTTAGTTCCTGAATATGCTGAAGAATACTGTCATCAATTTTTTTTTTTAATTTTATTTTGTTGTTGTTACTGAGAATATATACAATGAAACATACACGAATTCAACCATTTCTATATGTACAATTTAGTGACATTGATTACATTCTTCCAGTTATGCAACCATTCTTGGCCTCCTTTTTCCCATTAACGTAAATTTACTGTCTCTTACAGTTCCTATCTAATCTTTGAAGTTACTATTGTCACTTTGATCCCAAATAGATGGTTCTTAAAAGAACATAATGTTTAAGGCAGACATTTTTTTCTAGTTAAGCTAAACTATTCTTTGATTCTAAGAAGACCTCAGAGGATATTTTTGGTTTAAGGTTTAAAGATTACCTCAGGGCAAAGGTTTCAGAGCTTCATCCAGCCCCCATGGCTCCAGAAATTCTGGAGACCATGAGAATTTTATATTCTGTTCTTCATTTTCCCCTTTGGATTGGGAGTCCTCCATAAAATCCTTGATAAAAATGTTCAGTAATGGTAGCCAGGCACCATTCAGTTCTTACGATCTCATGGCAAAAGAGGCAGTTACCCACACATTCCATACAATTCTATTCTTGACACTCCTTCTTCCTTTGTTGCTCCAGACAAATAAGGAACAATTACCCTGCCTTGGATGGCTGCTTGCATGCTTTCAAGACTACAGGCACTACACAATGAATTAGAAGGTGTAATAGAAATACTAAGTATGCAACTGAGATGTCACCTGAAAGCATTACTCTAAACTTCCAAACCAAGGAACAAAATGCAATGAGGTATTTGGTTGTACATAGGCAGCCTCAAAAATAAAGAAAATTAAGATAAGTCCACGAGAGCCAAAATATGACTTTGGTCATATCCCACCTGAATTTAGAAACCATCTGAAGAGTAGATTTGACACATTGAACACCAATGACCAAAGACCAGATGAGCTGTGGGATGACATCAAGAATATCATACACAATGAAAGCAAATGGTCATTAAAAAGACAGGAAAGGAGGAAAAGATCAAAATGGATGTCAGAAGAGACTGAAACTTGCTCTTGAATTGAGAGTAGCTAAAATGAATGGAAGAAATGCTGAAATAAAAGAACTGAATGGAAGATTTCAAAGGGCAGCTAGAGAAGACAAAGTAAACTATTATAGTGTGCAAAGATCTGGAGTTTGGAAACCAAAAGGAAGAACATGTTTGGTCTTTCTCAAGCTGAAAGAACTGAAGAAAATATAATCCAAGCCTTGAGTTGCAGTATTGAAGAATTCTATGGGCAAAATATTGAAGGAATATTTTGCATTAAAAGAGGCATCAAAAGGGGTCAAAGACTTGAATGTGAAACCTAAAACTGTAAAGTTCCTCAAGGAAAAAATAGGGGCAAATTTAGGGGCCCTAATATATAGCATAAATAGACTATCAAGCATAATTCAAAATGCACAGACAGCAGAAGAGAAATCAGATGATTGGGACCTTCTAAAGATTAAATTTTTATGTGCTTCCAAAGACTTCTCCAAAAGAGTCAAAAGAGAACCTACAGATCGGGAAAAAATATTTGGTAATGACATATCTGACAAGAG
>NW_006921594.1:13377895-13394614 GCF_000298275.1 Orycteropus afer afer | reverse complement strand
TATTGACAGAGAACTTCCAGAAATGCAAGCTCGATTCAGAAGATGACATGGAACAGGGGTATCATTGCTAATGTCAGATGGATCTTAGCTGAAAGTAAAGAATACCAGAAAGATGTCTACCTGTTTTACTGACTGCACAAAGGCATTTGACTGTGTGGATAGCAAATTATGGAAAAACATTGCAAAGAATAGGAATTCTAGAGCATTTAATTGTTCTCATGAGGAATCTGTACATAGACCAAGAGGTCTGTTGGCTGTTTGAACAGAACAAGGAGATACTTCATGGTTTAAAATCAGGAAGGTTGTACATCATGGCTGTATTCTTTCACCACATTCAATTTGTATGTGGAACAAATAATCCAAAAAGCTGGAGTATATGAAGACGAACGTGGCATAAGAATTGGAGGAAGACTCATTAATAACCTGGATATGGAGATGGCACAATGTTGCTTACTGACAGTGAAGATGACTTGAAACACTTATTGATGAAGATCGAAGACTACAGTCTTCAGTATGGATTATACATCAACATAAAGAAAACAAAAATCCTCACAACTGGACCAATAAAACAGCATCACGATAAATGGAGAAAAGACTGAAATTGTCAGAGATTTCATTTTATTTGGATCCATAGTCAACACTCACGGAAGTAGCAGTCAGGAAATCAGAAGTTTTATTGCACTGGGAAATTCTGCTGCAAAAGACCTCTTTAAAGTGTTAAGAAGCAAAGAATGTCATTTTGAAGACTAACCCATGACGTAGTATTTTCAATTGCCTCATTTTTCATATGCATGTGAAAGCTGGACAGTGAATAAGGAGGACCAAAGGAGAGTTGATGCCTTTAAATTGTGGTGTTAGTGAAGAATACTGAAAATACCATGGACTTCTGAAAGAACAAACAAATCTGTGCTGGAAGAAATGCAGCCAGAATGCTCCTTGGAAGCAAGAATGGCCAGCCTTTGTCTCACCTACTTTGGTCATGTCATCAGAAAGGACCATTCCCTGGAGAAGGATATCATGTTTGGTAAAGTGGAGGGTTAGCAAAGAAGGGGAAGGCCTCAATGAGATGGATTGACACAGTGGCTGCAAGGATAGGCTCAAGCATAGCAAGGATTGTGAGGATGGTGCAGGACCAGGCAGTGTTTCGTTTAGTTGTACATAGGGTTGTTATGAGTCAGAGCCAACTCCCTGGCACCCAACAACAAGAAGCAGCCTCAACAACTACTTTTTGTTGCTGTTGTTGTTGTACATATATCTATCACACAACTTTTGCCAGTTCAGCCTTTTACAGGTGTACAACTTATTGACAGCAATTACAATTACAATGATCTATTGTGCAACCCTACCAGTAAGCAATGTGACTTTTCCATCCCCCCTCCCTCCCACTCCTGGTAACCACTAATATACTTTGGACTCTATACATTTGCTTTTTCTTATCTTTTTAAATGAGTGAAGTCATACAGTATTTGTCCTTTGATTGATTTATTTCCTCAGCATAATGTCTTCAAGCTCCATCCATACTGTAACATGTATCAAGACTTTGTCTCTTCAAAATGTGTATGAACTGTTCAGTGTTAAACAAACCTTCTTTGTAAAATTATACCCAAATCACAATTAAAAAAAATAATTAAAATAATTAATAGAGGAAATTGGGTGTGGAGTATATGAGAACACTTAGTACTATTTTTCTAATTTTTCCGTATCTCTTTCTAAAATAAAAAAGCTTATTTTTTTTAAAAAAAACCAAAGACTTCATTTCTTCTCCTGGCTGATGAGCAGTCCATTGCATGTATGTACTACATTTTGTTTATCCAGTCATCTGTTTATAGGCATTGGGTTGTTTCTACTTTTTGATTACTGGGAATAGTGTTGCAGTGAACATTGGTGTACAAGACTCTTTTGGAGTCTCTGCTTTCAAATCTTTTGGGTATAACCCAGCAGTGGAATTGCTGGGTCATGTGGTAGTTCTATTTTTAGTTTTTTTGGGATTCACCACACTACTTTCCACAATGGCTATAATATTTTCCATTCCCACCAGCATTGGATAAGGGTTAAAATTTCCCCACATCTTCACCATATTTGTTATTTTATTTTTTTAAATCTTAGCCATCCTAGTGGGAGTGAAATGCTATCTCATTGTAGTTTTGATTTGCATCTCTCTGATGGCTAATGCTATTGGGCATCTTTTCATGTGTTTTGTGGCCATTTGAATGTCCTGTTTGGTGAAATGTCTATTCAAGTCGTTTGCCCACTTTATAATTGGGTTATTTGTCTTTTTGTTGTTAAGTTGCAAAGTTTTATATATATTTTAATTATTAGATCCTTATGGGACATATGGCTTCCAAAGATAGTTTCCCAGTTCATTTCCATTCAATATTAATCAGGATTTTGGGTGGGTTATGTCTCCATACTGTTTCCTTCTTTCTTCTTCCTGTCTGCATAGTCCATCTGCCACAATTACGACCTCAAAAGTTTGGAACAGAGTTACTGTGGGAATCCAACCCCTGCTCTACCCCCTTTCTCAGACTCTCATTAACTCCCATAAAAGCCAAAGGGGTAGTGAAGAAGCAGTGCTTGGGCAGGTGAGTTATGAGAGTACTGCTAGAAAACCATCCCAGCTTACCAGAGTGAGTCACAAGATGGCCATGCTCCTTTGGGGGTGTCTCCTGGCTTGGCCTCAGTGTTTACAAAGTCACATGGAGGCCCCAAGGCTGGGTCTCCTAACTGTCTCACCCACTGACTCTCCTCTTCCGTACTACGTGGAGAGAGCCACCAATGGAATGATTTGGGCAGCTCGGGCCAGGGACAGCATACTCCAGCACACTCTCCTCCTCTTCTTGTCTCCCTTGCTTGACCCTATAGCAAATGTCCCTTAGATTTGGAGCACATGCTCTCCTCTTGTCTACTACAGAAATGGCCTATGATGTCTACATTATTCTCTAACTTTGAGGGGATGCTCTTATCTTTCTGAACATGCCATTGAAGTTCTCTGGAAAGGAAGACTCACATTCCCTAAGTTAATGTAAAGCCCAGGTGCAGCAGAACCACAGCACCAGCTGTGCTTAGCTTGCCCTCCCCTCCCCAGGCTGCCCTCTGACTCTGCTAAGAGGAACACCAGTGGGAGAGTCGGGTCTCTGCTCTTTGTTCAACACAGTCCAGTGTGGAAGAGTCACCGTGACTGACCAAAGTCCCCTGGGCCTGGCCCTCAGGTTCCCAGCTCTGCATCCCTCCCATCTCACAGCCTGACCCCTCCCTTCTGGCCACGATCATTCTCAGCTACCAGCCAATCCTGCACCTGAGTGGGGTAAACCTAAGGAGCCTGTGCAGCACCTGGAGTGACTTGGCCTCCTCATTCCTACTACTTTGACCTTGTGCCCTCAGGTTTCTTTTCTTTTCCTTTCAAATAATATTTTGAGTTTTTGGTGATAGTTTATACAGTAAGTTAGGTTCCCATTTGACAATTTCCACAAACATGTTCAGGGACCTTAGTTACATTTATTACAATGTGTCAATATTCTCTCTGTGTTCAGTTTGTTCTCTCTCTAGTACTCTAGTTTCCCTGCCCCCTTGTCTTCTCATCTTTGCTTTTGAGTAACTGTTAACCCTTGGTCTCATGCTGATGGTTTTCAAGTAGTGCACCAATGTTATAGGTAGTATTCTTTATTTTGTGTGTCACTCTGCCTACTATTTCACTGAAAGTTGATCTCAGGGGGATAGGCTTGGTTCTAGGTTTGAAGAATGTCTCAGAGTCCTCTGTTCTCTACTGCTCCAGTTTGTCTGGCTTTTATACACACATGCACACACACACACACACGAATTTGTGTTCTGCTCCATATTTTTCTTCAAACTGGGACCAACGACTGTGACACCAGTCAGAACGGTCAGTGGTGGTAGCTGCTTGTGCCCTAATTTTCATAACTGACTTCCTTAAGGAAGACTGAGCAATCTACTTCTGTAAAGATTGACCACCTCAGAAACCCAAAGGGAGTCACTATGAGTCGGAATAAACTTGATGGCAGTGAGGTTTGTATTTTTTGGTTTGTGGTTTACAGTGAACCGGCTCCATCTGTTTCTGAGGTTCTACTAACATTATGCCTTGATAATTTACCTGACACCCCACTTCCTAAAGGTGGAACTTGCCTATCTTTCACCAGTCCTCCCAAGGATTATGGCATATATACACACAGCAGAACATACAACCATTCATCAATTTCTACATGGGCAATTCAGTAACTCTGGTTACATTCTTTATGTTATGTCACCATTCTTGCTACCTCCACCCATATTGTTTCATCACCATTGACTCAAACCTATTACCTGCTAAACTTCTCATCTATCCTTTAAAGTTACTATTAATAAATTGATCTTATATAGATGATTGTTTACCAGAGTGTAGTGCTCAAGGTGAAGATTCTTTTCTTTTTTTACCTCCTACCTCTCTTTTTTTTTTTTTTTTTTATGATTTGGGTGAAAGTCTACAGAGCAAATTCAATTTCCATACGGCAGTTCACATACACTTTGTCTCATGACATTGACTAAAATTTACCCCAATGCAATAGTTCCCTTCCTACTTCCTCCCTGTAGTTACCTCTTCCCTGTGTCATCCCTCCATGCATTGCTGCCCTCTTCAAGGTGAAGATTCTTTACAAATTTAGCTCAATAGTTTGTAGTTTAAAGATAATTTAAGTTTGTAGTTGGAAGAGTCTTCTCAGAACATTAGATTTGGGGGTTCCTCTAGTCTCAAAAGGACCATTAAACCTAGACTATATAAGAATCCAAAAACTCTGTCCCAAATTTTTACCCCTTTTGATCAGAATTCATCTATGATTCTTTGATCAAAACATGAATATACCTGGGCACCATCCAATTCTGGACCCATGGCTAAGGAGGCAGCAGTTCACGGAGGCTATGACTTCAATCTTAAAGCCCAACCAGAATGGGGGGGGGGCTGCTTCTAAATAAATAGAACACCTATTTATAGTATAGTTTAGCAAGGTAGGGAGAGGCAGTATGTTCAGTTTTGGAGACAGGAGAAAAAGTGGTCAGAAAAGAAGGGACAATGGAAGATAGGAAAGGGGCAGAAGAGCAAAGACAGGATAGAAAAGAACAGAGAAGGAAAGGGAGAGCTCGGAGAGGAACCAAAGGACACTCTTATTTGGGATCCAGTGCTCAGTTCTTCTGCCCCAAATAGTTTCGAGTGAACAGATACACCCTGAGTTTACCCACCTGACTCATCAGGGGGGTCCCAGGGCTTAGACACAGAGCAACACTGGAGACAAACAAACAAAAAGCAAGTAAACATCTCTTCTCAGTTATTAATTTGTTTTTAACATAGGGTGTGCACCTATAAGACAGCAGAGACATGTCTAATTACTTCCTTAAAAAAATGCCCAGTTTGTTTCCACATCATTGCCTCCTTTTTATACTGCCAGAATGCATACCTCGGATAACTGTCTCCTGAGTCTGGTCACAGCAGTTGTAACATCTTGTCTATTGAGTGTGGCCCCTAGTGCTGTGCTGTGCTCAAGCCTCAGCAGCTGTATATGGTAGCCCTGATCTTGATTACAGGATTTCTCCCTCTGTATAAAAATTGGGTAATATTTCTTGGTCTATGCAGAAAGCACACAATGTACATCCTCAACTAGTTATCACAGTCATTGTTAAAATTTGAATTTACCATGTTCCCTCCTCTATCACTCTTTCTCCTGGCAGGATTTGCTGCCTATAGCACTCTACCACTAGTAATCAATTGAGATCTAGGTCAGCAAATATAATAATAGTACCAACAATAGTAATAAAGGGGGGAAGGATGAGGAGGAAAAAGAGCATAGAAGAAGCAGCTAATATTTATCAAGAACTTCCTGTCCGGCAGACACTGAGCTAACAGTTTTACGGGCATTCTTTCATTTTATTCTCACAATCTGTAGATATTGTTATATTCTCTGTATTTCTAGTTATATCATTATGACAGAATAGATAGCCTGAAAAACCTCTTACTGCAGAACACTTAGAAATGACTCATCCAGTATAAAAAACAGACATTTAAAAACAAATCTGAGCTGGTGAGAAACAGATACAGCCTCAGAAACCCAAGGAGGGGTCGCTATGACTTGGTGGGACTCAAAGGCACATAACAGCAACAACAACAGTGTGAAAACAGCAACAAAAAAGAAGTGGTAAGCAAACCCTAAAGCTCTGGCTGCCCCCAGGGGATTTGTTGATCTTCCTTACCAAGGGATTTGGATTTTAAAAGCTACTTGGGAAAAGACTAAGCCTTGAGCCTCTCCCCTTAGACAGTTAAAACTCAGATGCCTGTATCAGAAAAGAAGCAAGGCTGAAAAATCACTGATCTAAGCATCCATGCCAAGAAATTAGATAAAGGACAGCAAATAAAGTTTCAAGAAAGTACAGTGAAAGAAGTAATGAAGAAAGAGCAGAAGTTAACAGAAAACAGACACATGCATGCCCCATAAAGCTAGAACCCTGGAAGACACACAACTTCAGAGGAAACAGGGAACTGGGAAACATTCTGTCCACTGGCAAAGGGAAACGATGAAGAAACTTGCCTGTCTTCACCTGGGTTCTGGGTTGAGGATCTCAGGTTCCTTGGAATTCATAAACATATGTCTCCCTCTCACACGTTGGGACAGGGAAGCAACAAGCCAGTGAATAAACATAAAAGGAGTCCCTGGTTAGTGAGGTCCTGTTTTGGTCATCTAGTTTCTATAACAGAAATATCACAAATGTGTGGCTTGAACAAACAGCGATTTTATTCTCTTACAGTTTAGAAAGCTAGAAGTCCAAGTTCAAAGTGCCAGCTCTAGGGGCCAGGTGAAGGCCCCTAGACCTTGGGCTTTAGCTCTGCCTCTTGCTCCTGGACCAATGAAGCTGAAGGCATCTCTTCGCTCAGGCAGCTGATGGCTGCTAAGGTTGACAAACCTAAGGTTGAAAAATAAAATGGCACAGTCCCAAGATCATCAAGCAATATGGCAGGCCACTAATTCAAGTCCATTAACAGTCCCAAGATGGAAGACAACCTGGCAGGCCACTGAGATGAAGACTCAGCTACATTCAGGTCCAAGCATGTCAAAAATCTCAAAGATCTTTCTCAAAGCTGACTTCTTACATACTGGAAACAGACCACATTCCTGAGGCAGCTACTCAGCTGTTCCAGCAGTTTGCACCATGGAGTTGATTACCAGTCTCATCATGGGGAATACTACATCCAGTCACTCAGCCACTCAACCAGGCCCAGCCAAATTGACATACAACTTAACTACCACAGGCCACTAGAGCATAGGACAGAAGCAAAGGCAAAGCTTTTCATAGTGGATGTACTCTTCACAGAAGTCCCTGAGAAGTGCAGTTAACACCACTGAATCCACCTAGAGGTGCCACAGAAGAAGGTCTTAATGATCTACTTCCTAAAGATCAGCCATTGAAAAACCTATGGAGCCCCATTCTACTCTAACTCACACGAGGTCACCCTGAGTCAGAGTTGACTCCACTGCAACTGGCATGCCCACCAAAATCTCAACAGAAGAATTTTTAAAACACCAAATACAACTTTTTCTTATAGTATTGGAACACACATAAGTCAATTCCTTTCAGGTTTTGTATGATAATATAGTAGACACTTCAAACAAGTAGGGTTTCAGTTAGAAAATGAAATCCTCTCACATGATTATTTATAATCTATTTATGTAATAATTTTCATTTGATTGAGGGATACCAATTACCTTCACATGAATAGAGCAGTCCATTTACATAAATTATAATGCTAATAATTTATTTCCATTCCAAAATGGGGGGGGGGGCTTACATTTTTACTTGAATAGAAAGAACCAATACTTTAAAATAGAAAGAGCATTGACTCTGTTTCTTTCAGTACATGAATAATTTTGAAATTGGGACATCTTGCATGGGATGAAACCAAATCATCTGGTTACCTCTGATTCCTCAAACTATGAATTGTTCTTACTGAGATTTATCCATAGTGTTTATGTAAATTTTACACAGGTCTGAAGCGGTGGCAGATTTCATTCAAAATAAGAATCTTTATTTCATAGAATCTATGACATGTTTTCTATATCATATTGTTATTTCATCAGAAAATGTGTTTGTAAATTTTCCTGTGTCATATTGTAATAAAGATGAAGAGGACTTGTTGCTTTAAGCAGGGTCTTAGGATACTTGGGAGTCCTCTGTGTTGGCTGAGTTACTGCAAACTAGGGTTTATTTTCTCAGTTCTATGAACCTAGAAGGAAGCTGTGGTGGTACAGTGGTTAAATGCTCAGTTGCTAACTGAAAGGTCAGTGGTTTGAATCTACCAGCCCATTCTTCAGAAGAAAGATATGGCAGTCTGCTCTCATAAACACTACAGCCTGGGAAACCCTATGGGACAGTTCTACTCTGTCCTATAGGGTTGTTATGAGTCTAAATCAACTATATGGCAATGGGCTTATGAACTTAGAACTTCAATGAACATAAAACTGATCAAGCCCTGGCACAAGCTGTATAATACAGGCTTGTGCCAATATCTCTTTACAAGAAAAGACACCATTTGAATGATAAGAACTGTTTGTCTACCATGCAAAACATTTCTTGGCTACTATCAAGGTCTCAGACAAATACAATAAGTGATTAGAATGACCCTGTCATCTGCTTCCATTCCTTCACCTAAGCAAAGAGTCAGGGTCTGTTGGCACATGTTCAATAGCTTTGTTGTTGTTATGTGCCACTGAGTCAATTCTAAATCATAGTGACCATCTACAACAGAGTAAAACTACCCCATAGCATTTCCTAGGCTGTATCTTTATGAGAGCAGATCACCAGCCCTTTTCTCACTCAGAGAAACTGATGGATTTGAATTGCCAACCTTTTGTTATAATTCTAAGACATAGAAAAAGTGTTTCTAGATGGGCTTGAGTCTCCTCACTCCACATCTCCTTCTCTCCTTTAACAAAGGTCCCTTAGTTTCTTCAAATATGTTCTTTATTCTCCAGACCCAATAGACAGGGTTACTTCTCTTTTACAGATGGTAGTTGATGCAGGGTGTCCAGGACAAATTCTAGCCCTCATGAGTCATCTCAGTGGACAGAAGGTTGAGTCAACATAAAGACCATACATACCAACTCCATCTCTTTTACCAGAATCATGGATGTCCCATACCCATCACCGTCACCAACGTCAGCATCTCCTTCATTTTCTTTTCCACGTCCACTAACATAAACATCCTCATTAATATTTCAATGGGTCATGAATATCAACACAACCATTGCCATTAATTCAAATGCCATAGCTATTTCCTACATAGCAAGAAAAGGTGTGGTGTGATGGAAAAAGAAAAGGTGCTCTGAAGTCAGAAATACTTTAAAATTACAGCTTTTGTGAGATCTTTGGCAACTTAGTGCCTAAGGCATTTGACTGCTCTAACTAGAAGGCTGGCAGTTCAAACCTACCAGCCACTCCTTGGAAGGAAGGTTGAGCGATCTATTTCTGTAGTGATACCGCCTCGGAAACCCAAGGAGGGGTCGCTATGAGTCAGATCCGACTCAACCGCAGTGAGTTTGCTTTTTGGTTTTAAAATGGGGTAATGCCTTCCCTATTGATATTTGTAAAGATTAAATGAGATTAAGTATGTAAAGCACCTAGTACAGTAGCTGGCACCTACTTGGTGTTGAATAAATGGCAGTAAATTTTACATATTGTGGCACTCAGTGAATAATGAACAAGTGGCTGAAAGAACGAACGAATGACAAGAGTGTAAGGAGAGCAAAGGGAACCAAATGTTCTTAAGGAACATTTCTGCTAGGTTAGAGATTTTCAAGTATTTACTTGTTAGTGGCAAAAAAAAAAAAGAGAACTTTTTTCAAATAAAATCTTATGCAGAGGTCAACATTGAAAGCATATAAACTAATTGCTTCAGTTAAAATAGGGTTGGGGGTCTGTGGTCCTCCTCTTCAGCCCCATTTGTCTCCTTCATTGCAGAGCAGGTCACTGTTGCTCCAGGACTCAAAAAAAATACAGTTTAAAAACCACAGATTTAGGGTATACTCTCAAAACTAAATTTTATTATATCTTTTATCTAGTTTACACATATTTTTTCATTAGTTCTATTTTCTTTTAGTTAGTAAACTAAATTAAATCCTCTTTGTCATTTTATCTTCTAACTTTTATTATTGTTGATACATAGGAAAGCTACCTTTGTACATAAGTAAATTCTCTTACAAATTCTTCAAGTATTTCAGTCTATTGTCTTGGAGTATTCCAAGTATATAATCTTGCTTACAGGTATATAACCTTGCTTACAAAAATGATGATTTTTAATCTCCTCCTGGTCAATAATTTTTGTTATCTTTTTCCTGTTTTAGAGCATGAGCCGGAACTTCCAAAATAATATTACATAAGAGTGATCATGCTTTACATCCTGGTATAGTCCTTGATTTTAATTCAATTCTTTCTTGGGCAGTTATTCTCTACTTTGGTGTCCAGGGCCTCAACTTCTCAAGATTCTGATTTAATTGGTCTGGAATGGGTCCAGGCATCAGTAGTTCTAAAAAATTTCCTGGCAATTCTCATGCTCAGAAGGTTGAGGCCCTTTTACTCCAATGAATTTACCACTGAGTGTGATATTGTCTGTTTATTTAATATAAATATCCCCCTCCATTTTACTTTAGACTCTATTTTTCTCTTTAGCTTTACTTCTGATTCTTACCTGTAGCTGACTAAACCAAACTCACTGGCATTGAGTCAATTCTAACTCAAAGAGACACCCCCCCTGGGTTTCCAAGGCTGTAAATCTTTATAGAAACAGTCTGCCTCATCTTTCTTCTGTGGAGTACCTGGTGGGATGGAACCACTGACCTTTTGGTTAGCAGCCAAATGCTTTAACCACTACACCACCAGAGCTCCTTTAACTGCCCTTAGTAAATAAGAATGGGGGTCAAGAATGTAGTTAGGATAACAATCGATTGTTCCTGGAAACTTGCCACCCACTCCATTCCTCGTACAACTGGTTCTAAGAAGGAATACTTAAAGGGTCTCATCATTGTCTTGTGACTACTGAAGAACTACTTTGTAAATGTCAACCAATCAAAATTTTTCTTTATAAGTTTCTGGATTTTCTGTACTTAAACCCTGTGAAAAATTCCTCTTGCTGGAAATCTTAGTCCATTTCATGGGCTCTATGTTTTGCCTGAATTGAATTGCTTTTATTCCTTCAATAAAACTCATTACTTTGCTTTTTAACAGACACTCCAGCTTTCAGAATTGTGAGATTCAAAAATACATTATGTTCTGTGACCCTGAGAAGTCAAGGACCCAGAACTTACCAGAGTGAGCTCCTTGAGCTCATCCATCTCCATGGACTCTTAGGAGTTGTCTTAAGGTAAACCTCTCAAGTTTTAAGCTCCACTCCTGTGTGTAGAGCTCTTCTAGATTTATTGAAGGATCTAGTTAAATTTTGTTCTTACAAGAGCTGACCTCCACTAGTGGCAGTATTAGAGGTTGTGGGTTTGCACAAATTACTACCTACAAAGTTTTCAAGTTTGTGGAATCTCAGGCCCCATAAGCTGCAAAACAAACAAAAAAGGGTATGGTGGAATATTTAAGATTTTAGGGCAGTTGCCAGCCATGGAGTTGTTAAAACTCCTATGACAGGTTAAGCTGGTTCAGACAGACCAGAAAGGTTAGGTTGCCTGCTGGCCATAAGATACTGTCTCTGCAACTGTCAGGCACATATTGGTTTAAAGCAATACACTGTTCAAATTCCAGGTGTCCCCCATTAGGATTTGTTGAGTCTGGGTGTCCTAAATTTTGAACAAGCTCAAACCTTCTTGAAAATGGGAAATGTCATATCCAGGGGCAATATAAAGTTCCCTTCTGGGACACCTGCCCAATATATGGACAAGCATTGTGGCTCTGCTACCTGCTCATACCAAGCAGGTTGGCATAATTTTACCAAGGACAGTCTGGAAAATATGTGGTTACTTTGGGGTTCTTTTGAGTTATCTAAATTGAGGGATTTTGTCCAGTAAATTAGAAAATAAAGACTCCTGAATTAAATGGCTCAATGGTATGTCTATTTTGGCTGATACCTAGAAGCTTCTAAGAGACATCAAGATAGCAAAATTCCTTCCCTGCAGGATATTTTCCAATTGTATAGAGACTAAACCAAAACCAAAACCACTGCCATTGAGTTGATTCCTACTCTCAGTGATACTTTAGGACAGAGCAGAACTGCCTCATAGGGTTTCCAAGGTTGTAAATCTTTGCAGAAGCCGACTGCCTCATCTTTCTCCTGCAGAGGAGCTAGTGGGTTTGAACCTTTTGGTTACCAGTTAAATGCTTTAATGACTAAGCCATCAGAGCACTTATTGTAGAAACTAGTATGTTTAAAATAAGAGAGTAGGTCTTTAGCTGTATGTTTTGGTTACTTAGTTCCACTCTGACAGGAATATGCCACAAATGGGATGGCTTGAACAAGCAGGAGTTTATTCTCATAATTTTGGAGGCTTTAAGTCCAAGTTCAAAGTGCCAAGTTCTAGGGCTTCAGCTCTGCCTCTTGTTCCTGTCCCACTAAAGCTAAATGCATCTTTTCATTCAGGCAACTGCTAGCTGCTGAGGCTGACAAACCTAAGGTCAACAAGTGAAAAGACACAGTCCTGATATTACCAAACCACATGGCAGGCCATTGAGTGAAGTCCAGAAAAAGTCCCAAGATCAGCAGAGCATGGCAGGCTGTTGAATAAAGACTCAGCTACATGCAGGGGTCAAGCATGCCACAGCTAGAGACCATTTCCAAAGCTGCTTCTTATATACTGGAAGCAGACCACATCCCTACAGCAGGTATTCAGTTTTCACATAAGAACAAAAAAAAGCATGGGCTTTATATTAGATTATTGCTGATATTTTAATGTTCTATTTTCTGAATATAAGAAACCATTTTCCTCCTTTGTCCCAAATTATCTAAATGTTGGGTTTGTTTCTGCACCTGCAAATTTGGATCTCTTCTTGTTATGTCACTGTATGTTTGTATATATAATCAATAAACAAAGAAGAAAAATAAGAAATATGAGAGGAATGTAAAATAGATAACAGAAAAGAAATTTTAAAAACATTACAAAGAATTAGGAGTTAAGAAAAATCCTTACCATAGAATACTTTATAGTCAGCATGGTGCTCTTAAGTTACTAAAATAGTTGGTTCTTGCACTGAAGCAAATTATCACATCTTAGATAGGATTAGATGTTATATCTCTCAAATTAGAAGTTTCTGTTGATAAACTTAGCAAAGTTGGAAAGACCATAACTAGAAAAGTACCTGAAATTTGAACTATGATTTTACAAATAGAATATCAGATTATTTGTTAGTCTCCCAAGGAGGAGTTTTTGCATTAATAGATGAACATTACTATGTTTAAATTGATAACATGCAATCTGAGGCTCTGTGGAATGTAGCTGGTGCTGAGGCGCATGAATAGGAGTTACTGATGTTGCTTATGTATAAATAAACACCCCCATGGGCCTTGTTTCCTTATTTCAAAGACCTAGGGCCATGGTTTGTGGATCATTTCAGTCAACTAGTCCAATATTGTTTTAGTTCAGAATGTAGCAGCTGGTGACTTAAAGGCTTGCCATTGGCCATCCAATATGCAACAATTGGCCTTTGCTCATCTGGAGCAGCAGAAGAAAGGTATATTCCAGACTGAGGAAATTAGAGGGACTCACCTTGCTGTTCTGGCAGCCAAATGAGCTGCCTCTCAAATGATTTCTGCACTTATGATAAATAAAGACAGGAGCTCCCCAATGTACTTACTGACAATATCAACCTTCAAGAATTTACTTTAGAAAAGCTTCTAAAACACCAATAATTGACCCCAATGAACAAGATTGAGACATGGGAAAAGGCAGGATCTTAAGAATTTCCTATTACTAAATCATGGACTGGGCCTAATAAGAAAACTTCCTCGCCTAACTTTACTAAAGTATGGCCAATTATTAGTACAATAGTCTAAAGAGTATATTTCACAGGTGAGAGAAGTCTCTTATGAGCAAAAACTGGCCTATCTAAGCCTACCTAATATAACTCTAGGAGAATATGTATATTGGAAGAGACATCAACTAAAGGACTCAGTGGAACCTCATTGGAAGGGGCCATGCCCAGTTCTCCTACTAATCCATTACTGAAAATTACAGGGAGTTAAGACCTGGATTCATTTTTCACAACTTAATAAGGCCAAGACACCCCCATGGACTTGACAACCCTCCTAAGAACTGATAATTACCTCAAAGTGCCCTAGTAGCCAGAAGCCAATGACATCTGAAGTAGGTAGCTTGAATCTTGATCATGTGTGGTGGTTATGTTGGTGTGTCAACTTGCCTAGGCCTGGCTGAGTGGCTGGGCAGCTGGATGTAGTATTCCCTATGATGAGACTGGTAATCAACTCCATGGTGGAATCTACTATGAGCAGCTGAGTACCTGCCTTTTGGTATGTAGTCTGCTTCCTATATATAAGGAGAAGCTTTGAGAATGGTCTCTAGCCTATGGCATGCTTGGACCCTGCATGTAGCCATGTCATTGCTCAGCAGCCTGCCATGCTCTGCCGACCTTGGGACTTACAATGGACTTATAATATAATATAATATAATAGCCTGCTGTGTGGTTTGGTAACATCGGGACTGTGCCTTTTTCCTTGTCAAGCTTGGGGCTTCTCAGCCTCAGCAGCCAGTAGCTGTCTGAGTGAAGAAACACCTCTAGCTCCAGTGGGCCAGGGGCAGGAGGCAGAGCTGGACCCCAAGGTTGAGGTGCTTTCACCGAGACCCTAGAGCCTGGCACTTTGAACTTGGACTTAAAGCCTCCAAATTGTAAGAATAAACTCCTGCTTGTTAAGGTCATCTCATTTGTGGTATATTTCTTGTCAGAACAGAACTAGGTAACCAGAACATCATGGAACAGATTACATGGCTTTTGCTGAACTTTGTATATTTGCTTTATAACTGTAGCTATTATGTTATTAGCTTTGCTTCGTACTTGTGGTCTTTTCCCTTGGTAGCTTTGTTTAAAATGAAGGTTCATTTGTGCTTTGTTCTTCTATTCTTAACAACACTTTCTGATGCTTAGAAAGAAACATACTTGTTAAATTGGGCTAATCAGTAGTCGGTGACAGTGAAGTATACACTGGACCACTCATTTCAATATCTTTGCTCACCATAAAATATAGACCTGATGCACATTTCCGATAAGATGGTGGGATAGGCAGACAAGCTACACAGACCCTCTTCAATAAAGAAAAGAGAAACCAATTGACAGAGATATAGAAGATAAACTATTCAACTCATAGCAACCCCTCCTTGGGTTTCCAAGGTGGTATCTCTATGGAAGTGGATTGCCCAGTCTTCCTTCTGAGGAATGGCTGGTGGGTTTGAACTGCCTGCCTTGTGGTTAGCAGTCAAATGCCTTAGGTACTATGCCACCAGAGTTCCTTTGAAAGGAAGGACACAGGGTGGATTAAACACCAATTAGTAGAAGAACCTGAATGAAAATAGTGAGTAAGGAGAAAAACAGAGCTGCAGGCTGTCAGCTGTCCTGATGGCATAGACAGCCTGAATATATCCAAGTGGTGTTAGGACCTGAGAATTAACCTAAAATTTGGTTCTGCTCACCAAAGGCTGCACAGACTACTGCATGGGTAGCTGACAATTGAAAAGGGAAACAGCAAAAAAGGAGACAAACTGAGCTGTGGACTTTTGGTTGTCTGGAGAGTACAACCATTTCGAATGTTTACAAGCAGCAGCTAGATGCAGCCATTTTGAATGTTTACAAGTGGTGGCCATTTTGGATATTTAAAGTGACAGCATTCTCATTCAGATTCCAAGGACCTAGAAATAGGCCCTGCTTGCCAAAGACAGCATGGACATATGGGAGGCTAATGAATAGAAAGGAGACAGGTGGTGAGTTCATAAGTGCTGCTAACTAGTGAATAGAGGAGCACAGTACCTTGCTTACATAGATACATCCAAATAAAACAACAACAATGAAAATCTTGGGCGAATCACTCTAACATACAATCACCAATTAAATATAAACAACAAAAAAAAAAAAAGTCAAAATGTCTCAGAGACAACAGACCATCACAGTCCACACAAAGAAGCAAGATAAAGCAGGAGAAACAAGGGACCAAGATACAGAACCAGAACACATTCCTAAGGAAGCAGCAGCAGTAAAACTCCCTGATGAGGAATTGAAAAAGAATTATATTTAGGTATCTTCAACAGATTGAGAGACAGATCAAGGAAAACACTGACAAAATTGAGGAAAACACAGAGAAAACACTAAAGCAATTTCAGAAGGCAACACAAGGAAAAAATGACAAAATAAATGAAAAATTAGAAATGATACAAAATATACAAATAGAAATCCATATTAAGACTAAATTCTCAGAAATAGATAAAACATTGAACCAGCAAAGAGGTAGAACTAAATCAATGGAAGACAGAGTTAGTGAAATTGAAGACAAATATTCCAATACTTCTTTGGAAAAGGATCAATCAGAAAAAGAGATCAAAACAAAATGAAGAAGAATGCCATCAAAAGGAATAACCTACATGTAAACAGTATTCCAGAACAGGAAGAGACAAATAAAACCACAGAGAAAATTGTTGAAGATTTGTTAGAAGAGAATTTCCCTGATATGATGAAAATTAAAAAAAAAAAAAA
>NW_006921594.1:13375781-13377455 GCF_000298275.1 Orycteropus afer afer | reverse complement strand
GGTGGTATCTCTATGGAAGTAGATTGCCCAATCTTCCATCCAAGGAATGGCTGGTGGGTTTGAACCACTAGCCTTTTGGTTAGCAGTCAAATGCCTTAGGCGCTACACCACTGGAACTCCTACAAGAGACAAGGATGGATATTATTATATAAATGATTAAAGGATTGATCGAACAAGAGGACATAACCATAATAAATATCTATTCACCCAATGAAAGAGCCCCAAAATACATAAAGCAGACATTAACAAAATTGAAAATGCAAATAGATGACTCCAGTCATAGTAGGAGACTTTAATACATCACTGTCAATCAAAGATAGAACAATTGGAAAGAATCTCAACAAAGATGCAGAAGGGCTAAACAATTCAATCCACCAACTTGACCTCCTAGACATCTACAGAGCACTTCACCCAACAACAGCACAATATACATTCTTTTCCAGTGCACATGGAATAGTCTCCCAGACAGACCATATTTTAGGCCACAAAGCAAGCCTTAATAAATTTAAAAACATTGAAATACTGCAAAGCATCTTCTCAGATCACAATGCTATCAAATTTACAAATCAACAATAGGAAGATCAATGGAAAAAGAGCAAACATATGGAAACTGAACAACATCCTCCTTCAAAATGACTGGGTAATAGAAGAAATTAAAAATGAAGTTAAAAACTTCCTTGAATCAAACAACAATGAAAACACAACATATCAAAAGCAGTGATCACAGGATAATTTGTAGCAATAAGTGCACACATCAAAAAAGAAGAAAGAGCCAAAATCAACACCTTAAACCAACATCTCCAACATTTAGAAAAAGAGCAGCAAAAAAGCCTGCAGTCACCAGAAGAAAAGAAATAATAAAGATTCGAGCAAAAATCAATGAGACATAAAATAGAAAGACAATAGAAAAAATCAGCAAGACAAGTTGATTTTTTTGAAATGATTAATAAAATTGACAAACCACTGGCAAATTTAGCTAAGGAAAAGAGGGAGAAATGCAAATAGCATGAATAAGAAACAAATCAGGTGACATCACAACAGAACCAATGGAAATTAAAAGGATAATATCAGGATACTATGAAGAATGATAATAAATTTAAAAATCCAGAAGAAATAGACAGATTTCTAGAAACATACTACTTACCCAAACTAACACAGACTGAGGTAGAAATTTTGAACAGACCCATAACAAAAGGAGAAATTGAACAGGTCATTAAAAAAAAAAAAAAAAAATTACCAACAAAAACAAGCCCTGGCCCAGAGGGCTTCACCAGAGAATTCTACCAAACATTCAGAGAATTGACACCAATACTTCTCAAACTATTCCAGAACATAGAAAAGGATGGAATCTTTACAAATTCATTTTATGAAGCAAGCATAACCTTGATACCAAAACCAGGCAAAGATATCACTCAAAAGGAAAACTACAGACCAATATCCCACATGGATATAGATGCAAAAGTCTTCAACAAAATGCTAGCCCGTAGACTCCAACAACATATCAAACAAAATCATACATTATGACCAAGTGGGGTTCATATCAGTTATGCAAGGATGATTCAACATTAGGAAAACCGTCAACATATCCATCACATAAATAAAACAAAGGAAAAGAACCACATGATCATATCAATCAATGCAGAAAAGGCATTGGATAAAATCCAACACCCGTTC
>NW_006921594.1:13372278-13375096 GCF_000298275.1 Orycteropus afer afer | reverse complement strand
TAAGAGATCTACATAAATGGAAGAACATACCATGCTCGTGGATAGGAGGATTGAACACTGTGAAAATGTCAATACTACCCAAAGCAATATATGCATTCAATGATGGGATCTCAATCCAGATCCCATCAACATTCTTTAATGATATGGAAAAAAAATCACTAATTTTATATGGAAAAGAGAGAGACCTCAGATAAGTAAAGCACTATTGAAGAAGAATAAAGCATGAGGTTTCACACTTCCGGTTCTCAAAACCTACTATATAGCCCCAGTAGTCAAAACAGACCGATATTGGTACAACAGACACATAGACCAGTGGAACAGAATTGAGAACCCAGAAATAGATCCATCGACTTACAGTCAGCTGATTTTTGACAAAGGGCTGAAATCCATTACATGAGGAAGAGATGGTATCTTTAATAAATATGCTGGCAAAACTGGATATCCATTTGCAGAAAAATGAAAGAAGATCCAGACATCACACCACACACAAAAACTAACTCCAGATGGATCAAAGACTTAAATGTGAAACCTAAAACTATAAAATTCCTCAAAGAAAAAATAGAGGCAAATTTAGGTGCCATTATTTATGGCATAAAGAGACTATCAATCATAACCCAAAAGGCACAAACAGCAGAAGATAAATTAGAGAAATGGGGCTTTCTAAAAATTAAAATTTGTTTGCTTCAAAAGACTTCTCCAAAAGAGTAAGAAGAGAATCTACCAATTGGGATAAAACATTAGGCAATGACATATCTGACAAAGGACTTATCTCTAAAATTGATAGCAAACTCCAACACTTCAACAACAAAAAGACAAACAATCCAATTTAAAAATGGGCAGAAGACATGAATAGACACTTCACCAAAGAAGATATTCAGGCAGCCAAAAAATACATGGAGAAAGGTTCATAATCATTAGCCATTAAAATACCAAACCAAACTCACTGCCATTGAGTTGTTTCTAACTCATAGCAACCTCTCCTAGGGTTTCTGAGGTGGTATCTCTACAGAAGTAGATTGCCCAATCTTCTTTCTGAAGAATGGTTGGTGGGTTTGAACCGCCAGCCTTCTGGTTAGCAATCAAATGCCTTAGGCATTATGCCACCAGAGCTCCCCATTAGCCACTGTTGTTGTTGTTAGGTGCTGTTCAGTTGTAGAGAGATGCAAATCAAAACAACAATGAGATACCGTCTTGCCCCAGCACTAATAGCAAAGTTCAACAAGACAGAAAATAACAAATCTGATTAGAATGTGGAGAGATTGGCACTCTCACACAATGCTGGTGGGACTGTAAAATGAAAGAACCACTGTGGAAAGCAGTATGGTGATTCCTTAAAAAGTTGGAATTATAAATACCATTTGATCCAGCAATCCCATTACTAGATAGATAGCCTAAACAAGTGAGAACCATGACAAGAACAGATATATGCACACCTATTTTCATCACAGCACTATTTACAAAAGCAAAAAGATGGAAACAACCTAGGTGCCCATCAACAGAAGAGTGGATAACCAAACTATGGTACATACGCACAAATGGAATACTATGCAACACTAAAGAATAATGTAGAATCTGCAAAACAACCACATAATGTGGATGACCTTGGAGGACATCATGCTGAGTGAAATAAGTCAATCACAGAAGGACAAATACTGTATTAGTTCATTACTGTAAAGTCAAGGAATGGTTTGTATATGGAAAGAAACTTTCTTTGTTAGTTACCAGGGGTGGCAGGGGAGGGGAGGAAACACTGCAAAAATTAAAATTAAAAAGAGAGAGAGAGAGAGAGACCCTATAAAGTGGGCAGATCAAATGAAATACCAGAACCCTATTTCTGAGCAACTCAACTGCAGGTGAGTATTTCTCCAAACGCTTGTACCCTGGTACAGTGTCCTTCAAGGACCCACCAGCCACTCCTTAGAAGGAAGGTTGGGCAATCTACTTCCATAGTGATACCACCTTGGAAACCCTAGGAGGGGTTGCTATAAGTCAGATCCAACTTGATGGCAGTGAGTTTGGTTTTTGGTTTAGTGTCCTTCAACTTGAAAAACCCATTTGCAACTTACCTGCTCCTATGTCTAAAACAGTAGTTGAAGATGGGTTGACAGCTCAACAAAAATCATTAGAATTTCTTGCTAAAGTTGTGTTAGATTATAGAATAGCCCATGATTTTCTTTTATTTTATTTATTCATTGCTAATACCTCCTGTTGTACTTGAACAATTACCACTGGAGAAGTAGACAAGATATCCAGAAAATTAGCCAGGAGGTTACCTGGTTACATATACCCGCAAAGACTAACTCATCTTTCTGATATTTTTACCTCGTTACCCAAAAGTGTTGGTTCCTGGTTGCACTCACTATTAAAAACTGGAATAATGATCTTAATCATTACAATAATCATTGTAGGTATAATCAAATGTGCCATGAACTACTTATCTAATATATGTAACTCCACTGCAACTCCCCTTGCTATGCAAAGAATTATGTAGTTTGAAAAAAACCAAACTTTCTGAGGAGACTTTTAGTCCTTTTAGAAAGCCAAATTGTCCCTCTAATGTGGCCCTTTTTGCAACACTAACCCCAATAACAGCTAGCTCACTCTGAAGATAAGGCCCCAATAACAGCTAGCTCACTCTGAAGATGAGGCGTAATAGCAGGACAAGATGAGTATACCTAGAAGGTCCAACTGAAGTTCATCTGGAAGAAAGGTTTTTCTTATGTGGGTTAATATCATCAGCAACCCCTGTTGTTGTTGTTGTTATGTGCCGTCGAGTCATACCTGACTCATAGCGACCCCTCCTTGGGTTTCCAAGGCA
>NW_006921594.1:13369751-13371863 GCF_000298275.1 Orycteropus afer afer | reverse complement strand
GTGTCAGGAATGCAGTTAAGATAATGATCAATGTTCCAGGAAACTTGCCAACCTGTTCCCTTCCTTGCACAACTTGTTCTAAGAAAGAAAGCTTAAAGAGTCTCATAGTTGTCTTATGAATACTGAAGCATGATTTTGTAAATGTTAACCAATTAGAATTTTTCTTTGTTAAGTTCCTGAATTTTCTGTACTTAAATCTTGCAAGACATTCCTTTCTCTGGAGCACTTAGTTCATTTTAAGGACTCTGCATTTCCTCCAAT
The DNA here is from genome assembly GCF_000298275.1 of Orycteropus afer afer. NCBI lineage: Eukaryota > Metazoa > Chordata > Mammalia > Tubulidentata > Orycteropodidae > Orycteropus > Orycteropus afer. Next base: position 13,371,602 of record NW_006921594.1, on the reverse strand, counting down.
TTGCATCACTTTCATTCCTTCAATAAAACTCATTACTTTGATTTTTAGGAGAGAATTCAGTTTGCTCTTTGACAGTACTAACAATAATAGCATTATGTTTAACAGACGTTTTCTATGTCCCAGATACTATTCTAAATTCTTTATGATTATTTCATTTGTTTATCAATCTTACACATTCTAGAACTGATACAAAAGGATTAACTACCTGCCCCAGGGTCACATAGAGGGGGGCCGGGAGTCGAACTCAGGCAGTTTGGCCCTAGAGAACATGCTTTAGGCCACTATTCTCTGCCACCTCTAATTGCCATCACAAGTACCTCTGCATCCTTTTGTAATAAACAAGTTGCAAATTGCTTAACCTCTCACTTCTTCAGTTTCCTCATCTGTAAGATGAGAATAATAGTCCTACCTCCCTCATGGGGTTGTGATGAGGATTATGTGAATCAGTATTTGTGAAATGCTCAGAACCATGCCTGGTGTTAAATAAATCCTTCCATGCTGTTTTTAGGGTCTTATCCACTGCCTCAATGACATAAGGCTTATACTAGTCTTAAAAGATGACTTGAGTAACTTTCATTTTCTTCTAAAATACATAATAGTTTATAAATTATCGAATTATCTGTCCTTTTAACATATAAAAAGTTTATTAGTAAAACATATCAGAAACTGTATTGGAAGGAATTCTTCCAACTGTATTGGAAGGATAAGTAAAATCAAGTTTTTCCATGGTTATTTGTAAATAAAATTTTCTTCTTATTTTTGAATCAATTTATTTATATTTCCTCCAGAATCATTTTATTTATTTATATTTCCTCCAGAATCATTTATTTTCTATTATATTGGCATTGTTGTTGTTATGTGCCCTCAAGTTGGACCCAATTCATAGCGACCCCTCCTTGGGTTTCCGAGGCAGCATCACTACAGAAGTAGATTGCCCAGTCTTCCTTCTGAGGGGTGGCTGGTGGGTTTTTTTTTTTTTTTTTTTACTTTCATCACCATTCCATTTTATTACATTTTATTTAATCACATTACAACCATCAGCACTATCATTTCCAAAGTTTTCTATCACCCTTGCCAGAAGCTCAGTGCCCTGCAAGTAATTACTCCCTCATTCCCCTTCCGTCCCACCCTTGGTAACCACAAATAGACTTTGGTCATTATACATTTGCCTAGCCTAGATATTTCGTAAAAGTGAGATTATATGATATTTACCCTTTTGTAACTGACTTCAGCATGAAGTTTTCAAGGTTCATCCATGTTTTAGTATGTATCAGAACTTCATTATTCTTTATGGCAGAGTAGATTTCATTGTATATATGTATAACACATTTTATTTCCACATTCATCTGTCGATGGACATTTAGGTTATTTCTACCTTTTGACTATTGTGACTAGTGCTGCAGTGAACATTGGTGTACATGTATCTATTTGTATTTCTCTTTTCAATTCTTTTGGGTATATACCTAGGAGTGGAATTGCTGGATCATAAGCAATTTTATGTTTAACCTTTTGAGGACCCTCCAAAGTGTTTTCACAGAGGCTATATCATTTAACGGTCTCACCGGAAATGAATGAGGGCTCCATTTTCTCCATATCCTCACCAAGACTTGTTATTTATTTATTTATTTATTTATTTTTTAAATCATAGCCATCTCAGTGAGGGTGAAATGGTATTGTGGTTTTGATTTTCATTTCATTAATGGTTAACAACATTGAACATCTTTTCATGTACATGCTGCCCATTTGTACTTTTTTTTTTTTAATTTTATTTTGATTTGGGTGAAGATTTACAGAGTAAATTCACTTTTCATACAGCAGTTCACATATACTTTGTCTCATGTCATTGACCAA
>NW_006921594.1:13343230-13366091 GCF_000298275.1 Orycteropus afer afer | reverse complement strand
ATTATCTTCTGTGTCTGTGTTAATTGGTTTCCCTTTTCTTTGTTGAAGAGGGTCTGTGCAATCCTTCTGCCTAGTCCACCATCTTGCTGGAACTCCCCGTGGCTGGTGGGTGTGAACCATCCGCCTTCTGGTTAGCACTCAAATGCCTTAGGCGCTATGCTACCAGAGCTCCTTATATTGGCATAGGCACATAGAATTAAAAATAATAATAATAATAAGGAGCTCTGGTGGCATAGTGACTTAGACATATTTGACTGCTAACCAGAAGGCTGGTGGTTCAAACCCACCAGCCACCCCTCAAAAGGAAGACTGTGCAATCTACTTCTGTAGAGATACTGCCTCAGAAACACAAGGAGGGGTCGCTATGAGTCAGATCAACTTGATGGCAGTGAGTTTGTTTTTTTTGATATATTGTCATCACCTTTTATTTTTCTAATTATGTTTATTTGAGCTTTCTCTCTGTTGTTTTTAAAAATATTGTTTGATTTTATTTATTTTGTTTGGGAATTATTTTCAACAAGCTATTATTTTTCTGTTCTAAAAATAATTTATTTTCAATGTCTATATTCCTGAGTGTAATGCTTAATTTATCTAGTTTTAATTTAATCTTTAAAAATAATAAAAAGCTTTTGATGTGTACAGTTTTGGGTTTCTGAGGTGGTATCACTATGGAAGTAGATTGCCCAACTTTCCTTCCAAAGAGTGGCTGGTAGGTTTCAACCGCCAGCCTTTTGGTTAGCAGTCAAATGCCTTAGGCGCTATGCCACCAGAGCTCCTGCTTTGGTAACATCCAACATTTTTTATTTGTTCCTAATTTCTCTCCTTTACTGAGTTCCCCAGCCCACATTGTTCAGTTACTTCTTTTCTCAGTCACATTTACTCTCTCGCCGGTGCTATCTCAGGCGAAAACAAGATTGCCTTGTTTTTCCAGATCTTGCAGGTTTTCTGCCTTTGATTGGGTGCCATCTTACCACTTTCTATAGCTCTCTTAGTGGGAAATATTTGAGTTTTCTTTTCTGACAGGTTTTCTCTTTACATTAGGTTCCGGCTTTCTCAGGTTTTCTGTATCTCCTCTGAAGCCTCTCTTGTAAAACAGATACTCTGTTCACTCAGTTTATCTCCTCCAATGTATATAAATAATTATAAATAATTGCAACGAGGGAGATAAAATGAGATTTTCATTAGTTTTTCTGGCGCAGTTACAGGACCCAAGCTCACAAGGAGATACAATCAATGGTTCTCTCATACACAAATAAGAAGTAATTAGAAAATATAATAAAAGAATTGGTGCCATATACCAGCAGGAGAAGAGGGAAAGAAGGAAGGAAAAAGAAAAACTTAAGAATAAACTTAGCCAGAAATGTGCAGGAAAGAAAACTTCCTGAAAACTTTAAAGTTCATCCGAGAGACATTTAAATAGAAAAGAGATTGAATATAAATGAAAAATAATATTCTAGTGGCTCCGAGCATGCTTTCTTTAAAATGTATTAGAACAGCAAAAGTGAATATTGTAAGAATGTCAATTCTCTCTAAATATGTAAATTTGTTGCGCCCCAATAAAATGTTAATTGATCTCTTTAAATTAGAACAGCCTGGTTCTAAAATTTTTGTACAAATATAAGAACTCAAGCTTAACCAGAAAAAGAATTTCTGAAAGGAAGCATAATGAATTAGGCAAGCTCTAGCAGATAATAAAGCATATTATAAAGCAAATGGGATTAAGCCAGCTGAATGAATTGTGATAGAAATTCCAGAACTAGGCTCAAATGCATATGCAAATTTAGTGTATGACAAAGGTGACATTTCAAATCTAATAGGGTATTCAAATAATTGTCACAATGATACTATTTATAAAGTTATATTTTTTTCTTATAAAAGTTTTTATTATAATTCTATAAGCTTACTACATGTTACAACATTTGTTATGAATGTTATACATTTTTTACATAAATGAATTTCTGAATCCTAGAAGAAAACACAGGGAATTTATTTGTGTAATCTGGACTGGGAAAGGTCTTTTTAATATTTATTGAGTACTTGTTGCCAAGCAATATTTAAATACTTTACATATGTTTATTTAATTCCTACACTGTATAATAATCATAACTTTACAGATGAGAAACCATAGCAGAAAAAGAAGTAGAAAATGTGGCTCTAGGCCCCATAGCTCTAAAAAAAAAGTGGCATATGCAATGCAATGCACCACCATCAAGTCAGATCCGACTCACAGAGACCCCTCCTTAGGTTTCTGAGGGGGTACCACTATGGAAGTAGATTGCCCAACTTTCCTTCCAAGAAGTGGCTGGTAGGTTTGAACCACCAGCCTTCTGGTTAGCAGCCAAATGCCTTGGGCGCTACGCCACCAGAATTCCTCTAAAGTGGCATAGTGAAGTTCAAATTGACAGGCTTACTCTAAAGCTTGTATCAAACCATTATGATAAGCTGCTTGTCACAATAACTGATAAACCACCCAGAAAAAGAAAAAAAGAAAGAAAACGATGGATCCCAGTAGTATGTCCTGGTCCACCAGTACCAGCTACTGTCATGTTGATTCCGACACATGACGATCTCATGGGTGGCAGAGTAGACTGTGCTCTGTAAGGTTTTCAATGGCTGATTTTCCAAAAGTAAATCACTAAGCCTTTCTTTCAAGGAACCTCTGAGTAGACTTGAACTGTCGACCTCTTGATTAGCAGCCAACAGTGTTAACCATTTGTACCACCCAGGGACTAGGTCCTAGTCCAGACTGCTGGATTCAGTTCCTTCTTAGCCTTGAAACATAAGCACTACCTGACTGTAATCTCCACAGATGGGTCATCACTAGCCCAGTTGCCAGGTATAATAATGCTGCGACATTATAATCTAACCGGTGTGTGCACTGGTGGCAAAAGAAGAAATTGTGTCCATCACCTAGAAGTTAAAGTCAGGTGATGTGTGAAAGGCAGATTTGTAACCTGGTAAAGTAATTATGCTGAATTTGCCAGAACTTTCCCTTGGAAATATAAAATACCATCACAAATGGCCCATGTGATTCCATAAAGGAGAAAGCTGAGGAGCCAAACTCACCAAATGGCTCCTGTTTTGTTTAAAATGTATCTTTTGTTCTGAAGACTTCTCACTTTTGCCTGAGTGCCTCACCATTTCTTGATGGTTCTCTTAATCCTGCCAGCACCTATGTAAATAGTCCCTTCATTAAACGCTCTTCAGTAAAACTTCCGATGCCCATCTGCTTCCTGCTGGGACCCTGACCCATATACATAAGTACAAAGATTTTCACTGCACCATCACTGGAAATAGCAAGACTAGAAGCAGATTAAATATTTATCAATAGAGACTGAGAAAATAAATATAGTGCAGTTATATTAGGAGTATTACGCAGCAGTTTAAAAACAATGTCTCTGTGAGCTATAATGGAGAGCTCTCCATGACAGAATGCTACCAACTATGTTTAAGAATGTATGTAGAGATATGGAGATTTGTGTGTTTATTATATATGTACTTAGGAGCTCTGGTGACATAGTGCCTAAGGCATTTGACTGCTAACCAGAAGGCTAGCAGTTCAAACCCACCAGCCACTCCTTGGAAGGAAGGTTGGGCAATCTACTTCCGTAGTGATACCGCCTCAGAAACCCAAGGAGGGGGTCACTATGTGTCGGATCCGACTCGACAGCAGTGAGTTTTATATATGTCCTTATATATAATATGCATTTATATGCTTAGTGTTTTGGGGGAAAGTTACAATGGCAGTGAGCACAATGACTGAATGTGAGAGAGGACCAGGTTGATGGTGGGACTCATCCAAAGTTCAAGGTCACCCAGGCAGATTCAGCAGAGGACAAAGAGGCCCTGACACAGTCAATGGACTGAGAGAAATGAAAACAAGAAAGTGAGGGATTACAGATACTCATCAGGCTGAAGAGCAGGAGTTTTAAGGGTAAGGAAGAGGGATACCTGATTAGGAGAGGTTCTTTTTGAGAGACTGTAATGTTAAGTTCAAGATTTCAGATGTGGACCTGTTCTTCTGGGTGACAATAGAGACCACAGCAGCCATGGACATTGGTTGCTACAAGGATCTGGAGGTTAAAGTTGAGAAGGGCAGTAAAGCTAGGGAACTTTGAAGCCATACTGTTGTGCCAATTGTACCCAGTGTTCTGAAGTTGCTCACAATAGAGACAGGAATGAGGTAAAGAAAGAGCTCCATGAACAATGGGTGGTGCCCAAGAGGTGAGTAGGTAGAGTGAAAGGAGGTGGAAATAGGAATTTCAAAGGAGGAAAGATAGAGTTTTTGCATGAGAGTAGGAAGGTAATGGTTTGGTTGGTAATGGGATATTGACTGGCCTCTTCGCTAACTGTGCAGGTGTTCTCTCCCCACTGGAGCAACCTCTCCAGTCCCTAGAGATTAGCCAGCCTTTAACTTTGTTCTTCATTCCGATATCTTGATTCTGCTTTCCTGGAGGATTTTTAACTTGAGCCTTCAGTTTCGTGCTCTTATTTGTGCTTCCATGGTCATCACACCATGGCCCCAGAGTTTTATAATATCTTTCTTCATCCAAACATACCTGTCTTGCTTTTCGTTTGCTCAAATTGACTAATAAGATCAACTCTACTGGTTGTAAAGTGGGTTTACCACTGGCTGATAATGGACTACCATGCTACACTGCCGCAAAAACACAGTTGCATCTTGGAAGATTCTCCCAGAAATATAATGGCTTAATCTAGCCTACAAATCAGTAAGTAAATAATGAAGACTTCTTGGTATACCTCAGAAGACCATGGCTATGTGTTTTCTGGAGTCCCTTGGTGGTGTGAACATTTAATGTACTCGGTTGGTAACTGAAAGGCTGGAAATGTGTGCCAACCCAGAGACACTTCAGAGGAAAGGCCTGGAAATCTACTTCTGAAAGATTAACAATCCTTGAAAACCCTGTGGAGTATAGTTCTGCTCTAACACACATGGGATCGCCATGAGTTGGAATTTACTTGAAGGCAACTAGTTTGGTTATGTGTTTTCTAGAGCTTCTTCTATGAACTTAAATCCCACCATGGGCAAATATTCCAACAGCAATGCTATAAATTATTTTAACTTAGGACTTGAAAGGAAGATAAACTGAAATAAAGATATTTTAAATTGCTGAGAAAAAGAGATGGAATAACATCTTCTAAATTCAGTCATTCATTGAAGAAATCTATGTTCCTAGGATTTCAGTTCAAGAAACTTGTGGTTCACATAGCAGAAAAAGCTATGACTTTGCCTCCCTCTCTATGCCCTATCTGTACCTGATTACCAAGGAAGCTGCCTGACACCTGCTAAAACAACCCTATGGCAGATGGTAACCGAGTACCCATACAATACAGTGGTAGGCATGTGTGAGCAGAGGATAAGTACGTAACTTAAAATTTGAGGGAGAGGAAAGACAAGTACAATGAGCAATTAGCCAACAATAAAAGTCAGAACCTGTGTTAAACTAGTATTTCTTCTTGCCAGCATTAAGTATCAAACACTTTATCACTCTGGACTTGTTAATATTGCCAGTGTGTTAAAAATAAAAATTGACTTGAGTATTGGAATGTGGTGGAAAGATGCCCTTTCTGAGCACAGACATTTTCCATACTCATGCATTATGACACTAGCCAATCAGCTCAGTAGGCTCCCCCACTTCCTGCAGAATATGTTGGCACTTTTGTTTGTCTATGGTACCACCTGGCTTCACAAAGTAGGTCACATCAGGGCTTCTGACTCAGAGACAAAAAGAGAGGCAGTGGAATATGCTGTAACTGAATGAGGTTGTGATAACATCTTCTGTAGAGGCATTTAAGAGTAGAAAGACCAACAAGAAAATGATGATGATAATCTTTCTTTTTATCTTTAACCCTTCCTTCTCTTCCTTTGTTATATAGCCTGTGCACTAATAGAATGTACAGATTCAATGCACTTCTATTATCTTGCCACAGAATGCTATTAAAAATAGCTTGCATTCGTGTAATACATTCTCGTTGTCTTCAAGGCTTTTCTTTATTTCTTTCAGAAGAAAGGCCAAGTCGTCTACTTCCAAAAGACCACAGCCAATGAAAACACTAAGGAGCAGAGTTCTACTCTGACACACCTGAGATGATCATGGTTGGAAATGAATTGATGGCAACTGTTAACATCATTAGAAGCACTAGGTAACTGGGCTGTAGGCTGGGCCTCCTAAAATCAACACTGCAGAACTCTCCTGCCAGAGTAACCCTGACCTCTGCCATGATGGGACAAGGAGAAACAAGGTGGCCACCACTGGAACTGTTAGCTGCAGAATCACTATACTGGCCATGTCTGTACCAGCAAAAACAAGTGCCTACCATCTTGCCTCTTGATACCAATGACTGGCCCCTACAATTGTTGCTAATATTGTCACAAGAAAACACACCGCCATGACTGTATGCAAGGAGCTCTGGTAGCATAGTGGCTAAAGCACTTGACTGCTAACCAGAAGGCTGGCGATTCACACCCACCAGCCACTCCTCGGAAGGAAGGTTGGGCAATCTACTTCTGTAGTGATACCACCTCGGAAACCCAAGGAGGGGTCGCTATGAGTCAGGTCCAACTTACCTGGTGGCATAGTGCCTAAGGCATCTGACTGCTAACCAGAAGGCTGGAGGTTCAAACCCACAAGCCACTCCATGGAAGGAAGATTGGGCAATCTACTTCCATAAAGATTTACCACCTCAGAAACCTAAGGAGGTCATTATGAGTTGGAATTGACTCAATGGTTTGTTTTTTTGGTTTATGACTTATGCATTAATTTTCTACTGCTATATAACAAATTACCACATGTTAGTGGCTTAAAATAACACCCATTGATTATCTCAGTTTTGCAGATCAGAAAGGCAAGTGGGCTTAGCTGCATTTTGTGTGAACTATGCTCACAATTCCTTCCATAAGTTTTCCATGTGCCTTCTCACAGACCCTCCCCAAGAGAGCAGCAAGATCTCTCACATCAAATCCCCCTCACACTTGGAATGTCTCCAACTTCCGTTACTGTCTTCAGCCAGAGAACACTTTCTGCTTTTAAAATGGCTCATATGCTTAGATCAGGTCCATTCCAACAATCTATCTTAAGGTCAACTGTGCCACATAAGATAATAGTAACAGAAGTTGTACCTCATCATATTGACAGGTTCTAGGCATTAGGGTATGGAATGTTGGAGGCATTTTTAGAATTCTGCCTAACATACTGTTTTCTAGGAAAAGCAGTAGAGCCAATAGAGAACTCTTTCTTTCACCTTCCAAATTTCATCAAATGCTTCCAATTGGATGAACATAAATTCCATCTAGACCCCCAGCTGCAGGAGAATCGGGCAGTACAGTGTCTTTCAAATATTTGACCACAACCCACTAGAAGAAACACATACTTCATTACAACCCAGTGTAAGCACATATATATATTTATGAATAAATGAAACAAATTTTCATGAAACATTATTTACCTTTACTAAGTATAATGAAACATGTAGGAGCTGGAGACTGCCTTGTTCTACTCACAAGTTTTCTGCTTTTGATAGGGTGTAGTTTTACCACTTTTCTGTCATTTGTTTTAATGGAAAATATCTGGGTTTTCCTTCCGTGATAGGTTTCTGCCTTACACAGTCTCCGGCTTTTGAGGTTTAGTTGTATAATATACTTTGATATTTGTTTTATAGTTCTATTTTATTTTAAATCATACTGATCTTGGGCTACTAAATGATTTCATGGCCTTCCATAAAACAAGGCATCTTTAGGAAGGTGGACTGATTTTGAGGGTCAATCTACTCTATCGATGACAAATGACCTTTGGAAACCAATTTTTCTTCAGTTATATATCTCACAATGCCTAGTGTGTAGTTACACGTTTGTTCAGAAGAAATGGATAAACAATGGGCTTTCAATTCAATATGGACATGGACTGAGATGCCTGAATCCTTTTACCGGGAGTAGATCTATAGCTACCCAATAAAATCAAGAAATAGATAGGAAGAGATGCCCTTTTGCACAACCTTCTCCCCAATTTTAAAAGCCTGAAGATGTAAAGCCATTGGTATATATGGGATCCATTTTTCAGTAGGAAAAAAAATGACTACCAAGGGAGTGTTCACACACAAAATAAAAGCATGACTAGATGTTATAAAGAGGTGCTGAAGCATATAGAAATTGCCAGCTTAGGCACTACTTGTAATAAGCACTTAATGACTGACTTTGATTACCATGTCAATGCTTAGGACACAATTTAGAGAATGTTGTTACTAAGACAACCTTACCCTTTCAACAATTGCCCAGGTTTCGTCTTTCTGTTACACATCCCCCAGATGGTGAATTGTGCCTCTGCAGTAGGAAAGGCTCTCATGAAGAATTCATCTGTTTTCCATGGCTCACTCTCTTTTATAAAGCTGTTCTCCAGTCAAATGAGTTACTTGTTTAAATGCTTGATTTTTGTAATTTGAATAAGAAGTACACATCTTCATGAGTGCGATATTTCCATTTTACGGCAATCATGCCCTGAGCAGTTTACAGGATCAGCCCAGATTTAACTTGAAATTATCCTCCTTATCTCTGTTGCCACATAATTGGTAGAGTTTCACACAGTCAGATAAAGATTTTGTTTGAGTGAGAGAAATTAAGAATTTGGTTTCTCTAAACAGGATTATAAGGAGCTCTGGTGGTACAGTGGTTAAGGCATTTGGCTGACCAAAAGGTCAGCTGTTCGAGCCCACCAGCTGCTCTGCAGAAGAAAGATGAGGCAGTCTGCTTCTTTAAAGATTTTCAGCCTTGGAAACCCTGTGAGGCAGTTCTAATCTGTGCTTTAGAGTCTCTATGAGTTGAAACTGACTCGATGGCAGTGAAGTTTTTCTTTCTTTCTTTTTTTTTTAGTTTAAACAGGATTTTAAGGAACCCTGGTAGCACAGTGCAAGGCTGCTAATCAAAAGGTTGACAGTTCAAACCCATCAGCTGCTGTGGGAGAAAGATGTGGCAATCTGCTTCCATAAAGATTACATCCTTGGAAACTCTATGGGGCCGTTCTATTCTATCTGGTAGGTTTGCTGTTAGTTGAAACTGACTGGATGGTAACAAGTAAACAGGGTTATACCATAGAGCCTCCCTCATTGAATCGCACAAGCACATGAACGAGGGGGAAATAGGGACATTGTATAATATAGGAAGTGAAGCTTTGACACTGGCTTGTGGTTGTTGTAACAAAACCTGTGTCAATAGATATATGCTTTAATCTCTTTTGGGAAAATATCTGGAAAGAAACTGGTTGAGTCATATGGTAAATACATGTTTAACATTTTAAGAAAATGCCAAACTGTCTTTGAAAGTAGTTGTTCCCAGAGCCATGGAAAACAGATGAATTCTTCATGAGAGCCTTTCCTACTGCAGAGGCACAATTCACCATCTGGGGGATGTGTAACAGAAAGATGAAACCTGGGGAGTTTTTTTTTACTTTCCCATCCACAATGTATGAGAGTTCCAGTTGCTCCACATACTCGGTAACACTTTGTAAGTAAGTCTTTTCATTTTAGATATTCTAATAGGTGTGCACTGTTACCTCATTGTGGTTTTATGATGTTGAACATCTTTTCATGTGTTTATTTCCCATCCATATTCTTTGGTAAAATGTCTGTTCAAAACGTTAATCTACTTTTTTTAAATTGGATTATTTATTTGTACAATATTGAATATTGAGAGTTCTTTTTATGTCCTGAATACAAGTCGCATATCATATATGTGATTTGCAAATATTTTTTCCCAGTCTATGCATTATCATAGTATCAAAAAGAGGAAGACTCTCAAGATGGATTGACTCAGTGGTTGCAACAATGGGCTCAGGCACAGCAATGATTGTGAGGATGGTGCACCAGGCAGTATATCTTTCTGTTCTCCATGAGGTTGCTATGAGTCAAAACTGACTTGACAGCACCTAACAACAACATGCCTCGTCATCTCGTGCTCTCAACAGTCTTTTGCAGAACAAAAGTTAGTTTGAGGAGGCTCAATTATTTATCCTTTTACTTCTAATAGATCATTTCTTTATATAAGAAATCTTTGCCTAACGCAAGGTAATGAAGATTTTCTCCTGTGTTTTTAGTAAGAAGTTCTATAGTTTTAAATTTTATATTCAAGTCAATGTTCCATTTTGAGTTAATATTTTTTTAGCTGGTATAAGCTATCAATTGAAGCTCATCTTTGTGTACGAATAACCAATTGTTCTACTACCATCCTTGAAAAGACTATACTGTCTCCACTGTATTGTGTTTGTATCCTATATATAAAAAAAAACAATTAGCCATATATGTTTGAGTTTATTTCTGGATTTTCTTTTCTAGTCCTTCATCTGCTTTCCTTATCTTGACACTAGTATCACACTGTCTTGATGACTTCCTCTTTAGAATAAATCTTAAAGTCAGGTAGTGTTAGACCTTCAAATTTGTTCTTCTTTTGTAAAGTTATTTTAGCTATTCTAGGTCCTATGCCCACCACTCATCTGTCAGTTTGTCATACTGTGGTGGCTTGCATGTTGCTGTGATGCTGGAAGCTATGCTACCCGTATTTCAAATACCACCAAGGTCACCCATGGTGGATAGGTTTCAGTGGGTCTATCAGACTAAAACAGACTAGGAACATGAATATGGCCTTGGTGATCGAAATGATGCCAGAAATTGCATGATAGAATTTTGCAAGCCTAACAGTTTATTCACTGAAGATATCCTTTTTCTCAACACCATAAATGGTGACTATACACTTGGACCTAGCTAGATGAAATACATAGGAATCTAATTGACTACATCTGTGGAGAGACCATGAAGAAGCTCAGTATCATCAGTCAGAACAAGTCCAGGGGCCAACTGTGAAACAGATCATCAATTGCTCATATGCAAGTTCAAGTTGAAGCTGAAGAAAATTGAAACAAGTTCACAAGAGCCAATATATGACCTTTAGTGTATCCCACCTGAATTTAAAGATCATCGGAAGAAAAGATTTGACTCATTGAACACCACTGACCAAAGATCAGACAAGTTGTGGGATGACATCAAGAACATCATACATGAAGAAAGCTAAAGGTCATTTAAAAGACAGAAAAGATGAAAACGGTTTTCAGAAGAGACTCTGAAACTTGCTCTTGAATGGAGAGTAACCAAAGTGAATGGAAGAAGTTATAAAGTAAAGGATCTGAACAGAAGATGTCAAAGGGCAGCTCAAGAAGACAAAGTGAAGTATTATAAGGAGATGTGCAAAGACTTGGAGTTAGAAAATCAAAAGGGAAGAACATACTCAGCATTTCTCAAGCTGAAAGAACTGAAAAAGAACTCAAGCCTTGTGTTGCAATATTGAAGGATTCTATGGGCAAAATATTGAATGATGCAGGAAGCACAAAATGAAGATGGAAAGAATATACAAAGTTACTGCAGTAAATAAAATTGGTTGATGTTCAACCATTTTAGGAAGTAGCATATGATCAAGAACCTATGGTATTGAAGGAAGAAGTCCAACTGCACTGAAGGAATAGGTGAAAAAAAAAAAAATCCTCCAGGAATTGATGGACTACCCACTGAGATGTTTCAACAAATGGAAGCAACACTGGAAGTGCTCACTCATTTATGCCAAGAATTTGGAAGGACAGCTCCTGGCCTACTGACTAGAAGGGATCCATATTTGTGCCCATTACAAGGAAAAGTGATCCAACAGAATGTGGAGATCAAACAATATCATTAATATCACACTCAAGTAAAATTATGCTGAAAATAGTTTTAAAACAGTTGCAGTAACACACAGACAAGGAAATACCAGATACTCTAGCTGGATTCAGAAGAGGACATGGAATGAGGAATATCAATGCTTGTGTCAGATGGATCTTGGCCGAAAGCAGAGAATACAGAAAGATATTTACCTGTGTTTTATTGACTATGTAACTGTGTAGATCATTACAAATTATGGATAACATTGTGAATAATGGGAATTCCAGAACATTTCATTGTGCTGATGAGGGTCTTGGCTGGTTTCCTGATTCTGCTGCTGCCATTTCCCTGCTGCTGCCTTTCTCTGCTGCTGCTTCTCATCATCTTGTACCATCTCTGGTGTTACAGCTCTCTCTCTGTGCCTCTTGGTTCTAGAAGGTTCTTAGAGCAGAGACCCTGGGTCAAGAGGAAGCACCCCACTCCCATCTCTTCATCTTGATCTCTGCTCCATTGTTTAATCTCTTTTATATCTCCAAAGACATTGACTCAAGATAAAACCCAATCCTGTAGATTGTATTCTGCCTCATTAACATCGTATCAAAAACCAAACCCGCTGCCATCAAGTAGATTCTGACTCATAGTGATCCCCATTGTTTCCAAGGTGGTAAATTTTTATGGAAGTAGATTGCCCTGTCTTCCTTCTGTGGAGTGGCTGGTGGGTTTTCCCTTCCATCCTTCTGGTTAGCAGTCAAATGCTTTAGGCAGTGCACGACCAGAACTCCTTTATCAATGTCATAGAGATTAGGATTTACAACACAAAAGATAACTACATTATATCACAAAATGGAGGATAATTACATAATACTGAGAATCATGGCCTCGCCAAGTTGACTTATTGCATATTTTGGGGAGACAGAATTCAATCCATAATACAGAGTTACTCCCATTATTTCTTTCTTAGTAAGCTTTGACAGTCTGTGTCTTTAAAGTTGGTGTCAGGTTCATCAAAGCTATTGAATTTATTGGCCTAAAGTGGTTTATAATATTTCCTTACTACCCTTTTAAAATTTGTAGTATCTTTAATGATGTCACCTCTTCTTTTTCTGATATTGGTAATTTGTGTCTTTGCTCTTTTTTTCTTAATCAATCTGCATAGAAGTTTATGAATTTTATTAATCTTCCTAAAGAATGAGTTTTTAGTTTCATTGAATTATTTTAAATTTTTTTTTGTTGTCTGTTTCAATGATTTTCATTCTGATCTTTGTATTTCATTTCAGTTGCTTACCTTAGGCTTCATTTGCTCTTCTTTATCTAGTTTTTCAAGGCCAAAACTGAAGTCATTGATGTGAAATTGCTCTTCTTTTCTAATGTAGGCATTTAGTGCAATAAATATTCAATTCAATACTACTTTTAGTGGCATCTCGCAAATTCTGATGTGTTGTGATTTCATTTTCATTTAGTAAAAATACTTTTAAATTTCCCTTTTGGTTTCTTCTTTGACTCACAGATTTCTTCAATATGAGATATTTTGTTTATAAATATTTGAAAAATTTTCAGAACTCATTCTATTACTGATTTCTAATTTAATTTCATTGTGGTCAGACAGCTGTGAATGAATTGAATTCTTTTAAAATGCACTAAGATTTGTTTTATGGCCCTGAATTGCATCTCTATTGGGGCAATGTTACATATGGACTTGAAAAGAATGTGTAATCTGCTGTTGTTAGGTAGAGTATAAATGTCAATTCGGTCATAATGGCGTTTAAGTCATTTATATAGTTATTGACTTTCTGTCTATTTGTTCTATCAAGTATTGAAAGAAGGGTATTGAAAACTTGGACTACAACTGTGGGTTGATCTATTCTGCCTTGAATTCTATCAGTTTTTGTTTAATATATTTTGAAACTTTATTATTCAGTGTATAACATTTAGGATGTTATGTGCTCTTGATATTTCTTTCCCTGCCTCAAGTGGTGTCCTTAACACATGGCCTGGTCTATACTAATTGTATTCTCAAGGCAGACACTCTACAGATCTCTGGAGTTCTCTCTGTGTACAGCTTTCTCCTCCTTCATACTCCACATTGTGAAACTTGTCTCCTTGAACCACTGAACCCATCTCCACAATTCAGGTAGACTGCTGGACTCTGCCTGGTTTCCCCATCTCTGCATCACAGCCTGGCAACTTTATCCCGCCAGTAAACTAGGGCAATTTAGAATTCACCTAATTTATTTCCCATCTCTTGGAGGCTACTATCCTTTATTGCCTTATCTCTGATGTCTTCAGAACATTTTTTTTTTCATATACTTTGATTATGTTTTTAGTTATTTCAAATAGAAATGTAAGTCCAGTCCATATTATTCCATCTTGGCTGGAACTGGAAGCGTTTAACTCCAAATTACATTTTAATGTTGAGCCTTACTTCTCTGGTTCTATTTTCTGATTTTTTTTTTTTTTTTTTTCATCTTAGATGGTAGATTTTAGGTGGACATATGGGGAATGACAATTGCTAAATATGGGGAAAAATTAGAGCCAATGAGCTGACAGATGGGAAATATGGTTAAAAAAGACAAAATGGAAAGAACTAGGAATGGAATGAGAACAAGTAGTCAGATCCTGGATAAAGGAGTTGACAGACTATTAAAGCCATTTGAAATCCCAACTCTTGTCTTTAGTAGCCTTAATATGTTATGCAGGAAGATGTATTCTTTTCAGCTTAGAAACTTTAATTTGTCAGTGAGTTTTACAGATTTTTACTGGTCCTCAGAGAATCTAACAAAAGCAAACCTTAAGATTTGCTGTCTCTGTTTCCCACAGAGAGAAACACCAAAGCTGTCAGGTAAGTGACCAACTTGGTCATCCAGAGAACCAGTGCCTAGGTGAGAGCTGGAAGCTTTAAGTCTATCTTTGTATTACTTTGTCCAAACAATTATCTAAGTATTGTTCATCTTGGGAGAGGGCTAGTTATAGTACAGAAGAAAAGACATTGGATTAGGGTTGTCCTAACTCTGCCACTAACTAGCTGTGCGGCCTTGAGGAAGTCACTTCACTCTCTACGTCTCAGTTTCCTAATCAGGAACAAGAACTCCTACTTGAGATGTCACTGTGAGGGATACATGGAATAATGTATATAGTTTTACACAGTGCCCAGCACAATATTACCAGTAAGGCTTTATGTATTATCGCTTCTAAGAGGTTTGCATTTCTACTGGAAGGATGTCTTAAATATAAAGCAATTAATCTGCAACTATGAACTATCACATACAAGCTGGAAAGAGGACAGATATTAATTTAGGTAGGGTACCTTCTGAGGATCCCCTCTGCTCACCTCACAACCCTACCACTTTTGGATCAGTCATCAGGCTACTCCAGCCCTGGGATGCCTCCTAATCAAAGATTTGGGGTCAGAAGACCCGAGATGCTCTCCTTAGGTGTCTGACCTTGCATAGATTTTTCAGCCCCTCTTGTCTATTAAAATGAGTATAATAATAGCTATCATACATCAAGCACATAAGTACTTTTCATATATTGTCATTTAATTTTCACAACCTTTGGTTATTATATCTATTTCATCTATGAGGCAACTGAGACTCAAAGATATTAGGTAACTTGCTCAAGATCACACAGAACACAAATTGGGATTGGCACCAGCTCTTCTTCTGTGTTAATGCACATGCTCACAGTGTTATTCTGTCTTCCAGTCTGTATGTTAAGGTTTCAGTGAGCTAAGGTCATAAGTGGTAAATTAATGTGTGAAGTATTGAAGGCCCCACTGAGTTCTTTTTCCCTTCCCTTTCCCAATACATCCCCATATTAACTGAAACCTTATTTCCTATACAACACTTCTCTAAAATCCCTCTCAAAGGAAAGGTTACTCACTGTCACATAACCTACCAACTTCTCATTCCTTAAAAGGTGAAGTTGGCCTTCACCTATGATTTTATTGTCACATCTAGACTATGACTCTAGACTTCAAATCACTTTGAACAACTATGTCTGCAAGCGCCTTACACCAGCTGCCAATCATTGTGCTTCCCTCTGCCCATCCTCATCCTTATATTCAAGCCGCTCATCTTTACTCACTGGAAACGTTGGAACCTGGCTCCCACTCATGCTCTGCTCTGATTCCTGTCACCATCTAGTTAACTTTCACATCTTCACTGATGACCCAAACAACATCCAAGTCCTCTGGATCCTACATTTCCTTCAACTTCAGCCCACTTCAAAAACCCACTTCAGACTTCTGGTTGTAGTAAAAATGGAGTAAACACATTTTAGTCTATTTCTCCCACTGACTACAACTAGAATTTTTCAAAATACAAAAAGAAACTACTTAAAAACTGAAAAATCAATAATACTAGGCAAATGGGAGAAGGGAAACAAAGCTTGAAGAATGAGTCTTAAAGGAAAAGTTTGTTTTAACTTCTTATTTCTTGTGCTTGAACTGAGAGTGACCCCATCTGGAACTCAGCAATGGGTTGTTGTTGTTACATGCCATTGAGTCGGACCCGACTCGTAGCAACCCCTCTTTGGGTTTCTGAGGCAGTATCACTACGGAAGTAGATTGCCCCATCTTACTTCCGAGGAGTGGCTGGTGGGTTTGAACCACCAAACTTCTGGTTAGCAGTCAAGTGCCTTAAGAAAAATGGAGAGAAACCCTCTTTTTCTAGCCAGAGGACTGGGAAAGGATGCTCCTATGAGCCAGAGATGGTGGGGGAAAGCTTCAGGAATTTTTTTTCTTTCTTTGCTAAAGAAAATATGCAAATAGAAAATAAACACATGAAAAGTTGCTCAACAGCCTTAGCCATCAGGGAGATGCAAATCATAAATCACTATGGATACCACTTTATATCCACTTGTATGGCTATTTAAAAAAGACAGAGAATAACAAGTGTTAGCAAGGATGTAGAGAAATTGGAATCCCAACACATTGTTGATAGGAATGTAATATATACAGCCACTTTGGAAAACAGTTTGTCAGCTCCCCAAAATGTTGAACATAAAGTTACCATATGATGCAGCATTCCCTTACTAGGTATATATACTCAAAAAGCAATAAAAATACATATAAACACAATAACTTGTACATGAAGCTTTGTAGCAGTAGTATTCATAATAGTCAAAATGTATAAACAATCTAAATGTCCATTTATGAATCAATAAACAAAATGTAGAATATTCATAAAATGGAATATTATTCATCATCAATAAAAAGGAACAAAGTACTGATACATGCTACAACATAGATGAACTTTGAAATCATTGTTGTTGTGTTGTTATGTGCCGTGGAGTCAGACCTGACTCACAGTGACTCCTCCTTGGGTTTCTGAGGCAGTATCACTATGGAAATAGATTGCCCAACTTTCTTTCTGAGGAGTGGCTGGTGGGTTTGAAACGCCAGCCTTCTGGTTAGCAGTCAAGGCATTAGACTAGCAGAGCTCCCTTGAAATCATTAGGCTAAATAAAAGAAGCCAGTCACAAAAGACCATGTACTACATGATTCCATTTACATGAAATGTTTAGGACAGGAAAATTCATAGAGAAAGAAAAATAGACTAGTGGTTGCCTAAAAGCTCAGGGAAGGAGGATTGAGGTTTCTTTGAGGGGGCAATAAAAGTGTTCTAAAAATCAGCTTTATTTGTAATAGCCCCACAACTGTAAACCCTTCAGTGGGTGAATGGATAATCAAACTTTTGATTCATGCAACAAGAAACATGTATCTCTAGGACATTATGCTGAGTGGAAAAAGGCAGTCACAAAAGAACATCTTGTGTGGTTCCAATTTTATAGCATTCTCAGAATGACAGAGTTAAAGTGATGTATTTGAAAGGAAGGATCAAAGATGGCAGACTAGACAGATACACTATCCAGACCCTCTACAACAAAGACTCCAAAAAACAAGGGGAATGCTTACAGATGACAATTCTTATTCCCAGAGCTTCAGATGAAAAGATAAATAAGTAAGTCAAATACCAATGAGGGAAACAGACTGAATGAAAACAGTGAACAAGGAATGGTAAACTGGCAACCAGCACAGCATGACCATTTTGAATTATTGCAAGCAGCACTTCAATTAAAGCAGGAACCAGATACCTGGCTCCATTTGCCCAGAATGGTGCCAGCACCCAAATCAGTGATCAGGAGACCACAAGTATGACCTCCTCCCTTTCCTTGCAGAATCTCTTAGTCACTAGAGGCATAGACCTCCCCACGCCCACCCACCCAGCAGCCACTCAAACTCCTACCACTACCAGTGTTGTGCTTTTGCTTTCTTTTTTGTCTTCATCTTTCGGCTTAGTTCTTCTATCTTGCCCCCCAACCCTTTCCTTTTCTTTTTCTCCTTTCATAATTTTCCCCCTTCCTCTTCTCTTGTCCACTTTTTGTTTTGTTTTGTTTTTTGATCCCGAAGAGTGGAAGCCTTTCCCTCGTTGCCCACATGGTCAGTAACGTCTGACTCTGCCCCTCTCTAGTCAGAGGCATGTGCTCTGGCAGAGCCAGAACTCATTCCTGAGCAGCCATAGTTAGTAGCTGGCACTTTTGCTGCTTTTTTTCTTTCTTTTCCCCTTAGTTCTTTCCTCTTCTACTCCTTGTTTTCCTCTTCTTTGTTTTGTCTCTTCCTCTTTATCCTCTCTCTTTTTTTCTTTCTTTTTGATCCCACCACCCTCTCTTTGGTAAGCAGCACCCACCCCAATCCCTCTGTGGATGGAGGTGTGCACTCTGCCAGAGTGAGCTCCATGTTCCCACTATAGCTGTGCTTGGCAGGTAACATTTGCCCCAGTTTTTCTTTCTCTTTTTCTTTCTTTCCTTCTTCTCAATCCTTCCCTCTCCTATCTCTTGTTTCTTTTCTCATGTTTTTATTATTCTTCCACATCTCTCCATCTTTTTCTTCTTCTTTTTGATTCAGCTGAGTGAGTACCTCACACCTCCCCCACACACACTCCAACTCCAACTGCCCCTGACCCTCCATATTTTGAAGTGCTTGCTCCTGTGTAGCAAGTACCATATTGTCCCTGCAGCTGTGTTTGGCAGCTACCACTTGGACCAGTACTCAGCCACATTTTTTTCTCCTTTTTCTATATTCCTATTCTCTCTCTTCTTTTTTTTTTTTTTTTCTTCTTAGGTCTCCCCAATTTCCTCACCCTTGTTTTTTTCTTCTACCTTTCTCTTCCCCTTCCCTTTCTACCCTTTTTTTCCCCCTCTCAATTTTTTTTCACAGCAGTTGGGAGCCAGTGACCCTACTTAGCGATGCCTACCCAAACCTGCTCCCCACCCACTATGGAAATTCCACCACCTGCTCCAGCATCACTGGACTAATGATAGCTGTCAGCCAACACCCACCAAACCTACCCTCAGCTGTTCTGCACAGTCAGTTATCTGAGACTAATGCTCACACTCCCACCTGCTACCAAATCCACATGGAGATACATGGTGAGTACCCCACTGTTGTGTAACTAGCAACCAGAGTATCATGCCCACCCTCTTGCCTGGATATATTAAAACAGAACAAAACAAAACAAAACAAAAATCAGAGTGAAGCAAACCTACACAATCCACAATTAACACAATAATGCTACAATGTCTTGGAGACAACAGACAACTTCAAACACATTAAAAATGAACAAACAAAACAGGACAAGATGCTCAAAACAAGTGATTGAAATACAGGGCCAGAAAATCTGCTTCCAGTATATATGGAGAAGCTTCAGGAAAGGTGTCTAGTTTTTTGGCCATTTTGGATCCTGCATTTGGCCAAGTCTTCATCTCTAATTCCTGGACTTGAATCAGTGGCCTGCCATGTTGCCTGCTGATCCTAGGATTGTGCCATTTTACCTGCTGATCTTGGGTTTGTCAACCTCAGCAGCTAAAACCTGCCTGATTAAGGAGATGCCTCCAGCTCCAATGGGCCTGGAACCAGAGGCAGAGCTGCAGCCCATGGTCATAGGGCCTTCACCCAACCAATAGAGCTGGCACTCTGAATTAAGACTTCTAGCTTCCTAAATTGTGAAAGAATAAATTACTGTTTGTTAAAGCCATCCACTTGTGGTGTTTCTGTTATAGCAGGACTAGAGAACTAAGATAATATATAAGTACCTTCAATGGATTGAGAGAGAGGTCAAGGAAACCATAGACCAAACTCTAGAAGAATTAAAAAAAAAAAAAAAACACAGAATACAAGAACAAATTGACAAAGTAAATGGAATGTTATAAGCCATACAAAAACAGCAAATGGAAATCCAGAAGATTAATACTAAAATTTCAGAAATAGATAACTCATTGTAAGGGCAAAAGAGTAGAATTGAGTCAATGGAATACAGAATTAGTGAGATTATAGACAATTTTCTTAACACTAATCTGTTAGAGGAACAATTAGAAAAAAGAATTTTAAAAAAGAAGAAGACAGCCTAAGAATTACATGGGATACTATCAAGAGGAGTAACTCATGTGTGATCAGAATTCCAGAACAGGAAGAGACAAAGAAAGCACTGAGAAAACTGTCAAAGATTTGTTTGAAGAAAACTTCCATAACATCCTAACAGAGGAGAAGATATATATTCAAAAGCTCAATGAACCCCAAAGGATAGACCCCAAAAGAAAATTACAAAGACATACCATAATCAAACTTTCCAAAGACAAAGAAAGAATCCTGAAAGTAGTTTGAGAAAAATGAAAAGTCATCTTCAAAGGAGACCCAATAAACTAAGTTCTGATTTCTTAGCAGAAACCATATAGGCAAGAAAGAAATGAGACTGTCCCTCAAATATGATGGTGAAATTAGGATGTTCCCAGATAAACAGAAATTAAGGGAATTTGCAAAAATCAGACCAACTTTATAAGAAATGCTAAAGGGAGTCATTTGGACAGAGAGTAAACAACAGCAGGGAACAATTAGAGACTAACACACATGACAACATCATGTAGAAATCAACCCAGATATAAAAATATAAAAAATAAAAGAAACCTAAAAGTCTGAAAATAGGGTATCAAAGATGCCAATTTGCAAATGATGGTAACTACAAAGTAAAAAGAGGGAATAAATAATGTAGTTAAATAACTTACAAATGGAAAGGAAGTCAAGATAATATAGAGTGGACTGCTTTCAACTTGGGAAGATAATAATAAATTACAGAGCAATCTCAGAAAATTAATAAACGTCATCAAAATAAAAAAGAAGAAAATCATAAAGTCTCAGTAAACACTAAAACCATAGCAGCCAAGGAAATGATTAGCAAATTAATAAACAAAACGAACTGTCTACAAGACTAATACTTTAGACATAAAGACAAAAATAAGCTAAAAATTAAAGGAGGAAAAATATATATCAAGCAAATAGAAACCAAAAAAAGCAAGAATGGCAATATTAATTTCTGATAAAATAGACTTTAAGGCAAAAAAACAGCAAAAATTACAAGGAAGGACATTAAATAATGATTAAAGGATCAATTAAACAAAGGACATTATCATAATAAATATCTACACACCCAATGAAGAGGAACTCTGATAGTGCTGTGGTTAAAGCATTGGGCTGCTAACCAAAAGGTTACTGGCTTAAACCACCAACTGCTCCATGGTAAAAAGATAAGGTAGTCTGATTCTGTAAAGATTTACACTCTTGAACCCCTATTGGGGAGTTCCATTTTGTCCTATAGAATCACTATGAGTTGGAATCAGCTTGATGACAGCGGATTTTTCCTTTAAAAGAAAAACAAAAAAACAATGAAAGTACCCCAAAATACATTTATCAAACTTTAAAATAATTGAAAAGAGAAATAGACTATTCCACAATAATAGTGGGAGACGGACCACTTTCAATGAAGGGTAGAACAACTAGAAAGAAACTTAGTAAAGATAAATAACATCTAAACAACACAATCAACTAAGTAGACCTCATAGATGTGTATAGAAATCTCCATCCAACAACAGAACAATACACATTCTTTTCCAGTGCACATGGAGATTTCTCCAGTACAGACCATATATTAGGCCACAAAGCAAGCTTCTACAAATTTTAAAACATCAAAATACTGCGAAGTATGTTCTCACATCATAATTCTATAAAATTATAAGATTAGAAATCAACAACAGAAAATCAAGGGGGGAAAATCAAATACACAGAAAAGGAATAAAATTCTGCTTAAAATCTACTGGGAAATAGAAGAAATAAAAAATAAAATAAGAAAATTCCTTGAATCAAATGAGAATGATATTTGGGACACAGCAAAAGCAGTGCTCAGAGGACAATTTCCAGCAATAACTGCACACATTAAAAAAAAAAAAAAAAAGGAACTGAAATCAACACTTTAACTCAACGTCTCCAAAAATTAAAAAAAAAGAACAGCAAGAAAAAAGCCTCCAATCACCAGAAGAAAGGATATAATAAAGATTCAAGCAGAAATAAATGAAACAGAAAAACAACAGAAGAATTAGCAAGACTAGAAGTTTGTTCTTTCAAAGGATTAATAAAATTGACAAATTGCTGTCAAATTTAAGAAAGGAAAAAGAGAAGATGCAAATAGCATGAATAAGAAATGAAACAGGTGGTGTCACAGAAAATTTACCAAAATAAAAAAGATAATAACCAAATACTATGAAGACCTGTACTCCAACAAATTTGAAAACCTAGAAGAAATGAACAAATTTCTAGAAACACACTACCCACCCAAACTAACATAATATTAGGTAGTAAGTTTGAATAGACCTATAACAAAAGAAGAAATGGAAAAGGTCATAAAAAAAAAAAAAAAAACCTACCAAAAAAAGAAAATCCTCACCCAGATGGCTTCACTGGCAAATTCTATCAAACATTCAGAGAAGACCTGACACAAGTACTACTCAAAGTATTCCAGAACATAGAAAAGGATGGAATACTCCCAAACTCATTGTATGAAGCAAGCTTAACCCTGCTACCAAAACCAAGCAAGGACATCACTAAAAAAGAAAAATACAGACCAATATCTCTCATGAACATTGATGCAAAAATTCTCAACAAAATCCTAGAAAACAGAATCCAACAACATATATATAAAATAAGACACTGTGACCAAGAATGATTTATAGTGAGTATGCAAGGATCTCCAGGAGCAAGGTAAGCACGGGCGGGCTGGTGCTTACTCACTGATCTGCACTGAACACCTTCCCTTGTTACCCTCCTGAGAGGGACCGGGTCTCCGGG
>NW_006921594.1:13321115-13322939 GCF_000298275.1 Orycteropus afer afer | reverse complement strand
ATACAGAGGCAAAGTTATGAAAACATCTTAGTTATAACCAAATACCTTGAGAGAATGATTTGCTGGACATGGGGGCTCAAAACCATAGTTTCTGGGACACCAAGTTCAATTATCATAAAATAGTCCCTAAGGACAATATTGTGTAGATAGCAACTGAGAGCTTAAAAGCTTTTGAGTGGACCTCCAAAGTGCAACTGTTGCTCTCTCCCCATCTGGAGCAAAGAAGAGTGAAGACACAAGAAAACAATCCAAAGTACTTATGACCCTGTGAACCCCAGGCTCCATGGCCCTAAGACCTGAAGAACTAGATGGTGCTGGGCTACCACTGCTGACCACTCTGAACCAAAAAAAAAGGATCACAATAGGTGTTCTCAGATAGAGCAGGAAAAAGGTGGAACAAAACTCAAAATCATTAAAACAAACAAATAGGCTTACTTGTCTGATGAAGACTGGTGGAACCCCCAAGATTATGATCCTTAGACACCCTTCAAGCTGGGAACTGAATTCAACCCCCTACATAGCTCAACTTTTAGCCAAACTATAGACAGGCCAATGAATTGAACCATCATAACAGGAAGGTATGTATTCATTAGAACAATCAACCATACAAGATCAAAAGGGCAGCATTAGCCCAGGGATAAAGCTAAGAAAGCAGGAAGGGATAGGAAAGGACAAAGGGAAATGGTAAACACAGGGAGGAAGTGGGAAGTAATCTAGTACTAAGCAACTTGGTTCACACCAAATTGAGGTTCACACCAAAACCTATCACAAATGTTGATAGCAGCTTTGTTTGTCATAGTGCCTACACTGTGAACCCTTCAGTGGGTGAATGTGTAATCTGTGGTGGAAAACTATTCAGCGACACAAAGAAACAAACTACCGATGCACGCAGCAAAGAACATGTATCTCAAAAAGTATCACCCAACAGATATTGTTTGAGAATTTAGAGTGAGACGGGCAGTCCACACACTGAGGATTCAGCAGCAAACAAAATAGACAAAATATGCTTACCCTCTTGGCACTTATATTCCAATGGGGAAGACAAACAAGAAAATCTGTTGTATTATCATAGTTTCTTCACACTTTCCACACAGTGTCACAAGGATTTATTTGTCTCCTTCACTACTCTGTGAGTTCTCTAAGAATAGGGATGTAATGGGGGTAAAAAGGAGACTGTATTCATTTTTGTACCCCATGTGATCTGTCACTTGATGAGTGGTATTTAATGTTCTTTCACTTGACTTTGTTTCATTCTTTAGCAAGCCTGGGCTTCAAAGCCTTAGGTATCCATTGTAAGACTAAAAGGCTGTGTCATCTGCTAATGTACAGGTGGGGTGGTGGAGGCCAAGGAAGGGAGGAAAATATACAGATTTAAGAAGAAGATTAAGAAAAAGTGCTATGAAGTAAACATGGTCAAGTAGGGATGCACGTGTGCAGCTCTCAAAGTGTGGTTCAGGGACCTTCTCAGGGACTTCCACAAGGTCAGAACTATTTTCAAAATAATACTAACACATTATTCACTTTTTTTCATTGTCATCCTCTCACAAATGAATAGGAGAGTTTTCCACAGCTACGTGGCATTCTCTAGCTCAACAGACTGAATGCAGAAGCAGATAGGAGAATCCAGCTGTCTTTTTTTAAGCCAGTCAATAAAGAAATTGCTGAAAGTAAAACAATGCTCCTCTCCTCAGTAATCCATGGAAGGAAGGCTGGGCAATCAATGTCCGTAAAGATTTACCACCTCGTAAACCCAAAGGGGGTGGCTATGAGTTGGAATCTACCTGATGGTAGTGAGTTTGGTTTGGGTTTTTTTTTCTTCTCAGT
>NW_006921594.1:13317290-13320757 GCF_000298275.1 Orycteropus afer afer | reverse complement strand
GAGGTTTGACAGAGTTGCTATGGCTGGAGTAGGACAGGCTGCCTTGTTCTCCTGAATAAGAAGGATTAACTTGTCACCTTAATAAATTACCCTTGACATTTTATAAGAAATGGAAAGAGGTTTTTCAATCCTGAGCTCCTTTTCCTTCACAAACCCACTTTCGATCATTTAAATATGGTTAATTATTCATTTTCAGTAGTTTGTCCAGCTTCTTATAATCTAGCCGTTATGTTCAATAATATAAACAGAGATGGTCTATTAAGGCTTGTGGTTTGATCTGTCTCTGAAGATATGATCATTCCTTGATCACCTTCAAAAATGGAATCTGTTAGGAAAGTATGTGTATATTCTCTGGCTAGACTGTAAACTCCCATACAGTTTGGATATTCAATAAGAGATTCCTGATGGAGATGGGCCATGGTTGATGGGTATGAGGACAGTGATGCTGACTCATTGATTCACCCAATAGTTATTTTTGAGCCTTTAGAATGAGACAGGAACAGTCTAGACACTGAGGATTCAGCAGTGGGAAAAGAAATGAGAAAAATTCTTACCCTCTTAGCACCTACATTCCAGAGGAGGAGACTGAATGGTAAAGTAGAAACTATGTAATTGTTGTTAGCTGACTTCGAGTTGGGCCAGATGCATGGTAACCCCATGCACAGCAGAACAAAACACTGCCCAGTCTGTGCCACCCCATGGTCCACTGAGCATCAGACAACTGGGAGTCATGGGGTTTTCATTGGCTAATAGTTTGGAAGCAGATTGCCAGGCCTTTCTTCTTAGACCATCTAAGTCTGGAAGCTCCTCTGAAACCTGTACACCATCATAGCAACACACAGCCTCCAATGACAGTGTGGTGGTTGTGCTTGTGGTGCCCTGGCCAGGAATCAAACCCAAGATCTCCTGCCCACGTGAGGATTCTAACAAATTCTAACACTGAGCCACCTTTCCCCAAATGTAACTACCATCCTAATTTCTACCACTATAGATTAGATTTTCCCGAGTTTGAACTTTACAAAAACAGAATGAAGCAGTATGCATTCTTTTATGCTTGGCCTTTCGTTCAACGTTATGTTTGAACTGTTGCTTGATCTATGCTGCCCTGTATAGCTGTAATTCATTTATTTTCATTTCTGTATTGTATTTGCTTGTATGAGTATCCCATGATTTAGTTATCCATTCTATTGTTGGTAGACATGGGAGTTATTCCCGAGCTAACAAACAAACAACAAAAAAAGGAGCTCCCAGATTCCCAGGCTAGAGCTGCTATAATTAAAGCTGCTATGAACATTCTTGTTGCATTGTGTTTAGATAGAAGCATATCTGTTAATGTGTTGTTAATATTTAGATTCACTGCCTTAGTCTTAACCCTGATTCACATTTAAATCAGCTTGGTGCCTTGTGCCGGGTTCAGCAAGGAATTCTAATCTGAGCCAGAATTAAGAACCACAAAATTACATGCAGGAGCTAACTGAATGGTCGGTGGTTCAAACACACCAGCAGCAATATAGGAGACAAAAATCTGGAGATGCTCCCATAAAGGGAGCTCTGGTGGCGTAGTGTCTAAGACATTTGACTGCTAACCAGAAGGCTGCCAGTTCAAACCCACTAGCCACTCCTCAGAAGGAAGATTAGGCAATCGACTTCCGTAGAGACACCACCTCAGAAACCCAAGGAGGGGTTGCTATGAGTTGGATCCGACTCAACAGCAGTGAGTTTGGTGTTTGGTTTGGGGCTTCCATAAACACTATAGCTTAGGAAACCCTGAAGGGCAGCTCTGTTGTTGTTGTTGTTGTTGTTATGTGCCGTCGAGTCGGCCCCGACTCATAGCGACCCTCCTTGGGTTTCCGAGGCAGTATCACTACAGAAGTAGGATTGCCCAACCTTCCTTCCGAGGAGTGGCTGGGGGGTTTGAACCGCCAGCCTTCTGGTTAGCAGTCAAGTGCTTTAGCCACTATGCTACCAGAGCTCTCTAATCTGTCATATAAGGTCTCTATGAGTCAGAATCAACCAGATAGCACACAACAAAAACACAACAGGTTAAATGTTGAAACTTCCAGATAAAAGGAAGAGAGGAATCAAATTCAGGGAATTTTGAATGAATTGTTTCTAAAAAGACAATAAAATGTAAACATTAGGTTATGTCCATATTGATTTTGTCTTTTTTTTTTTTTTTTAACTTTAAGCTCCTAAACCAAAAGATTATGTGTAATGGTTTATTTACTGCAAGTGGCTTCCAGAGTATTTGGAAAATTCCCCAGATTTTCAAAGCAAGGTTACTGTGGACATGTTTATATGTGCTGTGATTTAGCACATATAAACTTTGGTCGGAGGATTAGATGACCACAAATTTAGACACGCTAGCTTGACGTCCCAGCTCCATAAATACTGAGACTTCAAAAAGGCAAGGGTTAATTCTCCATGCCCCAGAGCACAGCCTGGAATTAAATGAGATCCTCTTAATAATTATTGTTGCAACTGGAAATTTAGTTGGTTCTGTTTAATTCCCTGGTTTCTTGAAACTGCTTTTGGACCCATGCCCAGGAGCTGTCTTGATTAATGTATTTCAGAGAATGAAAAACAAAATGAACAATGTAGCTCTAGAAAGTACAGCAATAGACAGCATGGAAATACCACAAAGGTCTAAAAAATTCTCCTTTTTGAGTTCAGTCTCCAATGTGCATTGCTAGGTAGGAGGGAACAGAGGTCATGAACACAATTGTTTTGTCATATTTGCAAAATACGTCAGAAATTTAGTATTATTCATATCTATTCAGGTAGTTGAATCCTTCAGATTTGTAGTGTGAGGGTTATTTTAAGGTCCCACCTGGCCCAAAATAACTACCAGCTTTCCCCCACCACACTGGCTTGATATAAATTCAACCACTTGATCAAGAAAAATTATTAGAATTTTGATCACCTGTTAGACTTCTTACAAGGTTATACAGGACATGAAAACTCCATATTTAAGGAGGCTCACTATCATTTGGGTTGGGGAGGTCTACATGCATACAGAGAAAACTAAGATTGCAAGGTCAAGTATCCATGTATCAGATGAAGTCTAGTGGGCAGAGTATAGCCTTCCTGAAGAAGTAAGCATAAGCTAAATCCTCAAGGATTGTCAGGCATCTAATAGCTAGGCAGGAAGGTAAAAGACATTTTAGACAAGAACAAGGGTGCAGAAGAAGAAAGGGGCAGGTGTTCAGAGAGCAATGAGAAGACCAATCCAGCTGGAGTGAAAGATTCTTCTAAAATACTGGCTAGTAAATGTTTGTGACTATGGTACAGGCAGGGAAAAAGGTGATGTACATGGTCCATCAGTTCTATGTTCTACCATAAAAAGACCTTGATGGCAGCAAAGAATTGGAGAATCTACTGAACAACCAAGATGGTAACAACTAAGCAACAAGATTAAAAACAAAACAATCAAAAAAGAAAACCCAAGCAAAATTCTCTAAGAATAT
>NW_006921594.1:13303414-13316250 GCF_000298275.1 Orycteropus afer afer | reverse complement strand
TTTTTTTTTTCCTTTTTCATTCTCTTTCATAGCCCCTTGTCTTTGTATCATAGCATTTATCACGATTTGCAATTCTACATGCCATTTTTATGTTTATTTTTACTTTTTTTTAAGGCTTTGAACATCATGAAAATATGGACCATGTATGTGTGATTCATCATGGTGTATCTTGGCCCAGCAGTGTCTGGCATCCAAGATGTGTAATAAATCTAACTACAATGCATGAAACTGAGGAAATTTCAACTACCTCTCTGTGTACTTGACTAGAATATGGATTCAAGTTCTCAGTAAACTCTAGTAATAAATATTAGTAACTCATTTGATCAATTGTTTGCAACTCTCATTCATATGTAAAATAAGAAAGAGTCATTTCTCCTAGGTTAGAAGAAAAAAAAATGTGCTTTAGATAGTTTAAGTGCCATTAGAAAGACATTTTGACCTACAAAAGACTCACCCTTAAGATATAATGACAAACTGAAATAGTGGGAGGCAAATTAAAAAAGGAAATCATAATAATATAGTGTTTATTGAGTATGACATGCCAGGCTTTCTGCTGCATTTTTAAAGGTATTACCCATAATCTTACAACTATCCTAATTATAGGTATTATTTTACCCATTTTACAAATGAGAAAAGTAAAGCTCTGAGAGTTTATTAGCCCAAGATCACACACCTAGTGTAGGGGACAGACTGATGAAGAAAGTTCTTGAAAGAATCTACAATTTGCCAATGTGACCTCTGTGCAATTTGAAAAACATTGTGGAATTTATACCTTACTGATATCTTCCATGTTGGTTTAAATGACATTTGCCAATGCTTATCTCATTTCAAACAAGAACATAAATGCATTTTGAGTAATGAAGAATATCCTTCAGAAAAAACTGATCCCAAAGTTTTGGGTGGTGAGACTTTGTTGTTGTTGTTATGTGCCATCGAGTCGGCCCTGACTCATAGCGACCCCTCCTTGGGTTTTCGAGGCAGTATCACTACGGAAGTAGGATTGCCCAACCTTCCTTCCGAGGAGTGGCGAGACTTTAGGGAAAATAAAACTAAATACAAGTTAAGATATGTGCATAAATAGTATATATCTGACTCAAATGATAAATGATAGCCTTTGACCTATATGGGAAATGTATGTGTTCTTGGTATGTGCCAGTGACTCTGCAGGCTGAGTTAGCAAATATTTGACCATGTGTAAGAAGTATAATGACTCCTTTGGAAATCCTCAATGCATTAATGTGAACTAAAATCATAAATATTCAATGAGATACAGCACTGTTGAAAAAATAAATCCAAGTGGACCTGGCATGAAGTAGAGATTTAGAAACCTCTTCAAACATGGACATTCTAAAAATCCTAGGAGGGAGATATGAAAAAAACTAGGAGTCCTGCCAGGTAATCCTGACTTGGGGTATATAATTAAATACCTTACTTTATGGGCCTTAAAGTTTTAAATACCTCAGATAATTTTAGAGAGGAATATCACAGTCCTATTAGAGGGAAAGATCATCCCATAATAGTTAAGAGAACAAGAACTACCATATATCTAGGAGGTTTTACATGTTGCATTTATCCCAAATAATAAATTCCCTGAAGTTGGAATTCTTTCTAATTTACAAATGAGGACTATCTTTCAGAGAGTTTAATTAATTTGCCCATCCAAAAAGAAAAGAAAAGAAAAGAAACACTAAACCCACTGCCATTGAGTCCATTCCAACTTACAGTTTCCCTATAGGACAGAGTAGAACTGCCCTGTCCTGGTTCTCTAGTGTTGCTATAACAGAAATACCACAAGGAGATGGCTTTAACAAACAGGAATTTATTCTCTTACAGTTTAGGAGGCTAGAAGTCCAAATTCAGAATGCTGCTCTAGGGTCTGGGTGAAAGCTGCTCAACCTTGGGCTTCAGCTCTGCCTCTTATTCTAGGCCCACTGGAACTAGAGACTTTATAACTCATGCAGCTGCTGGCTCCTGAGGCTGATGAACCCAAGGTCAGCAGGTAAAATGGCACAATCCCAAGATCAGCAGGTAAACACGGCAAACAATTGGTTCAAGTCTAGGATCCCAAGATCAGCAGGCAACACAGCAGGCCAAAACTTAGCCAAATGCAGGGTCCAGATGTGCCAAAAGCTAGAGACCTTTCTCAAAGCTTCTCCTGATACACTGGAAGCAGACCACATCCCGAAGGCAACGATTTAGCTGCTCACAGCAGATTCCACTATGGAGGTGATTACAATCTCATCATGGGGAATAATGACATCCAGTTGCCCAGCTACTCAAAACCATGGTCCAGACAAGTTGACACACAACCTTAACTACCACAGCCCATAGGGTTTTTGAGGTTGTAAAACTTGAAGGAAGAAGACTGTCTCATCTTTTGCAAGTGGTGTGTGCTCATCTACTAATTTAGAAGTTGGTGGTTTGTACCACAGAACAAAGGCCTGGCAATCTGCTTCTGTAAAGATTACAGCCAAGAAAAGCCTCTGCAGCAGTTCTACTCTGTAACACATAGGGTTGCCATGAGTCATAATTGACCTGACAGCAATGGGTTTGGTTTTTGGTTTTTCAGTCACACAGCTCCTGATGGGCCTGGGAATTTGAACTAATCTTTTTTACTTCAGATCCTTCTGTCTCTGGTAGTCAACAATTTAGCATCATAAGAGAAACATTAGTGGATTTCTCATCTAATGGAAAAAACTACAGAATCATAAGATCCCAATGGTGATTTCAGCATGTGTAATGTTCGTCTTTACATAATTTACAGTGCCTGATATATCGTGGTACTCAAAACGTTGGTTGGTTGGTTAGTTAGATGTATGAATGATGGATGGATGCATAAATTCTATTATCCTTGACTTATTTAGATTGCTTATCTTTTCCAGATTGAGGGACTATATCCCAAAGGACACCAGGGCAGTAGTTATTAGTGTAAGATTGTGTCTCATTCCTCTGGGGAAATTCAAGTAGATAAAATAGAAAGATGGATCTTTTAACAATTTGTCACTAATTTTTTTTTAGCCATTTTTTAAAGTTAAACACATGTCTATGTTATTATACTATTTAATTAACCTTCAAATCATAATTTAAGGAGGTGAGATATGTCTTATATGTTGCTGCTTCAGTCTAGTGAATGTAGGGAATATTGCACATCTTTATTTTAATGTATTCCACCTTCTTTTCCAGTCTCACTCCTTTTATGCAATCCTGCATCCTGCATTAGTTTTGGTAGCTTGTTCTCTTCTGTCTTTAACTCAGTCCTACAGTTTTAATTCTTGCTAAAGCCAACCCCAAGCTGCCCAACCAATTATGGAGGTATCTAAAGAAGACTTCATCTAAGTGTCACCATATAGGCTAAGAGTCTCTTCAACAAGATTGACCCAGTTTTATTTTTTTTCCTAGGCTTTGGCATTACCTAATGCAGAGGTGGTAAGAGGGTTGAAGAATAGGAGTAGGAACTGAAGATGTCATTATAAGAGAATCATCTTTACACTGGCCACTGCTCCTTTGTGGTAAGCAGGGTAGGTGTCCTTGGGAACAAGACTGGCATCGTCACCAGCTGTTTCTCTGCAACTTCCACATATCCCTGTCACTCTCCTTCTTCCAGGAGTCTTTGTTTCTTTGGTGGGTATTTTGTCTGTTTTCTGTGGATTTTAGATTATTCTCTCTTAGCCAAGAAATGCCTTATTTCCTGCTCTTTTCCAAGAGTAAATGTTTTATTTGAGCTTGAGAATGACAATAAATCTCATCTGTAAGCCTTTTTTTTCTAAAGAGGTTCCAAGTCATCATCTGGAACAGTGTGGATAGTAATCTTGCTTACTTACTAAGTGAAAACTGATATCTGCAAGCAATATGCTAAATTAATCAAATGGCGAAGCCTATAGAGTCAAGTGACATAAGAACTAGCCACGCCACTCTAAACAGCTCCAACATTCTTGTTGACATTTCTTGTTAGGTCCTGAGCAAGAACTATGGCCAGAGTCAACAGGAGGGTAGAAGTGGTCAGGAATCCTTTCGTCATCAAATTCAAGGAAGGAACAAATTAAGAAGTGTCATTCCCTATGCAAGGGACTGCCTGTGCCTAAAGGAATGTAAGTCATTTGTCTGATTCTGAATGAAGAAGAGGATGAAATGGCATGTGGAAAACTGAGAGGTGAATTCACCTCAGAAAATGGGAAGTTTATTTAAAACAGAAATAAATGTTGCTGTTCTTATTGTTAGGTGCCATTGAGTCGGTTCTGACTCATAGCGACCCTATGTACAACAGAAAGAAACACTGCCCAGTCCTGCATCATCCTCACTATCCTTGCTATGCTTGAGCCCTTGCTATGCCTGAGTCAAGTCTTCCCCTTCTTCACTGACACTCTACTTTACCAAGCATGATATTCTTCTCCAGGGACTGGTCCCTCCTGACAACATGACTAAAGTAGGTGAGACAAAGTCTGGCCATCCTTGCTTCCAAGGAGCATTCCAGCTGCACTTCTTCCAGAACAGAATTTGTTCATTCTTCTGGCAGTCCATGGTATTTTCAGTATTCTTCACCAACACCACAGTTCAAAGGCATCAACTCTTCTTTGGTCTTCCTTATTAATTGTCCAGCTTTCACATGCATATGAGGCAATTGAAAATACCATGGTCAGGCACACCTTAGTCTTCAAAGTGACATCTTTGTTCTTTAACACTTTATAGAGGTCTTTTGCAGATTTTCCCAGTGCAATATGATGCATGATTTCCTGACTGCTTCGCAGAAACAAAATACAACTATTACACTTCTCCCAATTTCCAGCCCCTGCTGCATCCCCTAAATGTTACCCTCAAACAATATTAACAATCTTCTTCTGAACATGCTGTCTCTCACCTGTGATTCTTCACATTTCCTATGGCTCTTGTTGAATCAGAGATTCACTGATAATGTTTACTTGTTATTTATTCAAGGAGTCAATGCTGAGTTTGAAGTGACTGAAGAATTGACTTTCTAAAGAGTCTACATAGAACAACTGCAAGTGAGAATATTTTAAAAGAATTTGAGAAAAGAATAATTCAGTACAAACTGAGGTGGAATCTGCTAAGATGTGGTATAGTTATTGTTGTTAGGTCCCATTGAGTTGGCTCCCACTCATAGTGACCCTGTGTACAACAGAATGAAACACTGCCTGGTCCTGTGCCAGCCCCACAATCCTTGCTATTCATGAGCCCATCATTGCAGCCACTGTGTTGATCCATTTCATTCAGAGCCTTCCCCTTTTTTATTGAGCCTCTACTTTACCAAGCATTATATCCTTCCCAGGGACTGGTCCCTTCCAACCTGACTAAAATAGGTCAAAGTCTGGCCATCCTCACTTCCAAGGAGCATCTCGGCTGCACTTCCTCCAGGACAGATTGGTTAGTTCTTTTGGCAGTCCATGACTCTTTCAGTATTCTTCACCAACACCACAACTCAAAAGCATCATCTCTTCTTTGGTCTTCCTTATTCATTGTTCAGCTCTCACATGCATATGAGGTGACTGAAAATACCATGGC
The DNA here is from genome assembly GCF_000298275.1 of Orycteropus afer afer. NCBI lineage: Eukaryota > Metazoa > Chordata > Mammalia > Tubulidentata > Orycteropodidae > Orycteropus > Orycteropus afer. Next base: position 13,310,733 of record NW_006921594.1, on the reverse strand, counting down.
TTGGGTTAGTCACATTTTAGTCTTCAGAGAGACATCTTTGCTTTTCAGCATTTTAAAGAGGACTTTTGCAGAAGATTTGCCCAGTGCGATACGTCATCTGATATCTTGACTGCTAGTTGGTGTTGATTGTGGAACCAAGTAATATGAAATCTTTGACAACTTCAATCTTTTCTCCATTTATCATGATGCTGCTTATTGGTCCAGTTGTGAGAATTTTCATTTTCTTTATGTTGAGGTGTAATCCATACTGCAGACTGCAGTCTTTAATCTCCATCAGTAAGTGCTTCAAATCATCTTCACTTTCAGCAAGCAAAGTTGTGTTAGCTGGATATCACAGGTTGTTAATGAGTCTTCTTCCAATCTTGATGTCACATTCTTCTTCATATAGTCCAGCTTCTCATATTCATACAGAGGTTCACATAGAGGAATTTCTAAAACATAGCATCAATGTAAACTCCACATAACAAAAACAACAAAGGACAGAGAATGCCTTAGGCCAGATTCTCTAGAGAAACTAAACCATTGATGCTTATGTTGTTGTCATCAAGTCAGTACCAACTCAGAGTGACACAGTGGACAACAGAACAAACACTGCCCACTCCTGCACCATCCTCACAGTCTTTACCCATTGTTTGAGCCCATTGTTGCAGTCATTTTGTCAATCCATCCCGTTGAAGGTCTTCCTCTTTTTGTTGACTCTACTTTACCATGTATGATGTCTTTCCCTAGGTACTGGTCCCTCCTGATAACATGACAAAAGTATGAGAGATGAAGTCTTGCCATCCTTGCTTCTAAGGAGTATTCTGGCTGTATTTCTTCTATGACAGATTTGCTCATTCATGAAGCTTACATATGTATATATAGAGAGAGAAATTTCTCTCAAGGAAATGGTTCATGTGGTTATAGAAGCTGGTAAGTCCCAAGTCCATGGGTTAAATGTCAGACTGGAGGCTTCTCCTGTCTCACTGTAGCTGCAGGGGCCAATGAAGCCAAGATAAGCAGGTCGAATGGCAGGCTGCTGGTTCAAGTCCAATATCTGGAAGTTATGATAATGAGCCAGATGCAGGATCAAGATTGAGCCAAAAACCAGAGAGTTTTGCCAGAACATCCATATATACTGGATACAGGGCCCATCTCCCCCCCCACACACACACCAGGAAATGCCTTTTCAACTGACTGGCAGCTCATAACAGATCTCATCATGGAGGTGATTATATCAGATCTGATCATGGGGGATGACTACAACTATATCATAACTGCCAGGTCCTTCTTCCAAGGTATCTCTGAATAGACTTGATCCTTCAAATTTTTGGTGGATTCAAACCTCCAACCTTTGAGTTAGCACCCAAGCGGGTTAACCATTTTGCACAACTCAGAAACGCCCATGAATCCATGCATGTTTTAAAAGTCACAGCACTGTACACCCCCCCACACACACACACAAAAGAAAAAGTTATTTTCACAGCATGTTAATTGAAAAAAAAAATTTAAATCTTAAATCTATCCTCATCTCTCCATCAATAAATACCTCCAACACCAAGAATCCAGTCAGTTTCACTTCTCCTGGACCACTGCAATTGGCTCCTAACTAGATTTCCCCATGATTACAATTTTCAAATCTCTTTTTAAATGAATTAATTATGGAGTATTTCTGTCGTACAAAATACTATAAAGGAAAAAGTCCAGGTGATCTAAATGGATTGGGCAGGTACATCTTTAGATTGAACATGCACACACTCCCTATGGTATCCTCAATACTGAGACCCAATGTGAAGATTAAAATAGGTATCCAAAAACATATGTGCTTGTATTATGTTATATACACCATAGTTTAGTAACATATAGAAAGTTTGATTAAAATATTGGCAAAAGATTTTTTCTTTCTTATACCCAGCACATTTCATTTCTTTGGGGTTCATTTCTATATCTCCTGTCCTAATCATTATGCCTACTGCCTTAACAAATCCTAGTTGAAGTGAATTTCTAGCTGTTTCAACTCAGTTTCTCCTCTGACCTGTCATCTTTGTTATGTGGGCCTTGGAGAGAAAGTCAATGAAAGAATTGACATGCTTGGCCAGGCACAACAACAGAATGCTTGGAAAAGAGCAACAACATCCCAGAGATTGCATCTATTGAACAATTAATTGACTATTTCACAAACATGAGCCAGAAAACAAAAGAAACAGAACTTCCTAATGAGATATCCACCCCCAAACACTGGGGTTAAATATTGAAAGAAAAATAAAGTAAAGGAATTTTATCCTGATGTTATTGCAAATGTTCCTGGTTGATTACATGACTCTGAAGTGAGTGATTTCAAAATAATAACAAACAAAAAAAATTGTAAAATATGCTCTGGTATGTGTAATTTAGCAGGTAATCAGAGCTTCAGAAAACTACTATTATTTGGCAATAATTAGTATGCCACAGCTAGTCATAGGAGCAGCATTCACTGCAAATAACTGATGCTCAGGTGGTACTGATCATTCTATCACCCAAAACCAATTAAGGGCCTTCAAAAGGAGGAGGAAACCGGCACAAGGCAACAGAAACAGCTGAACAGATGGGGTGGCTTAGGGGCTCAGTAAAATGGGATGGCTTTATTGCAAAGTGATCAATTAGCCAGAAAATTCAGGCACATGCTCCAGGCCTCTGGGGTCCTCCATGAGGGCTAGGGGATGTTAGGAGCAATGGGAAGAGCTAAAAGTAATCAAACACTTGCTCTGTGCCAAGCACATTACCTGATTGAATCTTCACAATCACCCCTATGGGCAGAAGAAGGGATAAAGACTTACAGAGCCTTTGCAATGTGACCCAGGGCACACAGCTAGTAAAGTAGTGGAGATAGCCTTGAGACCCAACCATTCTTAACCTAAGCTCTGGTGACTCTTGTACCATCTGAGATGACTTGCCTCCATGTACCAGTTTCACAGGCACAGGTCTTGGCCTATGTTCTGAAATGTTCTACTTCTGAAATTTTCTACTTCTTTCTTCACCCAATTAAAAACTTATTTGTTTTCTGAATTCCAATCTCTGAGGTAAAATAATCTGAAAAGTAAATAAATGGATTAATATGTTATCCCTTGACCTTAGCAATATGTTTACAACTTTCAGAACCACTTGTTGTTAACAAGATGGATTGACACACTGGCTGCAACAATGGGCTCAAGTATAGCAAGGATTGTGAGGATGGTGTAAGATCAGGCACTGTATTGTTCTGTTGTACATAGAGTCACTAACAACAACAACAATATCAGAACCACATTATACTAAGATATAACTCTCATTTCAGACATAGAAGACAAATCCCAAAGGAAAAGTTTGGGGGTCTGCACATTTTTTCTTTACTAATTCATTCCACACCACATAGACAGTTGTCTGCTGGGTTTTAGGTTTGCTGTAAAGTTTCCTTTAGGCTGCAAGAAATAGAAACCCACTCAAGTTGCCTTAAGTAAAGGGGGTTTATTGTACGGGTGGCTGTGGAAATATAAGATTATCAACTGTTGAATAAGACTACATAGAAAAAGACTAACTACAGCAGAGTCAGGACACCTCGATACTGCAATATAATTCAGAAGTTAACAAATGGGTGTCAGAGTTACTCTGTCATCCTCTCAGCAACTTGCACTTGCTTTTCCTTCCTTCAGCTTCTCTCAGTCTCTGTTTCTACTGCATCTGTTTTCACTATCACTTATTTTCAGTTTTCTCTTAACCATATTATTTTAGGTTGCTCAAAACTTCTGCTTACTCATGCTGATCACAGAAAACATGTAGAAAACCTATAAGGTAAAAAAATTAAGAACACCTAGCAAGGTGATCCCTCAGCATTTTTTCTATAGATATACATATTTAAAAATAAATAAATAAAAAGACGTATTCAACAAATGCTGCTGGAACAACTGAATATCCATATAGAAAAAAAAAAAATGTACTTCAATATTACCTCAAACAACACATAAAAAATTAACCCAAAATATATCATAGACCCAAACTTAAAAGCCAAACTTAATCTTAGGCTGGGTTATCTAGAGAAGCAAAACCAGTGAATCTTAGCGAGAGAGAAAGGATTTGTCTCAAGGAAATGGTTCACATAGTTGTAGAGGCTGGCAAATCCCAAATCTGTGAGCCAGATGTCAGGCTGGAGGCTTCTCCTGACTCATGTAGCTGCAAGAGTTAATGAACCCAAGATCGAAGGTCAGATGGCAAGCTGCTGGCTCAAACCTAAAGAACCTAAAGAGTCAGGTGATGATGAGCCAGATGTAGGCTCCAGATGGAGCAAAAAGGCAGAGAACTTTGCCAGCACATTGGAAGCAGGACACACCCCTGAGGAAGCTTCCTTTCAACTGATTGGCTGCTTTAGCAGATCTCATCATGGAGGTGATTACATTATATCAGATGTCATCATGGGGGACAAGCTACATCATAACGGCCAAACCACCGAGATTCATGGCCCAGCCAATTTGACACATAATCTTAAGCATCACAGCTTCTATAAAAATATAGTAGAAATATAGTAGAAAATCCCACAACTTCTCTGTCAGTTTGTCACACTGTGGTGTCTTGCATGTTGCTGTGATGCTGGAAGCCATGCCATGACTATTTCAAATACCATCAGGATCACCCTTGGTATAAAGTCTTCAGTGTAGTTTCCAGATTAAGACAACTAGGAAGAAGGACGTAGTGGTCTACTTCTGGAAAAAATTGGTTACTGAAAACCTTAGGAATAGCAGTGCAATGCTGTCTGATATAATGCCAGAAGACGAGTCCTTCAGGTTGGAAGGCACTCAAAATATGACTGAGGAAGAGCTACCTCCTCAAAGTACAGGTGACCTGAATGACATGAATGAAGTAAAGCTTTCAGGACCTTCATTAGCTGATGTGGCATGAGCCAAAATGAGAAGAAACAACTGAAAGTATCCATTAATTATCAGAACATGGAATGTACAAGGTATGAATCTAGGAAATTTGGAAATTATCAAAAATGAAACTGAACATATAAAGATTGATATCCTAGCTATTGGTGATGTAAACTGGACTGATAGTGACCATTTAGGATTGGACAATCATCTAGTCTACTATGCCAAGGATGAAAAATAGAAGAAGAATGGTGCCACATTTATCATCAAAAAGAACATTTGAAGATCTATCCTGATACAATGCTGACAGTGATAGGGTAATATTCATATGCCTACAAGGAAGACAAGATAATATAATTATTATTCAAATTTATGCACCAACCACTAAAGCCAAAGATGAGAAAATTGAAGATTTTTACCAACTTTTGCAGTTGGAAATTGATCAAATGTGCAATCAAGATGTATTGATTACTACTAATGATGGGAATGTGAAAGTTGGAAACAAAAAAGAATCATTGGTGGTATGGCTTTGATGATAGACATGATGCTGGAGATCCTATGATAGAATTTGGCAAGACCAATGCCAAGACCAAATACCTTTTTTTTCAACAACATAAATGGTAATTACACACATGAACTTCACCAGATAAAGCACACAGGAATCAAATCAACTACATCTGCAGAAAGAGGTGATGGAGAAGCTCAATATCATGAATAAGAACAATGTCAAGGGCTGAATGTGGAACAGACCATCCTTTGCTTGTATGAAAGTTCAAGTTGAAACTGAAGAAAATTAAAACAAATCCACAGAGTCAAAATATGATGTTCGTTGTATTCCACCTTAATTTAGAAAACATCTCAAGAATAGATTTGACACATGGAACACTAATGACAGGCTAGACGACTAGGATGACATTAGGGACATCACATGACACTAAGATATTAAAAACATAAGGAAGAAAAAAAAGACCAAAATGGATATCAGAAGAGAGTTTAAAACTTTCTATTGGGTATGGACTATCTAAAGCAAATAAAAGTAAAAGAACTGAACATATTTCAAAGGGCAGCCCAAGAAGACAAACTAAAAGTATTATAATGAAACTTGCAAAGACCTGGAGTTAGGAAATCAAAAGGGAAAACATGCTTAGCATTTCTCAAGCTGAAAGAACTGGAGAAAAAATTCCAGCTTCAGGTTACAATATTAAAGGATTTTATGGATAAGATATTGAACAACACAGGAAGCATCAAAAGAAGATGGAAGGAATACACAGAGTCACTACACCAAAAAGAATTGGTCGACATTTAACCATTTTAGGATGTAGCATATGATCAAGAACAAAGGATTTTTAGGCAGACGTCCAAGCAACACTGAAGGCATTGTTGAAAAAACAAGGCTTCAGGAACTAACAGAATAGTAATTGAGATGTTACCATAAATGGATGTAATGCTGGAAGCACTCACTTGTCTATGCCAAGAAATTTGGAAGACATGTATCTCACCAACTGAATGGAAGACATCCATATTTGTGCCCATTTCAAAAAGGTGATCCAATACAATGCAGAAATTAGTAATATTATTTATAATTTTTATTAGTATCACACACAAGTAGAATTTTGCTGGAAATAATTTTTTTAAAAAAGTTGCAGCACTACATGGACAGGGAACTGCCAGAAATTCAAGCTGGATTCAGAAGAGGACACAGAAGAAGGGATATCATTGCTGATATCAGATGGATCTTGGTAGAAAGCAGAGAATACCAGAAAGATGTTTACCAGTGTTTTATTGACTATGCAAAGGCATTCAACTGTGTGGAGCATAACAAATTATGGTTAACAGTGCAAAGAATGAGAATTCCAGAATTGTACTCATAAGGAACTTGTACATAGACCAAGAGTCAGTTGTTTGAACAGAGCAAGAGGATACTGCATGGTTTACAATCAGCAAAGGTGTACATCAGGGTTGTATCTTTTCATCATAGTTACTCAATCTGTATACTGAGCAAATAATCTGATAAGTTGGACTATATGAAGAAGAATGTGGCATCAGGATTGGAGGAACACTCATTAACAACCTGTAATATGCAAATGACATAACCTTGCTTGCTGAAAGTGAAGAAGACTTGAAGCACTTAAAGATCAAAGTCTACAACCTTCAATACAGATTATACCTCAACATAAAGAAGACAAAAGTACTCATAACTGGACCAACAATCAGCATAATAACTAAAGGAGAAAAGATTGAACTTGTTAAGGATCTCATTTTACTTGGATCTATAACCAACACTAATGGGAGCACCAAAACCAAAACCAAACCCACTGCCGTAGAGTCATATCAGACTCCTAGCAACCCCTCCTTGGGTTTCTGAGATGGTATCACTACAGAAGTAGATTGTCCAATCTTCCTTCAGAGGAGTGCCTGGTGGGTTTGAACCACCACCCTTCTGGTTAGCAGTCAATTGCCTTA
>NW_006921594.1:13300039-13301454 GCF_000298275.1 Orycteropus afer afer | reverse complement strand
ACCTGAAATGCTCCTTGGAAGCAAGAATGGCCAGACTTCATCTCACCTATTTTGGTCATGTTGTCGGAAGGGACCATTCCTTGGAAAAGGATGTCATGCTTGGTAGGGTGGAGGGTCGACAAAAGAGGGGGAGGCCTTCAACGAGATGGATTGACACAGTGGCTGCAATGATGGGCTCAAGTATAGCAGGGATCACGGAGCTGGTACAGGATTGGGCAGTGTTTTGTTCTGCTGTGCATGGGATCCCTATGAGTCGGAAATGACTTGATGGCACCTAACAACAACAACCTTGGGCTGCACGAAGGACTGCACTGGTAGCTAGTGAATAAAAGGGGAAGCAGCAAAGAGGGAGACAGGCTGAGCTGTGGACTTTTGGCTGTCTGGAAGGTGCAGCCATTTTGAATGTTTACAAACAGTTCAACTCTTTTGGATATTTAAAGTGACAGTGTTCTCTCAGATTCCAGGGACCTAAGAATAGGCTCCACTTGCTGGGGACCACAAGGACATACTGGACACTGAGGACTGGAAAGGTATGATATTCCCTTGTTACTCTTATACCCCACACCCTCTTGGGGAATGAAGGTGAGGCCATCCCTCACTCCCACCCACCTTCTGAGCTGTCAGGAATTCCATCCCAGTCTTTGTGCTCTAATGGAGCCCTGGTGGCCTGCCCCACCCCACCCAGACTTTTTTCTTTTTTGCTTTAGTTTGTTTGGTTTTGTCTATTTTCAAATTATTATTACTATTATTATTTTCATTCTTTTTATTATTATTCTTTATTCTTCCTTCCCAGATTCTAGTTTTCAGCTTTTTTTCTCTTGCCTTTTCCTCATTTCCATTTTTTTCATTCTTGTGGTTCTCCCCAATCCTTGTTTTTCTTTTTGCACTTTTCCCATTTTTTTCTTCTTTATTCTCCTACTCCACTTCTTTTCTCTTATTTTCCCCTCCCCAGATACTGCAGGCTTTCCCCCACCCCCTTTTCTATTTGTATTTCCTTTGTCATTTTAAATAATTTCTTTAAATATTTTCTCTCATTTACTGCCTCTCCTCTTTTTTCTCTTTTTGGTGATTGTTCCTGTGTTTTTATGCACTGTGTGTTTTTTGTTCTCTTGCTTTTACTTTCCTGATGATTTTTCAATTGTTGTTTTTGTCTAACTGAGTGGGAAACAGTAACTGGGCCCATGTGTGCCCACACCCACACCTCCTGCAGCTCCACTTACTGAGTGAGAGCCACCATTTCCTTCCATTGACCATTGACCAATTGGCCAACAATACACAACGACCAGTAAAAGCCTGACTCGCCCTTAATTGCTCTTCACAAATAGTTAACAGAGATCTGTGCAGCCACTCTCATTCTCTATTACACCCACCAAGAGAAAGGTGGTGACTGCACAAGTGCTGCCAACTAGCAAATA
>NW_006921594.1:13296534-13298340 GCF_000298275.1 Orycteropus afer afer | reverse complement strand
ATCAAAGGTTGGAAAAAGATATATCAAGCAAATGACAACCAAAAAGAGCAGGAGTGGCAACATTAATTTCTGATCAAATTGACTTTAAGACAAAAACCACCATAAGAGACAAGGAAGGACATTATATAATGATTAAAGGATCAATCTAACAAGAAGATATAACCATAATAAATATCTATGGACCCAATGAAAGAGCCCCAAAATACATATGCCAGACTTTAACAGACTTGAAAAGACAAATAGATGACTCCACCATCATAGTAGGAGACTTTCCACACCACTTTCAATGAAAGATAGAACAACTGGAAAGAAATTCAACAAAGATGCAGAAGAGCTAAACAATACAATCCACCAACTTGACATTATAGACATCTACAGAGCACTTGACCCAACAACAGCACAATATACATTCTCTTCCAGTCACATGGAACATTCTCCAGGATAGACCATATGTTAGGCTAAAAAGCAAGCCTTAATTTAAACAGATTGAAATACTGCAAAGCATCTTCTCAGATCACAGTGCTATAAAATTAGAAATCAACAAAAGGAAGATCAACAGAAAAATAGCAAATACACGGAAACTGAGTAACACCCTCCTTGAAAATGACTGGATAATAGAAGAAATAAAAAATTAAATTAAAAAATTCCTTGAATCAAATGAGAATGATAACACGACATACCAAAATCTTTGGGAAACAGAAAAAGCAATGGTCAGAGTCTAATCTATAGCAATAAACACACATATCAAAAAAGAAGAGCCAAATTCAATACCTTAAACTAACATCTCCAACAATTAGAAAAAGAACAGCAACAAATCCTACAGTCACCAGAAGAAAAGAAATAATAAAGATTCAAGCAGAAATAAATGAAACAGAAAATAGAAAGACAACAGAAAAAACAAGACTAGAAGTTGGTTTTTTAAAAGGATTAATAAAATTGACAAATCACTGGCAAATTTAACAAAGGAAAAGAGCGAAAGAACGCAAATAACATGAATAAGAAACAAATGGGGAGACATCACAACAGAACCACCTGAAATAAAAAAGATAATATCAGGATACTATTAAGAACTGTACTCCCACAAATTTCAAAAACTATAAGAAATGGACATATTTCTAGAAACACACTACTTACTTAAACTAACACAGACTGAGGTGGAAAAGTTGAAGAGACCCATAACAAAAGAGGAAATTGAGCAGGTCATTAAAAAATTACCAACAAAAAAAGCCTGGCCCAGAAAGTTTCACCAGAGAATTCTACCAAACATTCAGAGAATTGACACCAATCCTACTCAAACTATTCCAGAACATAGAAAAGGATGGAATCCTCCCAAATTCATTTTATGAAGCAAGCATAACCTTGATACCACAACCAGGCAAAGCTCTCTCTACAAATGAACATTACAGACCAATATCTCTTATGAATATAGATGCAAAAATCTTCAACAAAATCCTAGCCAATAGACTCCAACAATATATCAAAAAAATAATGCATCATGACCAAGTGAGGTTCATATCAGGTATGCAAGGATGGCTCAACATTAGAAAAACAATCAATGTCATTCATCACATAAATGAAATGAAGGAAAAGAACCACATGATCATATCAATCGATGCAGAAAAGGCATTTGATAAAATCCAACACCCACTCCTGATAAAAATTCTCAGCAAAATAGGAATAGAAGAGACATTACTCCACACAATAAAGGGCATATATGCAAAACCAATGGCCAACATTATTCTCAATTGAGAGACTGAAACCATTCCCCTTGTGAACAGGAGCCAGACAAGGATGCCCTCTGTTAAT
>NW_006921594.1:13286939-13293311 GCF_000298275.1 Orycteropus afer afer | reverse complement strand
CAAAAAAATAAAATGTTTGGGAATAAATCTTACCAGGGACACAAAAGACCTGTAGAAAAAAAAAAAAAAAAAAATATAAAACACTACTTCAAGAAACCATAAGAGATCTACATCAGTGGAAGAACATACCATGCTCGTGGATAGGAAGATTGAACATTGTGAAAATGCCAATTCTACACAAAGCATTCTATACATTCAATGCAATCCCAATCCAGATCCCATCAACATTCTTTAAGTATATGGAAAAACCAATCACTAACTTTATATGGGAAGGAAAGAGACCCCAGATAAGCAAAGAACTATTGAAGAAGAAAACCAAAGTAGGAGGTCTCACACTGCTGGATCTCAAAACTTACTATACGGCCACAGTAGTCAAAACAGCCTGGTACTGATACAGCGACAGACACACAAACCAATGGAATAGAATTGAGAACCCAGAAATAGATCCATTAATCAATGATCAGCTGATCTTTGACAAAGGGCTGAAATCCATTAAATGGGAAGAGATTGTCTGTTTAACAAATGGCACAAACAAAACCGGACATCCAGTTGCAGAAAAATGAAACAAGATCAATGCCTCACACCAAACACAAAAATTAAATCCAGATGAAGTAAAGATTTAAATGTGAAACCAAAACTATAAAGTTCCCCAAGGAAAAAATAGGGGGAAATTTAGGGCCCCTAATATATGGCATAAATAGACTATCAAGCATAACCTCAAAACCACAAACAGCAGAAGAGAAACTAGATGAATGGCACCTTCTAAAAATTAAATTTTAAGTGCTTCTAAAGACTTCTCCAAAAGAGTAGAAAGAGAACCTACAGATTGGGAAAAAATATTCGGCAATGATATCTGACAAGGGACTTATCTCTAAAATTTATAGAAACCTCCAACACCTCAATAACAAAAAGATGAACATCCAATTAAGAAATGAGCAGAAGACATGAATAGACACTTCCCCAAAGAGGATATTCATGATCATCAGCCATTGTTGTTGTTGTTGTGTTGTGCCTTTGAGTTGGACCTGACTTGGGTTTCCAAGGCAGTATCACTACGGAAGTAGATTGCCCCATCTTCCTTCCAAGGAGTAGCTGGTGGGTTTGAACCGCCAGCCTTCTGGTTAGCAGTCAAGGGCCTTAGGCACTATGGTACCAGAGCTCCTCATTAGCCATCGTTGTTGTTGTTGTTGTTATGTGCCATCGAGTCAGACCCAACTCATAGCAACCCCTCCTTGGGTTTCCGAGGCAGTATCACTACAAAAGTAGATTGATTGCCCCATCTTCCTTCCGAGGAGTGGCTGGTGAGTTTGAACCGCCAGCCTTCTGGTTAGCAGTCAAGTGCCTTAGGCACTATGCTACCATTAGAGAGATGCAAATCAAAACAACAATGAGATATCATCTTGCCCCAGCACTAGTAGCAAAATTCAACAAGACAGAAAATAACAAATGCTGACAAGTATACAGAGAGATTGGGACACTGATACACTGCTGGAGGGACTGTAAAATGATACAACCACTGTGGAAAGCAGTATAGCAATTCCTTAAAATGTTGGAATTAGAAATACCATTTGACCTAGAAATTCCACTACTAGGTACATATCCTAAAGAAGTGAGAGCCAGGACAAGAACAGATATATGCACAGCCATGTTCATTGCAGCATTATTTACAATAGCAAAAAGGCAGAAACAACGTAGGTGCCCATCAACAGAAGAACAGATAACCAAACTATGGTACATACACACAATGAAATATTATGCAACCCTAAAGAATAATGTAGAATCTGCAAAACACTGCATAACATGGATGAACTTGGAGGACATTATGCTAAGTAAAATAAGTCAATCACAGTACAAAAAATATTGTATTAGTCCGTTATTGTAAAAAGTCAAGGAAATATTTATATATAGAAGGAAATTTTCTTTGTTGGTTACCAGGAGCGGGAGAGGAACTGGAGGGAACACTGTTAGATAGGTAGAGACAAGTATTGATTTGGGTGAAGGGAAAGGCAATGTACCAAATGTAAGTGATCAACACGGTGGCACTGAGGAAGAGGAAGACATAGGTGCATGGGAGGTACAGACAACAAAGATAAGCTCTTTTGTACATGCATACTGTGTTGTCAGTGATGGCAAACATTGATATACAAGTGGGTAGATGGGTTGACAGGCTGAACTATTAGGTATGTCTATGTAGGTTGGAGTGTGCCCATGACCATGCATAAGGTTGGCAAACAATGTTTCTACAAGTGTATTCATATATTCTGTAAGAATTTCCAGGTATATAGTAGAGCTGACAAGGGACAAGGTTGTAGTCACTTCTTAATCACAGCCAGCTACCTAGAGGGAGTGAGTAATTGGACCTGTTGTCTCGGGACCATGGTCGCAGAGGACATCAAGCTCAATTGGCATAACATACTACACAAAAACATTGTTCCACATCCTACCTTGGCGAGTAGCGACTGGGATCTTAAAAGCTTGCAAGCAGCCATCTAGATGCAACAATGTGTCTCTCCTCCTCCAGAGCAAAAAAGAATGAAGAAAATCAAAGGTGCATGGAAACAATTAGTCCAAGGGAATGGTACACCATGCAATCCTCAGCCTATATGATTATGAGACCAGAAGTAGACGGTGCCCAGCTACCACTGTCAACCCCTCAGAGGGGGAAATCTATGTAGAAGATCCTGGAAAGAGTGGGAGAACAATATGGAACAGAACTCAAAATCACAAATAAATAAATAAATGGACCAGGTTTGTTGGTATGATAGAGCCTTGTTAAACCCCTGAGACTATGGCCCCTAGCTGCCCTTCAGGTCTGGAATTGAACCCACTCCTCTGGTTTCCAGCCAAACAAAAGACAGGCATGTGAGCTGAACATTTACATTAGGTACATACACTCTTTGGAAAGATCAATCATGGGAGAATAGAAGGGTTGTGTATGCACAGGGAGACAGCTAGGGTTGGGGGGAGCAGATGTGAATGGGAGGAAAGGACACAGGGAAGAGGTAACTATGTGGAGGAAGTGGGAAAAGAGCTGTTACATTGTGGGAAATTGCAGTCAATGTCATGAGACAAAGTGTATGTGAACTGCTGTATGGAAAATGAATGTGCTTGTATACTTTCACTCAAATCACAATAAAAAAAAAAGAAAAATAAATCAAACAACATATTGCATTTGGCAAATCTGCTGCAAAAGGCCTTTTTAAAGTATTAAAAAGCAAAAATGTTACTTTGGAAACTCAGGTGCACTTAACCCAAGCCAAGGTATTTTCAGTTGTCTCTTTTAAATGGGAAAGCTGGGCAATGAATAAGGATGACTGAAGATGAGTTGACACATTTGAATTACTGTGTGGTGAAGAATACTGAATATACCATGGACTTCCAAATAAACAGGCAAATCTCTCTTGGATGAACTATAGCCAGAATGTGCCTTGAAAGTGAGGATGTTGAGCCTTTGCCTCTCATACTTTGTTTATGTTGTCAGGAAGGACCAGTCCCTACAGAAGGATATCATGCTTAGTAAATTGATGGCCAGTGAAAAAGAGGAAGACTCTCAACAAGATGGATTGACACAGTGGTTGCAATGGTGATCTATATCATAGCAATGATTGTGAGGATGGTGTGGGACTGTGCAGTGTTTTGTTCTGTTGTCCATATAGTTGCTATGAGTTGGAACCAACTCAACAGCACATAACAACAAAAAGATAGAACATCATTGTGACTTTGGGATAGGCAAAATTTCTTGAATGGGTCACAAAAAGCATAAGCCATATTTATCGGTTCTAACAAATGTACCACACATCCAAACAACCAAACACACTGCCATCAAGTGAATTCCTATTCATAGTGACACTATAGGTTATAGTAGATTGACTCATAGAGATTTCAAGGCTGTAAATCAGTAAGCAGGAGCTCTGGTAATGTAGGCCTAGGGCACTTGACTGCTAACCAGAAGGCTGGTGGTTCAAACCCACCAGCTGCTCCCCGCCAGGTAGTCAGGCCGTCTCTAGGGAACTCTGGTAGCATAGTGCCTAAGGCACTTGACTGCTAACCAGAAGGCTGGTGGTTCAACCCACCAGCCACTCCTTGGAAGGAGGTTGGGCAATATACTTCCATAGTGATACCGCCTTGGAAACCCAAGGAGGGGTCAGTATGAGTCGGGTCTGAATTGACAGCACATAACAACAACAACAACAAATCAGTAAGCAGGCAGAGTGTTTCATCTTTTTACCACAGAGCAGCTGGTGGGTTCAAGAGTACCATACTAATGTTAATAATGGAAGCTGGTGTAGTGTGCATGGGAACTTTCAATACTACATTTGTAATTTTTCTATACTTGAAACTATTCTAAAATAAAAAGATTATTTTAAAAAATACATGAGAGTCATTCAAAATGGAGTCTCGCCAGTGAGCAGCACGTTTTTTGTTCCTCTCTGGCATCTAAGGACTTTGAAAACTAGGTACAACAGTTTGAATTAGGAACTTTGGTGCTCTGAACAGTTCACTGAATCAGAATGCACCAAAAGAGCAGAATTAGAGGAAAGGCACAGGGAGATAATTTAGGAAAGAGCTACTGCCAGAGGACAGACAGGCACCCAAGAGAGACCATTGGAAACCTTTCTGGGGCAGTCACTGTCTGCCAGGCTAGGACGGCCGCCTGAGACCCCCGAGCCAAGAACGAAGTCACTTTATAGCAGCTTACTAGTGACCACTACAATATTCCAGTAGGCAGTGGCAGAGACCTGCCTCCAGCACCTGATTTTGTCGGTAATTTGGGTGGTCTGGGTGCAGACGGCCACAGGCACCACTGCTGAGATACAGGCGGAGATCTCACTGTTGCATCAGAAAGACTAGCTCCCTCCCCTCCCAGTGGATCACAGAGCAGGCTTGGGTCAGGCTGGGACACACCGTGCTTTTCTTTGCCACAGTTATCAGGACCACAGGTCACTAGCAGGTACTCCTCTGACTCCACCACAACTAAAATTGCACGCATCTTTGGCTCCACAGGTGGGCGGTATCGCAGACAAACTCCAGAGCTGACCATTACCAGTCTGGCAGGATTGCATCACCACCGCGGTCATATGGGGCACAGAGAGCAAAGAAACCGCAGCTAAGCACGGTCCCATGAATTTTGCCTTGGAGCAGTGCTTTGGTGCTGTGGGGCCGCAGAGGCTGGGTCTTTGAGTGTGCCTTAAATTGGTGGAAGTTTGTGAACCTCTAACAACAGGAATCTTTCCTGAGGTTGAGCCATGGTCTTGCAAATAAATACATCATCAATAATAGCCTGCTCAAAGCTCTAGAAACTGACCCTAGCAACACCAAGTTTTCCTTCTTCGGCTCCCACCTTCTCTGTCAATAACTTCACTCATTCAATACAAGAAACCATATTCAGCCAATTACTATAAAACCTCCTGCTTCGAACTCTAAATCCTCTTTACGAAAAACAGAAACACATATCCATGCTACACACAGTGATTCCACCATCACAAAGAAAACAGCAGAGCGACCCAACACACCTGAATCAATAATAAAATAAAACACACCAACTTCACCTTTTCAAAATATTAAACCATAAAACCAAGACAAAACAAATCCACACAGAACCAGCAGCTAGAGACAACCTAGAGACAGTGCTCTACCAGATACCAAGGGCTTAAGAAGAGGTTCTGCTTTCCAGTAACCCCAAGAACTCTCCGGACTGCACTACATGACTGAAAAGGTCCTAGTTTATACTTTTTTTTATTTATTTCTTCTCTCGTGGTTAACCCCATTACTTGTTGGGTTTTTTTGTTTTGTTTTGCTTTTGTTTTTTTCTTTCCTGTTTGTTAGTTTGTTTTCTTTCTTCATTATTCTCCTTCTCTACCTTTTTTCTCTTAGTGAGCTATACCCAGATATTGCATATTTACCTGTTTTCTTCTTTTTTTCCTCCACTTTTTCTTTTTTTGGATTACAGTTCCTGTGTAATTTCAGAATATATTTTTTATCCATGTGCTTTTAGTTTTTTCTATGTTTATTCAATTATAATTTATGCCTAACTGAGTGGGAGACAACAACAGTCCCCATAAGATACAAGTATACCTACACCTCCTACAACTTCACTTACTAAGCAAGAGCCAGCACCTCCTTCTCCACCAATGAGCAAATGATAAAAAACCACCAAGAAGAGCCTGAACCACCCTTGGCTGCTCTTCACAAACAACTAACAGAGATCTTAATACAATACCACGATGCCTTGGAGACAACAGACCATCACAGTTCACACAAAGCAGCAAGATAAAGAGGTAGAAATAAGGGAACAGGTTACAGACCCAGAACACATCCTAGAGGAAGAAGCAGCATTGGAACTCTCTGATAAGGAATTCAAAAGAATTATAT
>NW_006921594.1:13275431-13283989 GCF_000298275.1 Orycteropus afer afer | reverse complement strand
TTTCCTTTGAACAATACTATTATGAAATATAAAAACACAAGCTACAATCTGGAAGAGCATATTTATTTGCAAGTCACATATCCAACAAAACATTTGTATGGAACACATATGAAGAAATCTCAAAATCAATCATATTAAAGCAAACAACTCAAATTTTAGAAGATTTGAATAGATGCTTCACCAAAGAAGATATATGAGTGGCTTATAAACACATGAAAAGATGCCTGACATCACTAGTCATTACAGAAAGGAGATAACACAGCATACCTATGAGAATGGTTAAAATTTTAAAAACTGGCAATTCTAAGATTTGAGAAGGATACAGAAGAATTGGAATTCCCATACATTTCTGGGGTTAATGAAAGTGTTCTAATACACTTAGAAAAAGAGTTTGGCAGTTTCTTAAAAATACACTTAACATACAACGCAGGGACATCCTCCTACAGTGTTTACTAAGAGAAATAAAACCCTGTCCTCTAGACAAACATTCACAAGTATCAAAAACTGGGAACAACTCATATGTCCATTAACTGATAAATGAACAAATCATCATAGTACTCAGCAATAAAAAAACGAGATACCAATACATACAACAACAAGAGTGAATCTCAAAAGAGTTACGTTAAGAGAAAGAAGCCTGACGAAAAGGCTAAACACTGTGTGATTATATTTACATGACATTCTGGGAAATTAAAAACCACCTAGTCCTCAATTAACGATTGTCTCATTACCTGATATTTTGCATTCATGACAATAATAAAACATCTAGTAATCGACTATTTTGCCCATCAATGACATATGTCTATAAGGAATTCTGAGGTGAGAGGCAAGAAAAATGCTAACTGTGATGTTAAAGTTATATATCAACTTGGCTGCACCATGATTCTCAGTAGTTTGGCAATTATGTAATGATGTAATTTGGTAATAATGAAAATCGGCAGTTATGTGATGATTTAATTTGGCAGTTAAGTAATTAAGTAATTTGGCAGTTGTGTAATGATGTAATCATCCTCTGTTTTGTGATCTGATATGATCATTCTTTATTTTTGCTAACATCAATTTTCCCATAATGACCTGGTATTAGGAACCTGGACATGGCAATAAGTGAAGGGTGGGTGGATAGTTTTCCAGGGGCTGGGAGTTGAGGTAGAATACTGACTACAAAGGGAAATGATGAAATTTTTGGAGTGATGGGAAGAGTATACATCTTGATTGTGTTGGTGGTTACCTGACTATATACATTTGACAATACTCATTAAAGTGTACACCTGAAAAAGGAGAATCTTACTGAATGTAACTATACCTTAATAAATTTGACTAAAAAAAAAAAAACTGGATGTATATCTTCTATACTATTTTATATACTGCTTTTCTTTCTCATTCAATATCAGTGCACTAAGTATGCCATGAAAACAGCACTTTAATGGCTACATAAATATCATTATGTGGGTATACTGTAAATCATTTAACTATTGCCCTATTTTTGGATATTGCTTATTCCCAGTTTATATATATATATATATATATATATATATATTCTTACACAAACATCTTTGTAAACCAATGTATTCCTTCACCTTATTGTGTTAAAACAAAAATTTAAATGTGGAATTTCTGAGCTGATGGGTATGAGCAGTAGTATAAGGTTCTGGATATTTATTGCCAATTTGTTTTCCAGAAAATGTGTAAACAGCTTGCACATCTACCATCATTAGAGTGGTCTATAGTTTCACTGTTCTTGTATTGTGCCGTTGAGTCAATTCCAATTATAGCAACCTTACATGCCAGAATAGAACTATCCCAAGGAGCTCGGTGGCATAGTGCCTGAGGCATTTGACTGCTAACCAGAAGGATGGTGATTAAAACTCACCAGTCATTCCTCAGAAGGAAGACTGGGCAATCTACTTCCACAGAGATACCACCTTGGCAACTCAAGGAGGGGTCACTGCAAGTCAGAATTGACTTGACACCAGTGAGATAGGGTCTATAATAGAAATCTTTTATATCTGTATCTTTTCCTATCTATCTATCTATCCATCCTTACATCGATCTATATATTAACATAAAGAATTTATGAAATAATAAAATATCTAGTAACTGACTATTTTTTGTACATCAATGATATAAAAGCATATTTTAACTTACTTTGGGTGAGTATTTGGAGGAGGCAGTACTGTAACTCTAATATCAAAAATCCCAAACTACAGTATCAAAAAAAAAGACTTGAGGTTTGTGGAAAAATTAACAAATCTACAGGAAGACAAGTCTTCTGCAAATTTTCCAGAGACCTTCTAAAATCAAAGTTTTCTTGAACAATATTTTTCTTTGTGAAGGGAGATTAGTTTTTTCACTTATAATAAATTAGGTTGCATAATGAAGAACAATTAGAAAAGTAATTCATTAGAATCATATTTATACTTCTATTTTCAAGACCAATCATTTATTTCAACTAAGATGTTCCCCTGGTAAGAGATAAGATGTTGGAATTTTCATAAGAATGTTTTAATATTACAAATACTAATTTCACAAAAGATTCCTATGCTCAGAATGTTCTTTCACATATTGACCCCTATACGGAAGGAACAGTTTGCTAATAGATGATTCTCCTTGCAACCCCTCCTTGGGTTTCCGAGGTGGTATCACTATGGAAGTAGATTGCCCAACCTTCCTTCCGAGGAGTGGCTTGGGGGTTTGAACCACCAGCCTTCTGGTTAGCAGTCAAATACCTTAGGCACTATGCCACCAGAGCTCCCCCTTCCAATGTTGTTGCTGTTGACATACCTCTTCAGACATTAGTTCTTCTCTAAGATAAACCCATTGCTAAACTAGTATCTTAACTAAAAAGTGACAAAACAGAACAATAATTAAACCTTGACAAAGTGGAATTCAGTTTAAAATGCCCTAAAGGTGAATGAATGAGATTTCTGAACATTGTTCATATGATCCTGGTGTTCTTATCATCATTGTCTAGATGAAAATTATCTGAATAACTCATCTGAAACCCTCCATTGTTCTACAGTATTCATAATGCCATAACTCTCAACTGCATGGAATTCATGTGGAAATTTAACCTGCATCCTGAAACAGGAATGAGAAGGAACCTCAATGCTGATTTACTCCTGAGAATCAGGCAGACTTGCCCAACTGGGTTGACAGTTGTGTTAAGTGAGCTCAGGTTCCAAAGTTTGCACTGTCTGTGCTCACCCCATTCTGCCTCACTCTCTGCTCCCCTTTGGCTGAAATAACACATTTGGCTGTACCTTTCAGTTTCTCCAGCCAGAATGCTGGATCTGTGTAATTAATTTAAAAAATCACACCGATGAAAGCTCCACTTCAAGCGTACCTTACTATTCTATTGCATCTTCCAGGATTCGTAGGGTACCAAAGCCAAGCTCCACAATCAGAGAAATGCATCTGTTGTTGCTGTTAAGTGGCATCGTGTTGGTTCCGACTCATAATGAACCTGTGTACAACAGAACAAAACACTGCTGGGTCTTACCCCGCCTCACAATTGTTGCTAATACATGCACCTAGAAGCACTTTTCAGAACAATATACAATAGTACATCCATCAGTTTCCAGGACTAAATTTTTTTAAAATTTTATTCTTTATGATGTATCTTTAAAAAAAGAAAAGCAAGAAAATGTCATTATTTTCCTTAGGCCATCAGAATAAATATCACATCCCTTCACTGTAATCTTCTCTCTCTGTCTCTGTCTCTTTTTTGGGCACTTTGCCAGGGAACCTACCCAAGGTGACCCCAAGGTCAGCACTGATGTATTAACCTCCATTAGCCAACTGTTTGGTCTTGGAAAAAGCCATGTTCTTCCTCCCAGAGCAGGACTGTCCTGAGGTGAACTCAGGACCAGGCTACCTGGACACTTTTAATAAAACAAACCTGAAGCAAAACTAAAGGAGACACAGTCTGTCCCTCAGACCCACTCCCCTGGCTTTTCAGTGGCCTCTCTCTTTCCAGGCCTCCTACCCCACTGCTGTCACTGCTCCCTTCCCATAACTCAAACTACCAGGGCAGTCCACTTTCTGGTCGACTCTCACAGTAACACTCTAAACAGTAAAAATCCAAGAAGGCCTAAGCCCACCGACTCCCTGGGTTTTAAATATGAAATGAGAGACTGGACTGGGTGGTTTCTGGAGGATCCTCTGAGCTACACCTCTCAAGATCCAGGATGACTATGCTTTACTCCCCTTAAATAGCCCTCAAACATCAGAGGAGTCAATGAGTGGTGGAGACCTTCAGAGAGCATGGAGCACACCCTGAAGGCAGCTGCTCCTTCCATCCTCATGAGGTTGGTCCTGAGAACCCTCAGTGGGGGCCTCAGCCTACTCCTCTTGTCTCAGCAGCCACCCTCTACATGAAGAAGCCCTGTAACCCAATCTGCATCTGCCTGTAGATTTGGAGAGCTACCCAACTGCTTTGTCCCTTGACCAAAGGTATCAGCAAAAAGTCATTGAATATTTGACTAACTCTCAGGACATGCAATTTTGATGAGTCTTTTCTTACTAGTTTTAAACATCCAATTGAAGAACAAACTAGATTTTGAAAATATATACACATATTTCACCGAGACACATCTAAGAATTTTTTCATTACCATCATCCACATCACCAGTGTGCATACTTGGAGAAAAGAAGCAGGCAGCCACCCTCTGAAGGACTATGAGAAAGCAGTGGAGGTTATGGAATGACCCACCTCATGTATGTAAGAAGTACCCAGTAGACTACACACACCATTCAGGTAGAGGTTCTCCTTCTAGAACAAAGCCTGGCACATGGAAGTTCTCATTAAATTTTTGTTGAGCGGCAGAATAAATCCATGGGTAGATAAATTATTCCAAAAGCAGGAAGATAGCAAAGTCTGGCCAAGGTAAATGTACCTGTTCTACAGTGTTCTGAGGAAAAGACATGCTTTTATCATAACCAAATAGAGGACATTATAGAGCAAGAGAATAGTTGCATTTTTTTGGTGATGTTTTCACCTTTAATTGCAGCTTATCTATCATACAGTTGTGAGGTGTGTATTAATTTGGTACCACGTGCTGGTAACAAAAACTTCTGGCACAAAGGAATGCAAGAGCCCACTCTTTACCTCTACTAGAATGTGAAGTTGCCATTCAAAGAATCTCCCTCTGAGCTGTCCCTTACATTGCTCATTCCATCCACCTCCACCAACATATCCACCACTAGTCTGTCAGTTTGTTGTACTGTGGTGGCTTGCATGTTGCTGTGAGGCTGGAGCCTATGCCACAGTATTTCAAATACCAGCAGGGTCACCCATGGTGGACAGGTGTCAGTGGAGGTTCCAGACTAAGACAGACTTGGAAGAAAGAAGGGGTCATTCACTTCTCAAAGTATTGGCCAACAAAAACCTTATGAACAGCAGTGAAACACTGTCTGATATATTTCTGGAAAACTTTGTGAAAAGCCCTGAAACATTGTCTGAGATAGGGCCTGAAGATGAGCCTCTCAGGTTGGAAGGTGCTCAAAATATAGCTGGGGAGAGCTGCTTCCTCAGAGTAGAGTTGACCTTAATGATGCAGGTGGAGTAAAGCTTTTGGGACCTTCATTTGATGATGTGGCATGACTCAAAATGGGAAGAAACATCTGCAAATATCCATTAACAATCAGAACATGGAATGTACAAAGTATGAATCTAGAAAAACGGAAAATTGTCAAAAATGAAAAGGAAAGCAAAAATATTGATATCCTAGCATTATTGAGCTGAAATGGACTGGGTTTGGCCATTTTGAATCAGACAATATTTTAATCTACTATGCCAGAAATGAAAAACTGAAGAGGAATTATGTGGCATTCATCATCACAAAAAATATTTCAAGATCTATCCTGAAGTACAACACTATCAGCAACAAGATAATATCCATACTCCTACGAGGAAGACCAGTTAATACTACTTTATTATTATACTTAATTATTATATTATAATAATTAATTATTCAAATTTATGCACCAAACACCAAAGCCAAAGATGAGGAAATTGAAGATTTTACCAACTTCTGTAGTCTGAAATCAAAATGTGTGGATTATTACTGGTGATTGGAATGTGAAACTTGGAAAGAAAGAAGAATCATTGGTAGTTGGAAAATATGGCCTTGGTGATGGAAATGACACCAAAGATCACATGACAGAATTTGGCAAGACCAACAACTTATTCATTACAAATACCTCTTTTCAACCACATTAACAGTGGCTATACACTGGAACCTCACCAGATGGAATACATAAGAATGAGATTGACTACAGCAGTGGAAAGAGGCAATGGAGAAACTCAATACGTTCAGCCAAAACAAGGCCAGTAGCTGACTTTGGAACAAACCATCAATTTTGCTCATATTCAAGTTCAAGTTGAAGCTGAAGACAATTAAAACAAGTCCACAAGAGCTAAAATATGACCTTGATTACATCCCACCTGAATTTACAGACTAACTGAAGAACAGATGTGATGCATTGAACACCAATGACCAAAAAACAGAGGAATTGTAGGATGACATCAATAGCATCATTCATGAAGAAAGCAAAAGGTCATTAAAAAGACAGGAAAGAGAGAAAATACCAAAATGGATGTCAGAAGAGACTCTGAAACTTGCTCTTGAATGGAGAACAGCTAAAGCAGATGGAAGAAATGACAAGATAAAAAAGCTGAACAGAAGATGTCAAAGAGCAGCTCAAGAAGAGAAAGTCAATTATTACCATGAAATGTGTAAAGACCTGGAGTTAGGAAACCAAAAGGGAGGAACATGTTCAGTATTTTTCAAGCTGAAAGAATTGAAGTAAAAATTCAAGCCTCAAGTTGCAATACTGAAAGATTCTATGGGCAAAATATTGAATGATGCAGGAAGCATCAAAAGAAGATGGAAGAAATACACAGAGTCACTGTACCAAAAAGAACTGGTCAATGTTCATCTATTTCAGGAGGTGGCATATGATCAAGAACCAATGGTAATGAAGGAAGAAGTTGAAGCTTCTTCACTGAAGGAATTGCCAAAAATTTTCCAAAAAACAAGGCTCCAGGATTTGCCAGAATGCCCATTGAGATGTTTCAGCAAATGCCACTCTGGAAGCACTTACTCATCTATGCCAAGAAATTTGGAAGACAGCTACCTGGCCAACTGACTGGAAGAGATCCATATTTGTACCCATTCCAAAGAAGGGTGTTCTAACACAATATGGAAATCATCAAACATATCATTAATATCACAAACAAGTAAAATTTTGCTGAAGATAATTCAAAAACAGTTGCATCAGTATATTGACAGGGAAATTCCAGAAGTGCAAGCTGGATTCAGAAGAGGACATGGAATGAGGGGTATCATTGATGATGTCAGATGGATGTTGGCTAAAAGCAAAAAATACCATTAAAATATTTACTTGTGTTTTATTGACTGCAAAAAGGACAAGGAGGCCACATGTTCCGACCTCCTCTAACCTTATAAGAGGAAGACAGGATTACCAGCAGTAACCCAAGGCCTATTCCTACAAGGCCAGACATGCTGCCTCCCTCCAGCCCTTTCACCAACCGTTCCTCCCAAAACACCCACCACCTCTCTCCTGGGTCCAATAATTCACTGCAGAATTCCAATAATTCACACAGAACTCACAGATTACGGGGTTTATTAAGGAAGCACCAGGCTACAATTCAAGTTCAGAAAAAAAGCACTCAGTCTCTCGCCCAGCCCCACCGTCTCTCAGCCAAGTCTCTCTCAGTCTCTTTCCCAGAGTGCTGGTCCCTCAGTGTCTCACTCAGCAATGCGTGTCTCTTGAGTCTCTTTCCCAGCAGTGTGTGTCTCTTCCAGCAGCACATGTCTCGCAGGAGCGCATCCTTCCTCCACCAGCTTTCAGAGAGAGTTCTGCCTCTAGGAGGCCTCCTTTTGAGCCCGGCAGGGTGGTCAAACTAGCCAATCATAGCATCAGAACTCTAAGCACTTGAGAGAGAGTGGGCACCTCCCAGAACATTGTTTTGTGCCACTCCCAATAGAAATACTCCAGGTGGACAACTTCAGCAATCAGGAGCTCCTCAGTTGCTCATAGAATATCCCACCTTGGAGTTTACAAAAACTTATGGGTAGAAAAGCCACACTAAGTAATTTACTATACCACACTGACTATGCAAAAGCATTGGACTGTGTGGATCATAACAAATTATGGATAACATTGAGAAGAATGGGAATTCGAGAACACTTAATTGTGCTCATGAGAAACTGTACCTAGTTGCTGCTTGAACAGAACAAGGGGATACTGAATGGTTTAAAATGAGGAAGGGTGTGTGTCAGGATTGTATCCTTTCACCATACTTTCTCAATCCATATGCTGAGCAAATAATCCAAGAAGCTGGACTATACAAAGAATGGGCATCAGGATTTGAGGAAGACTCATTAGCAACCTGCAATATGCAGATGACACAACCTTGCTTGCTGAAAAGTGAGGATGACTTGAGAACTTACTGATGAAGATCCAAGACTACAGACTGCAGTATGGACTGCATAAAGTAAACAAAACATAACTGCAAAAAGAGCAAGGAGGCC
>NW_006921594.1:13267248-13274980 GCF_000298275.1 Orycteropus afer afer | reverse complement strand
CCACTCCCAACAGAAATACTCCAGGTGGACAACTTCAGCAATCAGGAGCTCCTCAGTTGCTCATAGAAAATCCCACCTTGGAGTTTACAAAGACTTATGGATAGAAAAGCCACACTAAGTAATTTACTACACTGCAATAACATAAAGAAAACAAAAATCCTCACAACTGGACCAGTAAACAGAATCATGACAAATGGAGAAAACATTGAAGTTGTCAAATATTTCATATTACTTGGTTCCACAATCAATACCACTGGAAGCAGCAGTCAAGAAATCAGACAACATATTGCACTGGGCAAATCTGCTCCAAAAGACCTCTTTAAAGTGCTGAAGGGCAAAGGTGTCTCTTTGAA
This sequence comes from Orycteropus afer afer, assembly GCF_000298275.1. Taxonomy (NCBI): domain Eukaryota; kingdom Metazoa; phylum Chordata; class Mammalia; order Tubulidentata; family Orycteropodidae; genus Orycteropus; species Orycteropus afer. The sequence goes on along the minus strand of NW_006921594.1, from coordinate 13,274,627 downwards.
GACTAAAATGTGCCTAACCCAAGGCATGGTATTTTCAGTAGCTTCATAAGCACGTGAAAGCTGGACAACAAACAAGGAAGATCAAAGAAGAGTTGATGTTTTGAGCTGTGGTTTTGGTAAAGAATACTGAAAGTACCATGGACTGCTTGAAGAACTAACAAATCTATCCTGGAAGAAGTGCAGCCAAAAATGCTCTGTGGAAACAAGAATGGCCAGACTTTGTCTCACCTACTTTGATCATGTTGTCAGAAGGGATCATTCCCTGGAGAAGAATATCATACTTGGTAAAGTGGAGGGTGAGTGAAAAAGGGAAGACCATCAACTAGATGGATTGACAAAGTCACTGCAAAGATTGGCTCAGGTATAGCAAGGATTATGAGGCTGGTGCAGGACTGGGCAGTGTTTCATTCTGTTGTACACAGGGTCACTATGAGTCGGAGCTGACTTGACAGCACCTAACAGCACAACAACAATGCCAACATACAGTGTCCTTATTTTAGTATGTCTTTAGTCTTAAGTCTATATTGAGGTTTTGTCAGCTCTGCAGTTTATCTAGTTAAACCTGGGATTAAAATTGTATGATGTGAGACCAGAAGAACTAGATGGTGCCCAGCTACCACTGTCAACCACTCAGAGTGGGATCTGTGTAGATCTGCGTAGAAGATTCTGGATAGAGTAGGAGAACAATGAGTTTTTTTAGGAAAAAAACCTCAAAATTATTTTAAAAAATAAAATAAAAAGGAAAGAAAGTAAAAAAAATAAAAAAATAAAAAAAAAACCAGGCTTCCTGGTCTGATAGAGCCTGGTGAAACCTCTGAGACTATGGCCCCTAGCTGCCCTTCAGGTCTGGAATTGAACTCACTCCTGTGGCTTCCAGCCAAATAAAAGAACAGCATATGGTCTGAACATTTACTTCAGGTAGAACACTCTTTGGAGAGATCAGTCATGGGAGAACAGAAGGGCAGTGTATACACTGGAAGACCAATCGGGGGGAGGAGTGCAAGGGAAGGAAGGACACAAGGAAGAGGTAACTATGGGTAGGAAGTGGAAAGAGAGCTGTTACACTGTGGGGAATTACAGTCAATGTCATGAGACAAAATGTGTATGAACTGCTGTATGGAAAATGAAATTGCTCTGTAAACTTTCATCCCAATCACAATAAAAACTTTTTTAAAAAGTGCATGGAGGTGTTTATGAAGCAAATGGTTATTAGAACCTAGTCTAGTTTGTCTTGTTGCAGTCCACAGGGAGCTATAGGATTCTAATATGGAGAGGCTCTAGGGTGGCAATCTAAATGGAGATGGTGCTTAACTGCATGGCACCCCTGAGGTAGACTTATGAAGTCTGATGTTTACTTGCTTACAAGTAATTTGGGAAATATGCTACATTAAATAATCTTCTTGTGGCAGTTTGAAGATGGGAAGCATGCAGTGGCTTTAAACAGTAATCCAGATTGCCCTCAGATCCTCAGGGAGATGTATTCTGTTGGTGGAAAAGGCAGCCAAAGTAAACATTCTAAACAGAGGACCAAAGGAACTCATGCTTTGATCATTCATTCATAAATTTATTCATTCCATAAACATTTATTAAGCCTATGTTGTCTACCCACCATTTAACTGTCAATTTGTCATACTATGGTAGCTTGTGTGCTACTGAGACACTGAAAGTTATGCTACCAGTAATTCCAATAATAATATGTCACCAGTATTTCTAATATCAGGGTCACTTACAGTGGACAGGTTTCAGTGGAGCTTCCAGAGTGAGACAGAGTAAGAAGGAGGACCTGGCAACATACATGTGAAAAAACTGGCCTGTAAAAATTTATGAATAGCAGAAAAACATTGTCTGATATAGTTCTGGAAGATAAGCCCATTAAAATATTCAAAATACAACTGGGGAAAAGCTGCCTTTTCAAAGTAGAGTTGACTTCAGACAGTGGAAGCCTTCGGGATATTCATTTGCTGATTTGGCACAACTCAAAATGAGAAGAAACAACAGCAAATATCCACTAATAATCAGAACATGAGATGTATGAAGTATGAATCTAGAAAAATTGGAAGCTGTAAAAAATGAAATGGAACACATAAAGATCGATATCAATTAGCTTTTGTTTGTGGGACATTGAGTTTATACTAATGGTGGTGGAATATTTTGGAAAGGGACAGCAATAATGGGTACCATTATTAGAACACCACCAACCATTAAAACAAAAGATGAAGAAATTAAAGATTTTTACTAACTGCTACAGTCTGAAATTGATTAAACATGCAATCAATATGCATTTTAAATGCTGGAGATTGGAATGCGAAACTTGAAAGCAGAGAATGATTGGTAGTTTGAAAATATGGCCTTGGTGATAGAAATAAATCTGGAAATTGAATAATAGAATTTTGCAAGACCAATGACTTCTTTGCAAATACTTTTTTTTCAATAACATAAACGATGACTTTACATGTGAATCTCACCAAATGGAATACGTAGGAATCAAATTGAATACATCTGTGGAACAAGATGATGGAGAACTCAGTATCATCAGTCACAACAAGTCCAGGGGCCAACTGTGGAACAATCAATTGCTCATATGCAAATTCAAGCTGAAGCTGTAGAAAATTGAAGCAAGTCCACAAAAGCCAAAGTATGACCTTGAGTATATCCCAGCTGAATTTAGGGAACATCTTAAGAATAGATTTAACTCATTAAACACCAGTGATTGAAGACCAGACATTTTGTGGGATGACATCAAGGGCATCATATATGAAGTAACCAAAATGTCATTATAAAGACAGGAAAGAAAGAAGGGACAAAATAAAAGTCAGAAGAGAGTCTGAAGTTTGTTCTAGGACGTAGAGTAGCTAAAGCGAATGCAAGAAATGATGAAGTAAAAGAACTGAACAAAAGATTTCAAAGGGTGGCTCAAGAAGACAAAGTAAAGTATTATATGAAATATACAAAAACCTGGAGTTAGAAAAACAAAGGGGAAGAACACATTCAGCATTTCTCAAGCTGGAAGAACTGAAGAAAAAAGTTTAGCTTCAAGTTATAATACTGAAGAACTATATGGGCAGGATATTGAATGATGCAGGAAGCATCAAAAGAAGATGGAAGAAACACACACTCACTGTAACAAAAAGAATTGGTTGATGTTCAACCATATCAGGAGGTAGCATATGATCAAGCACTAGTAGTACTGAAGGACAAAGTCCAAGCTTCAGTCAAGGAACTGGTAAACAACTAGGCTCCAGGAATTGATGTAATATCAATTGAAATGTTTCAACAAACAGATGCAGCACTGTCTATGTCAAGAAATCTGAAAGACAGGTACCTGGACAAGTGACTGGAATAGATCCAGAGAAATGTGAGCCAACACAATGTGGAAATTATTGAACACAATCATTAATATCATACTCAAGTAAAGTTGTGCTGAAGATAACTCAGTAGTTGTAGCAGTATATAGACAGAGAACTGACAGAAATTCAATCTGGATTCATAAGTGAACATGGAATGAGGGATATCACAGTTCACATTACATGGATCTTGGCTGAAAGCAAAGAATACCAGAAAGATGTTTTCCTATGTTTTATTGACTATACAAAAACATTCCATTGTGTGAATCATAACAAATTGTGGATAGTATTTCAAAGAATGTGAATTCCAGAATACTTAATTGTGCTCATGAGGAACCTGTACATTGATCAAGAGGCAGTTGTTCAAACAGAACAAGTAGATACTGCAATCAGGAAAGGTGTGTGTCAGGGTTGTATCCTTTCACCATACTTATTCAATCTGTATGCTAAGCAAATAATCCTAGAAGCCAGAATATATGAAGAATAATGCTGCATCAATATTGGAGGAAGACTCATTAATAACCTGTGATACATAGATGACACAACCTTGCTTGCTGAAAGTGAAGAGGACTTGAAGCACTTACTGATAAAAATCAAAAACTACAGATTTCAGTGTAGATTACACCTTAAACTAAAGAAAACAGAAATTCTCACAACTGGTCCAATAAGCAACATCATGATAAATGGAGAAAAGGTTGAAGTTGTCAAGGTTTTCATTTTACTTGGATCCACAATCAATGCCCATGGAAGCAGCAGTCAAGAAATCAAACAACATATGGCACTTGGCAAATCTTCTGCAAGAGATCTCTTTAAAGTGCTAAAGAGGGAAGATGTTTCTTTGAGGACCAAGGGGTGCCTGATCCAAGCTATGATCTTTTCAATTGCCCTCATATTTATGTGAAAGTTAGATAATGAATAAGGAAGACTGAAGAAGAATTGATGATTCTTGACAAAGAATATTGAACATACTATGGACTGCCAAAAACTCAACTTGACATGCATATGAGCAGTTGATGGTGTATTCCACAGTCAGTACCTGGTGGTTTTGACTGATGATATTGAGCTTCTCCATCCCCTCTTCCCATAGATGCAGTCAGTCACTGCTTGTGTTCTTGAAAAAAGTATCTACAATGAATAAGTCACTGGGCAAATCTTCTGCAAAAGACCTCTTTAAAGTGTTAAGGAGCAAAGATGTCACTTTGAAGACTAAAGTGCACCTGACCAAAGCCATGGTATTTTCAATTGCCCCATATGTATATAAAAGCTGGACAATGAGTAAGGAAGACTGAAGAATTAATGCCTTTGAATTGTGCTGTTGGCAAATAATACTGAGAGTGTCATGGACTGCCAGAAGAATGAACAAATCTATCCTAAAAGAAGTGCAGCTGTAATGCTCCTTAGAAGCAAGAATGGTCAGACTTTGTCTCACTTACTTTGGTCATGTTGTAAGAAGGGACCAGTTCCTGCAGATGAATATCTGCCTGATAAGGTAGAGGGTCAGTGAAAAAGGGGAAGCCCTTCAGTGACATGAACTGACACAGTGGCTGCAACAATGAACTCAAGTATAGCAAGGATTGTGAGGATTATGCAGGACTGGACATTGTTTTGTCCTGTTGTTCACAGTGTTATGATGAGTCAGAGCCAATTCAATGGCACCTAACAACACAACAGCATGGACTGCCAGAAGAACAAACAAATCTGTCTTGGAGGAAGTAAAGTCAAAATGCCCCTGAGAGGCAAAGACAGTAAGACTTTGTCTCATGTGCTTTGGTCATGTTATCAGGAAGTACCAGTCCCTGGAGAAGGACATCATGCTTGGTAAAGTAGATGGTCAGTGAAAAAGAGGAAGACCCTCAATGAGATGGATTGACACAGTAGCCGCAACAATGGGCTCAAACATAGCAATGATTGTGAGGATGGCACAGGGCAAGCCAATGTTTTGTTCTACTGTATATAGGGTTGCTATGAGTTGGAACCTATTTCTCTCCTAAGAACACCATGCCTAAGTAGCCAACATCATAAGTCCATACAAGTCAGACTTCTGATTATTGCTTTGACTCTGCTGTCCACCATGCCTTTGTTGATTAAGTGCTACCACTTGGCCCTACCACCAGGGTTTCCAATCAGATCCACTGTAGTTAGGTCTTAATTCATTTAGGGCAGTTCCCACTGTGAAATATGACTTACATAAAATAGCAATCATAGCAGTCTTTAAGGATGCTAGGGCTCCCTTCACAAATTTGTTCCATGCTGTTGTCATAAAAGGTGTATCTTCTGGGCATTCCATGTGCGGGTCTATAGGTCTAATCTGATATATCCACTCTAGCATGCCAGTTTCCCTAAGCATTTAGATATCTCTTGTACAGTATACCAAGGCAGGTCTAGCACTTCAACTTGACTTAGTGTAGGCCACTAACCAAATAAACTATTAGATCCTTTCCTAATCTCTTAAGCTAAAACATTGAATGAAGAATCTGTTCTTAGTGCACTCAAATTAGTAAGATCAGGTTGATCCAACTTTATCTTCCTTGCACCCCCTTAATAGCCATTCTCACACATATTCTTCAGGCTTCTGTTTGAATATATTAGAAAAATCAAGCCATTCTTGGGAGTGTAGCAAACCTCTTCTGGGGTTACTCTTCATACTTACCTTTTGGGGCTTACTGGGACTAAAGTCTAGTTATAGGTCTAGAAGCAACAAGGGGAGGTGGGAGTGGTTTCTGGGAACATTCCACAATGACTGTCTTGTAAGGAATCTGCCTCAGGTGATGTCCCAGACAACTCCCAGGCACCATTTCAGCAGGCACAGCTGTGTAAATCTCATCAAATGGGAGTGGAAGAGATAATGATTTCACTGGAGAGGGTGGCTTAGCAGACAAAGATGGAGTAAGCTTTTCAGATGGGAGGGTGGTGCAGTTGACAGGAGTAATTCAAAGGAATTTGAGGGTCCAATGTCCCCATCTTTGTGATTGTCCATATATCCCTATCCCAGGTTAAGGATTCCATTTCTTCCTATCAATGCCCTCACTTTACCTTCAGACATTACTCAAGGTTGTGAATTCAACTGGTGTTTAATTCAGCCACTGTTATGATAAAATTCTGGATTTGGCTTTTAGTAATATCAGCTCTATTACTACAACTAACAAGGATTTTTTTTTTTTTTCAGGGCAAAAGTGGCAACTTTGAGGTCTGTTACATGGCACTTGAGCTGTGACTCTGAAGCTCTGAGCTCTTTTCTTTCTTTTACCATTTTGTGTAATGAAAATACAACCAATCAACTAGCTTCCTTATACAAATATTTGATCTATTGATAGTGATACTTTTCTGATTTCTATTGCCAACTTAGACCACTGAAGGCAGAGTTCAGTGCCTTTAAGACTGGCCAGACTTGAGAACAATTTAGAAAACTTATCCTAATAATTTTGTTTCTCTAGAACCACTCCTGTCTTAGGTGAGGTTCTCTAGAGAAGCAAAACCAATGAAACTAATATATGTTTATATAGAAAGAGAGATCTATCTCAAGGAAATGACTCACATGATTGTAAATACTGGTAAATCCCAAGTCTGTGGGTCACACATTAGGCTGGAGCCTTCTCCTGACTCATGTAGCTGCAGGGACTGACAAACCCAAGGTCAGCAGGTCACCTGGCAGGCTGCTGGCTCACAGGCTGCAGAAGATAATGAATCCCAAGATTGATAGGCATTATGGTAAGTGCTGGCTCAAGTCCAAAGAGCCTGAAGTCAGATAATGATGAGCCAGATGGAAGACCTAGAGGGAGAAAAAAGGCAGAGAGAATGTCCATATACATTGGATGCAGGCCACACACCTAACGAAACTCCCTTTCAACAGATTGATTACACATAGCAGATCTCATCATGGAAGTTATTACATTATGTCAGATTTCATCATAGGGGATAACCCCTCAGGCAGGAAAAGGAGGGAACTGCCAGGGACTACAAAAGTGGCAGGATCCAGGTATTGGGCCAGGAGAGACAGGTAGGCATTACATAAGGGGAGGGTGGCGAGGTTTCCAA
>NW_006921594.1:13265414-13266723 GCF_000298275.1 Orycteropus afer afer | reverse complement strand
TGTCAGAAATGAAATGGAATGCATAAAGATTGATATCCTAGGCATTAGTGAGCTGAAATGGACCAATTTTGGCCATATTGAATCAGACAACCATACGATCTACTATGCTGGGAATGGCGATTTGAAGAGGAATGGTGGGACATTCATCATAGCAAAGGATGTTGCAAGATCTCTCCTGAAGTACAATGCTGCCAGTGATAGGATAATATCCATAAGCCTACAAGGAAGACTCATTAATACTACTATTATTCAAATTTACACACCAATCACTAAAGCCAAAGATGAGGGAACTGAAGATTTTTATCAACTTCTAAAGTTTGAAATGGGCTGAACGTGCAATCAAGATGTGTTAATTATTACTGGTGATTGGAATGCAAAAGTTAGAAACAAAGAAGAATCACCAGTAGTTGGAAAATTTGGCCTTGACGACAGAAATAACACTGGATATCGCATGATAGAATTTAACAAGACAAACTACTAATTCATTGCAAATACCTTTTTTCAACAACACAAATGGCAGCTATACATGTGGACTTTGCCAGATGGAGTACACAGGAATCAGGTTGACTACATCTGTGGCAAGAGACGATGGAAAAGCTCAACATCTTCAGCTATAACCAGGCCAGGAGCTCATTGTGGAACAGATCATCAACTGCTCATTTGTAAATTCAACTGGAAGTTGAAGATAATTAAAACAAATCCACGAGAACCAAAATATGACCTTGAATATATCCCTCCTGAATTTAGAGACCATCTAAAGAACAGATTTGATGCACTGAACACCAACAACTGAAAACCAGAAGAATTGTGGGATGAGATCAAGAATATCATCCATGAAGAAAGCAAAAGGTCATTAAATATATGAGAAAGAAAGAAAGAAAAGACCAAAATGGATGTCAGAAAAAACTCTGAAACTTGCCCTTGAGGGAACAGTAGCTAAGGCAAATGGAAGAAATGACAGGATAAAGGAGCTGAATAGAAGATTTCAAAGAGCAGCTCAAGCAGACAAAGTCAATTACTATAATGAAATGTGCAAAGACCTGGAGTTAGAAAACCAAAGCTGAAAAGAACTGAGGAAAAAATTTAAGCCTCGAGTGGCAATATTGAAAGATTCTATGGGAAAAATATTGAATGATGCAGGAAGCATCAAAAGAAGATGGAAGGAATACACAGAGTCACTGTACCGGAAAGAACTGGTTGATGTTCATCCATTTCAGGAGGTGGCATATGTTCCCGAACCAATGGTACTGAAGGAAGGAATCGAAGCTGCACTGAAGGAATTGGCAAAGAACAAGGCTCCAGGAACTGA
>NW_006921594.1:13260005-13264104 GCF_000298275.1 Orycteropus afer afer | reverse complement strand
GGTGTTTTGTTCTGCTGTGCATAGGGTCGTTATGAGTCGGAGATGACTCAACGGCACCTAACAACAACAATAACAAAACATCATTAATACCAAACCACTGAGAATCACAGCCTAGCCAAATTGACACACAACTTTAACCATCACAAGTAGTCAAATATTTGTCTTAGTATATAGTATATAGTGTACATTTCTATGCAAAAATGCATTAAATAAACACTTCTAGATACACTAAAATATCTTTATCATAATAATACAGTAACAATAATAATAAAGTTTTGATTGGCATCACAAAGTAGTGCCCATTTGTTATTATAAACCATTGTATATATCTTGAAATTTTAATATCTTTCCAAGGCTTTGTTCATAACAGGTTATATTTAAGTCAGATATTTATAACCCAGGGACTTCGTGTACTTCCGAAAATCAGGCAACAAAAGCTCTATGGATCTTAAGAGAAATTGTCAGATACAGTGCTGGAAGATGAGCCCCCCCAGGTTGGAAGCACTCAAATTACCTAATGGCTACAACAAAGTACTTGAGCATACTAATGATTGTGAGGATGCCACAGCTATAGGGGTGGGCAATGGTTCATTCTGTTGCATGTGAGGTTGCTGTAATTTAAAGCCAATATGTCAGCAACTAACACCACCAACAACAACAAAGATTTAATTGCAGCTCTCCCATTCTACACAGGGTGTTCCAGATGGCACTACTGCCTTAAGATAGTGTAGCCTGCGTCTTGTTTTGTGCGTAAGATTCTCCCATTTTTTTTAAGCTACGGATGTCAACTGACTGCATTCCTAGACTGATACTACCTGCGTTTAGTCATCAACATTAAAATGTAGCTTCACATTTTATTAGCAAAGATAGCAGCAATGCTGAAACTCTTATCAAAGGTAAAAATATCAAAAACAAACTGAACACTTAAAATTTGTGAAAAGACAACAGAAAAATTTGCTAAATGACCTCTTGGTTAGCAAAGTAGCACTTAACCATTTGCATCACTGAGGGATTCTAGTATTATGATACTATTAGTATTTTATAGATGAGGAAATTGGGTTCCACAAAGTGGCTAAATAACTTACTTAAGGTCACACAGTTGGAAAGTGGTAAAGTTAAGAGCTAACCTTGGGCAGTCTGGCTCCAGAGCCCATGCTCTTAAACACTTCCTGTCTACTGAAAAAGTGACAGGTGCCATGATATTGCAAAACCATATCAGGAGAGCAGCAAAAGAAAGCCTTAAGATGAAAGCTGTGAAGAAGGTCTGGAGAGTCACCAGTCTAAATGGGTGACTTGCAGAAGAGCAAGATATTATGAGACAACTCTGGGGGCTAGGAGAAGGGGGACAGTAGATGATTTAATGGGTAGTATAATGTGGAAACACTGAAACAGTGCAAGAATTCAAAGAGGAACAATTACAAAATCTAGGAAAACCCAAAATATCCATAAGAAAGTCTTAGTCTGGAAGAGTCAAAGTATGACATGCTTTACAGCACTGATGGTGTATAAAGGAAAAGAATTTATTTCACTTTGATGCTATGGATGTCTTCATTCAAGAAATCCAAGGATTGTGTTGTGCTGTACCTGGGGTTTTAAAAGCTTGCAAACAATCATCCAAGGCCCAGTAATTGGTTTTTATTCATTTGGAACAACAGAGGAAGAAGGAGAGTCAGAAATAGTAGTAGGATGTGGAATGTGTAGTTAACTGCCTCTCTGCACAACTGCCACCTTTGCCATGAGACCAGAAGTGAAAGGTGCCTGGCTACCATTAATGAATATTTATCAAGGACTTTATAAAAGAACACTGACCAAAAAGAGGAAAATCCAAAATTTCAAATTCTCATGGACTCCAGACTTTCTGGAATCATGGAGGCTTGATGGACTCCTGAAAATATTGCCAAGATAATCTTTAAAGCTGGAAACAAAAATATCCCCTGAAGTCTTTTTAAAACCTAATAATACTTTACTTAACTACTAAAGAACGCATGCCTTGAGCATTGTGCTTTTTTAAGAACTATCTGTATGGGATCATATTGATGACAGTAACTTTAAAAATTCGGTAGGAAGTTAGGGGGCAGTGAGTTTATGTTAATGAGGGAGGAAAAATTCAGAAAGGAAAGTGAGAATGGTTGCACAACTGCAAGAATGTAATGTCCCTGAGTTGTACATATTGTTGTTGTTAGGTGCCATCAAGTCGGCTACTACTCATAGTGACCCTATATACAACAGAACAAAACACTGTGCCATCCTCACAATCCTTGCTATACCTGAGCCCATCCTTACAGCCATTGTGTCAATCCATGTCATTGGGAGTCTTTGCCTTTTTCACTGACCCTCTACTTTATGAGGCGTGATATCCTTCTCCAGGGAATGATCCCTTCTGACCACATGACCAAAGTAGGTGAGATGAAGTCTGGCCATTCTTACTTCCAAGGAGCATACCTACTGCACCGTTTCAAAGATTTGTTTGTTCTTCTGGCAGTCTATGGTATTTTCAGTATTCTTTGCCAATCCCAATTCTTCTTCAGTCTTCTTTATTCATTGTCCAGCTTTCACATGCATATGTGGCCATTGAAAATACCATGGCTTGGGTTAGGCATACCTTAGTCTTCAAAGAGACATCATTGCTCTTCAGCAGTTTAAAGAGGTCTTTTGCAGCAGATTTTCCCAGTGCAGTACAATGTCTGATTTCTTGACTGCTGCTAATCACAAGGCTGGCAATTCAAACCCACCAGCCACTCCTCAGAAGGAAAACTAGGCAATCTACTTCTGTAGAGTTACCCCCTCAGAAATCCAAGGAGGGGTCGCTATGGGTCACAACTGACTCCATGGCAGTGAGTTTGGTTTTTTTGATTTGGCTTCCATGGATGTTGATTGTGCATCCAAGTAACATGAAATCTTTGACAACTTCTTTTCTCCCTTTATCATGATGCTGCTTTTTGGTCCAGTTGTAAGGATTTTTGTTTTCTTTATGTTGAGGTGTAATCCATACTGAAGACTGTAGTCTTTAATCTTCATCAGTACCTGCTTCAAGTCATCTTCATTTTCAGCAATCAAGGTTGTGTCATCTGCATATCTCAGGTTGTTAATGACTCTTCCTCCAATTTTGATGCCATATTCTTCTTCACATAGTCCACCTTCTCAGATTATATGCTCAGTATAAATATGCTGAAAGGATACAAACCTGACACACACCCTCCCTGATTTTAAACCATGCAGTATACCATTCTGTTTGAATAGCAGCCTCCTGGTCTATGTACAGGTTCCTCACAAGCACAATTAAGTGTTCTGGAATTCCCATTCATCTCAATGTTATCCATAATTTGTTATGATTCACACAATCAAATGCTTTTGCATAATCAATAAAACACAAGTAAACATCTTTCTGGTATTCTTTGCTTTCAGCCAAAATCCATCTGACATCAGCAATGATATCCTTTATTCCATGTCTTCTTCTGAATCTAGTTTGCATTTCTGGAAGTTCTCTGTCAATATACTGCTGAAACCATTTTTGAATATCTTCAGCAAAATTTTACTTGTGTGTGATAGTAATGATTAATTGTTCAATAATTTCTACATTGTGTCGGATCACCTTTCTTTGGAATGAATACAAATATGGATCTCTCCCAGTCAGTTGGCCAGGTAGCTGTCTTCCAAATTTCTTGGCATAGACAAGTAAGTGCCTCTAGCGTGGCATCTGTTTGTTGAAATGTCTCAATGAACATTCCGTCAATTCCAGGAGCCTTGTTCTTCACCAATTCCTTCAGTGCAGCTTCAACTTCTTCCTTCATTACCATTGGTTCTTGATCCTATGCCACCTCCTGAAATAGATGAATATCGACCAATTCTTTTTGGTATGCTGACTCTGTATTCTTTCCATCTTCTTTTGATGCTTCCTGCATCATTCAGTATCTTACCCATAGAATCTTTCAATGTTGCAACTCGAGGCTTAATTTTTTCCTCAGTTCTTTCAGCTTGAGAAATGCTGAGCATTCTTCCCTTTTGGTTTTGTAACTCCAGATCTTTGCACATTTCCTTATAGTAATTGGCTTTGTCTTCTTGAGCTGTTCTTTGAAATCTTCTGTTCAGGTCTTTTATT
>NW_006921594.1:13251145-13252261 GCF_000298275.1 Orycteropus afer afer | reverse complement strand
GTTGTAACCACAACTATCATTCCTTGTTTGCCCTAAGGCCCAGTCCCTGCACTTCTGCAAACTACATTTCCCAGATTTCTTGCCTAATGGCATCCAGGGTGGTTTCACCAATGGAGGCACTGGAGTGAGAACTGGGTATAAGCCCAGATGCTTTTCTCTCTGCCACTTCAGTTTCTAGCAGTAGTTTTATCTCTTCATAGACTGGACAGCCCCTTCTCCTGTGATCCCAGCTCCCACTAGACAGGCCTGGCTGTGATTCTGTGTTTCTCCAGCCCTGGGGTATAGAAGCAGCTCCCTGAGTTACTAACTTTGCCGTCCATTGTTTGCTTTCTTGGCTCTTCCATTACCTATTTAACTGTTTAAGATATCTATATTGGCTTTCTTGTTTGCTGGCTGGTCTCTGATTGATACAGCAACCAAGAGAAGAATTTAGTGATATATTGTTAGGTGCCGTCAAGTCGGCTCTGACTCATAGCAACCCTATGTACTACAGAACGAAACACTGCCTCGTCCTGTGCCAGCCCTACAATCCTTGCTATACCTGAGCCCATCGTTGACAATGTTTCAGGTCTATTCATAAATTTTCCAGTAATATATCAGACTGGGTTTCACTGCTATTCATAAGGTTTTCACTTGCCAATTCTTTGAAGTGGATGGCCCCTTCCTTCTTTCAAGTCTGTCTTAGTCTGGAAGCTCTGCTGAAACCTGTCCACCATGGGTGACCCTGCTCGGATTTGAAATACCAGTGGCATAGCCTCCAGCCTCACAGCAACACACAAGCCACCACAGTACGACAAACTGACTGACAAGAAATGTGGTGTAAGCGAACTACATCCAGTCTTCATATAGATCAGTAGATGGGGCCTAAAAATGATACATCAACAAACTGCAATGTAATAGATTACTTAAGAGTTACAGAGATAACAAGAAAGAATAAAAAACTGACAACTGAAAGTGCTGCCTCTAGTGAAGGAGTGGTTGTAGATGGGGTAGGATTTTTTTTTTTGGGGGGGAGACCCCTTTTGAGCTATTTGTTTTGTGATTTGCTTTTTTAAAAGCCATGTGTATTACTTGGATTAAGTGTTTTTAATTTTATATGTATATATAAATACATAT
>NW_006921594.1:13245437-13250669 GCF_000298275.1 Orycteropus afer afer | reverse complement strand
GTGGCTGGTGGGTTTGAACCGCCAGCCTTCTGGTTAGCAGTCAAATGCTTTAGGCACTCTGCTACCAGAACTCCCTATTTACCTATCAGGATGGCTAAAATGAACAAGGCTGAAAATATTGAGTGTAGGCAAGGATATGAAGTATCTGGCATGCTCTTACACTACCAGTGGAGTTCATATAAATTGGTATGACTGCTTTGGAAAACTGTTTGACAGAAGCTACCAAAGCTGATCATTGTCATATCCCATGATTCAGCAAACTCACTCCAACGTATATGTTGTTACTGTGTGTCACTGAGTCAATTCTGACTCATATTGACTCTGCAGAACAGAGTAGAACTGCGCCATAGTGTTTCCTAGGCTGTAAATCTTTATGGGAGCAGATCACCAGGCAGCAGTTTTCCCACAGAGCTCCTGGTGAGTTCAAACCACTGGCCTTTTGGTTAGCAGCTGAGTGCCTAACTATTGAACTGCCAAGGCTCCTTCTTAGGATATCAAACTCAGTGCTATTAAGTCAATTGCAGCTCATAGTGCCCCCCATTGGGCTTCCAAGACAATAGATCTTTACAGAAGTAGACTGCACCATCTTCCCTCCGTGGAGTGGCTGGTGGGTTTGAATCTCCAACCTTCTGATTGGCAGTCAAATGCCTTAGGCAATGTGCCACTAGAGATCCTTTCTTCGGGATATGTTGTTATATGCTGTCAAGTCGGACCCGACTTATAGCGACCCCTCCTTGGGTTTCCTAGGCGGTATCACTCTGGAAGTAGATTGCCCAACCTTCCTTCTGAGTAGCAGCTGGTGCGTCTGAACCACCAGCCTTCTGGTTAGCAGTCAAGTGCCTTAGGCTCTACGCTACCAGAAATCTATACCCCCCAAAATGCATACATATATTCACCAAAAGACATCTTTTAGGATGCTCACTGAGGCTTTATTCATAATTTCTCCCAATTGGAATCTACCCATCAGGGTTGAATAAATACATTGTGGAATGTCCACACAATGGATTCTGTATACAATAGACTAAATGATGTACAACCACATGCAACAATAAAGATGACTCTAACATAATTTTGAGTGAAAGAAGCTAGGCACATGACTCATAATTCCGTTTTTATAAAATACAAAAATAAAATAATATATGCTGTAGAAATCAGGACAATGGTATGTAGGGGGAGGTAGGCAGTGACTGTAAGGGGCGTAAGTGGAGACTTGTGGGAAACTGCTAAAGATCTCTTTGGTTTTTTAAATCTGAACGCTGCTTTCTACAAATGTTTTAATTTATGGAAATTATCAAACTGTACACTTATACTACTTATAATAATGTACTTTTATATCATAGTTTTTTTACCTGCAAAATTTAGAATCCAAGGTCACACTCTTTCTTTCTGTACTCTTTCTACTAAACATTTAAAGTTAAACAAAGAAAATTTACTAGAAAAACAATAATCACACTAAAGCAAAGATGAGAAGGTAGGGGGCAAGGAGACTAGACCACTGGGCTTGGAGTGATCAGCACAACAATGAGAACATTAACCCTCTGCAAAAAACGAAATGAATGTCACTGAATAATTTGTAGACATTGTTAAATGGGAACCAAATTTGCTGTGTAAACTTTCACCAAAAACACAAAATATATATGTGCTTTAAATCCTCCAAAACTCACCGCCCTCGAGTCGGATCCAACTCATAGCAACCCCTCCTTGGGTTTCTGAGGCAGTATCACTACGGAAGTAGATTCCCCAACCTTCCTTCCAAGGAGTGCCTGGTGGGTTTGAACCACCAGCCTCCTGGTTAGCAGTCAAATGCCTTCTTTAGGCACACCACCAGAAATATATATGTACAAGTACACAGACACATTTTTAGACAGTAAATTTCACAATTTGGAATTATCTCAATGTTTCTATAAATATTTTCAGAAGCAAAACAAGTCCAGTTTTGATATTCAGAATTTGCTGGGTTGGCCATAGTGTTTGTGTCATTATGATTTTTACCTTCCAACTGGGCTTCAGGTATTTTTATTGTATTCTAAATCATGGTTTAGAGTGACATTTGCTAGGACATAGAGAGTGCTGACAGTGAGAAATCATTGCTTTTGCGAAATCTGCCATCAAGCTTGATTTTGAGCTTCTTGCTCCTGGATAACTTCCATCTAAAGCTTTTCCAGGAAATTCTCATGTCAGCCTCAGACACTACACCTTCAGCGTGCTCACCAAGTTACTCTTTGTGCTGAGAAGCAATTAGAGATAAAGTACAGCCTTTATACCCAAAGTCTACACCTAAGTATGACCATGCTTCAAATATGAGGGTTTTTTTTTTTACTTTAGTTAGTAATTTTCTGTTGTTTAAAACAGACTCATATTCATGTGTCCTTTAACACAAGTACAAACCTCATAAAACTAATTCTAACTGGGTTCCATGCACATAAACTAACATGGTTCTTAAGCAACCCTTACCCAATTATTAAAAGTGGAAGTTTAGTGCCAAAATTTTCCAAGTTCTTGGATCAATCATTTTAATCTATTACTTTTACAAATTCTGGTATAATTCAAAACACATAACAGCATATTCTAACTATCTTTCAGAGATATCGTAAGGGACAAAAGTATTAAACTTTAACAGTGAAACTGTCTAATAAATCAACTTAATCCAACATACTGCAGTCTAAAAAGCATATAGCTATTACTATGTTTTCAATTAAATTCACCTCCAAACTACCTTCTCTTAATCTGTCTTTCAGTTTTCCCAGACCATACTCTAGTCTCAGCATACCGAAAGACTGGGGAGCCGAACTCCCAAGTGACCACATTCAGCATATACTTATTCTCAGCACACATACCTCCAGTTAACAGCGTTTATTAAGTACTTCCTATTAATGTGTCCAGCATTAATATTCCTTTTAACCCTTATTAACAGCCCAATAATCTCTCTTACTAATCACACTTGATAGTTGATATAACTAAGGCACAGAGAAGTTAAGAAACTTACCTAGAGTTCCATTCTAGGAACTAGGACACTAGAGTTATTACTATACGCTGTCTTCAATTTCTGATGGGAAATCAGGTACAAAGACAAATTCAGGCCATGCTACTTTGAATCCTGCCCTTGCTGTAGAATTTCCTCACACTTCACTTCTACCTTCTGGACTGTAAACAAAATTCTACCCTACTATGAGTTGGGTCCAACTCAACGGCACGTAACAGCAACTGTTATTTTGTAGAACAGATTTTATTGTTGCTACTCATGTGGACAGTCCTTAATCTCTTTCGTGATATAAGAATGTAAGCCTTAGACCTTTTATAGCCACCACATGAGGACTTAGAGTCAAGATACAGAACCCGGAATTTTGATGCATTTTTAAGGGAATCTTTATTGCTGGCAAACTGGGAATGTCTTAATGGCTTTGGCATGGAGCAATGCTCCCTGGAGACTCATTAGATCATTAGTTCAATAGTTGATGGAATACAGACTCCCAAGATATCACCAAACACAAACTCAAGCCTTCCAGGAGTTTGAAGTCCACAGAAACAGTCAAAATTTATCAAATGTAAATTGTTTTTCAATTTACACACAAACATAAAACTGCATTTCAAAACCTTCAGCATTATTAGAAAGACTAGACACTGTGTCTTCTCTAAAATTTATTTACAGTTAATAAGTTAAAAGTACAACCAGATTGCAAATTTTAACCATATGCACATCAAACTGGCCAGGGAAACACTTCAGTTCCAGTACAAACAATTACCTTCTAATGCACTTAAGACATAACAATCTATCAAAAAATATTTTAAACACACCGATAAAGTAAATATTACGTATATATAATTCATTAAAAACCACTAATTTAAAGAGTGCTGTGGCAACCCTTAAAACAACAATCTTTGAGTTCAAAATTGCTCCGGTTTTTTGTATTCAAATATTTTAAAAGCTTCTTTATTGAAGAGTGTTCAGAAAAATAGTACTATCATTTGCACAAAGCAAGTCAATAGGTGTCGGCCACCAGCTGAAGTCACACATGTCCAATAAGGTACTCAAACTCAGACAAACTAAATACACGCCACAAGAGCAACACTTTGCACTATTAACGATGAAGCTTGCCCTCAATGATAATGACATTACTGGTTTTAATAAGAAAAATAAGTTGCTGTTGACAGGAAGGATTAAAAAACAATGACATCAGGAGTCTCAAAAGGTTGTCTGAGGTGCCAGTCACCATGTTTAGGCACTCGAGTTTAACGGGAAATAAACGCATAGCGAGATGGTACGTTTCCTCCTAGCTACCCCCCTACTTGTGCCATATGAGACATGAGAAGGCAAGAGAATGCATAAAGATCACGGATTCATTTACATACTATCCACAGGCTAAGCTACAGACTCACTTTAGAGGACAGGAAACGGATGCCTCACCACCAAGGCCACTGTGCCAAGTTTCTGTTCACATTCTGCCCAAAGTACCCATAAAATATCTTCACTTTACTATTAATATACTAATCAGGCTATAGAAGATGTTTGTTTCACATTTTAGAAGTTGTAACATAGGTTGTGCTAAAGAAAACTTGGCAAAAATAATGGGTGTTTTTTTTTTTTTAACATCTTATTTCACAAACTTGAAATGGCATGATTTTTTAATAGACCAGATAAATAATATATTGAATTCAGGATGAGCAATCAGAGCTCAACCATAATTAGACAGCCAAAATAATCCAAATAAGCATTTATGTGAGTTCAAGGGCACTAAAGTAACAAGGCATAAGAGGAAAAAATGTCAAGAATCTCAGTCAAAATAAATGCATGGTGTCAACGGTTATGTTTCACTCATGTGCTGAAAAATTATCCTCCTAGTTAAGTCTAATTTTAAAATCCTCTGGAAACTATCAAGATAAACTGCATGTTGAAATTACATTCTAATATGGCCATAGGATTTATTGTTTTAATTATATAAAACTATATACAATAGTGAAGTGGTAGAAATACAGATTTTTTTCCAGGTGCTAGTTAGCTATAAAAGTTAACAATATAGTTTTGTGAATAAAACCCCATGTATCTGAAATACAATTGGCAATGGAAGTTAATAACCAAAAGAATATATCTAAGCTTCCTATCACACAAATATAATTGAACACTCTCCATCTTCTAATTATTGAAGTTGATTTACTCATGTGATAGTGTTTGTAATAACGTGGTATCATTGAGTTGTGAATAAATGACAACAAGGCTTACTGGGAAACTGGCAT
>NW_006921594.1:13243655-13245337 GCF_000298275.1 Orycteropus afer afer | reverse complement strand
AGTCACAAAACTCCTACTATGAATGTTTAAGCTTAAAAGATTCATTTCAGAAAGCTATGCCATTTGAATTCTGGGAACACAAGACTCAAAATTGCAACTCTCGTTATTTTCCTAAAAAGCTGCCAAGCAGAGATAAACCTTAGGATTGAGGATCATATACTAATTTTTAGCCCGGTATGGATCGTTCCATGGCAGAATACTTAAATGTGAAAGAACAGTGGTACAAAAACACTACCTGACCCTTTAGGTATTGCAGTAAAAGCTGGCTGTGGCACCACTGGCTAAAAACCATTAAGTCTTGCTGCCACCAATGACCAAAGGCACTTGGATAATCAAGAATTCCACACTGGGCCATATAGTATAAACACTACTATAAAAGTGTAAAAGAAGGGTCAGTCTCTGTGTGGCTCGCCTGCTTAATTCCTGTGGTCTTCAGCTGTCAAACAAAGACCTATAAATACCAACATAATTACGAATGGAAAGAAGACAAAAAATGAAATTAATGGAACAAAAAAGCCAACGAATTGTCATGATGTTTACAAAAATGGTGAACATTAGTCTTCAATATCCAACAAAAACCAAGAAGAAAAAGATTTTGCCCAAAGTTCAACCAATTATTTGATTCCAAATGTCTCCACCCCTCAAGATCATCATTAGTTTTGAGAATTCTAATGGGTATTCTGTTTATCATTTTAAACACACTGTTTGCACACATTCATTTTCCTATGAATGTGCAACTCCCATTCTAAGATAAATCATCCTTGAAATAATACTGCTGGACTTGTATTTGGACCATTACATGGACGCCAAATCATCTCCAACTTGATTTCATTCATTCCTTTAACCAACCTCAGTTCTTAACAATTCATTATATCACAAGCTATGTGGTTTCACCCAATTAACAAGAATTTAACAAGTCAGTTTTTTCTAAACTTTTCATATTCTATCATTTTGTTTTCGATGCTCAGCAAATATAAGTATTAAATTTCAATATGAAATCCTTCCAAATACCTTAAAAATGTTTAAACACTTGTACTTTGCATCTCTTTGTTTGTAATCACTGAGCCCATGAAATTCAAAGCCACAGAAATCCTTGCACTATTAACAGTCAGAAGCCTGAACCTCTTAAAAAATATCCTTGGTCAAAGCTTTGGAATCCAGTTAAATTTAGGGAACGAGTGGGATTCAGAATACCCTGAGCACTAACTAGCCAAACAACCACAAAACATGTTCGAGCTTTAGTCCAGAAGGAGGGGTGGCAGTCAAAAAGGGGGAATAAAAAGCAAATAAAATCTGGTTTTATTACACAAGCACGAAATCAAATTCCTTTGGAAAAATAATGACTTCTTCGGAGGACTTCCAGACCAGTGAGGTAGAGTCCAAAAGGGAGAAAACGGATCTGCCCCTATAGTCCTGGAGACATCTCAGTCTGGGATTAGGAAGAAAAGGGACCTTCCCCTGCGGGTCCAGCTGTCTCCTCGCTCCGCAGACCCGGTGCTGGGAGGCAGCAGAGGACACACCTGCCCCGGAGTCCCAGACTGCGGCGTCGCATCCCGGGGGCGCGGGGCAAAGAAAGCCATCGGGTGTCTTCTTTGCCCATAAAGTGCACTAGGGGACAGGGTCGTAGCCGGATCTGTAAACACTCGACTGACACTTGTTCATTCCTCCAGGCGGAAGCTCCA
>NW_006921594.1:13242831-13243555 GCF_000298275.1 Orycteropus afer afer | reverse complement strand
CGGAGGGGGAGGCGCAAGCGGGAGGACGTTCCTTGGTGGGCGGGGCGCGGCCAGCAGGAGGCGCTCTCGCGGTGGCGTCTCACGCCCGGGGCACCGGAAAGCGGCGGAGCCTCACCACGGGTTCCAGGTTCACTCGCAGGACTTGGTGCGCTTTGCGCCGTGCCGCCGCCAGGCTGCGCTCGCCCCACACGTCGCTGCCGACGCGGATGGTGGGAAAGGTGGTCAGCGTCGGGGTGGCCGCCCGCCAGATCTCTTCCAGGGTGCGGCCCCCGAAGCAGGGCCCGAGGGCCAGGGGCTTGGCCGGGCAGCTCTCCTCGGGGACTGGCTGAGGCGGGGGCTTCCTTCCGCGGGCGGCAGGCGCCGGGGCTCGGCGGCGCCTCCTCCTGGCCGCCGCGCCCGGGGCTGGCCTGCGCTTCTGACCGCGGGCGGCGGGGGGCGGCGGGGGGTCGGGGACCAGGGCTCGGCAGGAGGAGTAGCCGTAGACGTCTTTGCTGCGCAGGATGTGCGGGGAGAACTGGTGCTTGAGGCTGCAGAGGAAACTCCAGAGCTCCGCGTCCGAGCTCATGAACTCCGTGCTGCGGGGCATGAACAGCTTGAAGGCGTCGCCCAGCGCCTTGGTGCTGTCGGCCAGCGACAGTTGCGACCGCGAGTACACCACCTTCTCCTCCCGCGCCTCCAGTCCGGCCCCTCCTCCCGCCCTAAGGCTGCTGCCCCGTGCGGCCGC
>NW_006921594.1:13222529-13242655 GCF_000298275.1 Orycteropus afer afer | reverse complement strand
GTCCTGCCGCCGCCGCCCCCGCCTGCGTCCGGCTCCGCGGCGGCGGCGCGTCTCTCGCTACTTTTCTCGCCTCCGCCGCCGCCCCTCCCCCTCCGAGGGCGGAGGACGCGAGTGAATATCCTGCCGCCCGGTACAAGATGGCGGCCGGCGCCCACCCCTGGGCTTTGTCATTGGACGGCGCCTCGTCCCCCCGGTTTCTCTTTCTTCTCTCTTGCCTTCTTTCGCCCTCTGCCTTTCTTTAAATGGGCCCGCCTCAGGCCCCTCCCACCGCGGCCCCGACTCCACCCATTGGGTGCTCTCAAGAGAGGGGCGGGGACAAGTGGGGAGAGGCCAGTTCCTGGAAGATGGTGTTGGGATGGGTGATGGTGGTGGGTCTTGAACGCGAGGCAAAAGTTGAGTGTGTCTATGGGGAGTGGTACCATGTCTAGAGTAATGTGTGGACGTCAGCTCCACCTTGGGGAGAGTCTTGGTCTCTCAGAGAGTGGTGTGCATTTGTGGGTTGAGCTGGGGGACCTATTGAATAACAAACAGATGTGTCCAAAGGCTGTTGCTTGTATCAATGTGAGGGAATTGGGGTTTGAGTCTAGAGGGAGTGGACCTTTCACAATTCCTTTCTAAATCCCCAAAGGCCTCTTTTGGCAATTGAATTCAACTTTTCCCTTTCTTAGCCTCAATCCAACTCAAGAAATCACTGGAAATCCACAATCATTCAGGTGAACTGGGAGGCTTCAGTAAGGTTGTGTTCTAGACGATGGAACCTTAATATTTTAAGAGACTCTGCTTCTTAGAAAAGTGAAGACTTTAATACTCTATAAAAGTGAATGCTCTGATAATCTCAACTACATCAAAGGCATTCTGCTTCAAAACAATGCCCTGGTTTTAAAATACACAGTTCTTTCTAAGGATCACTTTTCATCTGGTTTTTAAATGTCCCTTTGCAGCACCATCCCTATCATTTAGAAAGAACGTAGCATCACAAACAATCAATAACTTTCCATTGAAGAGCGTATATTGTTAACACATTACCTTAGTGTATGTAGTAAGTGGGGGCCAGCCACTCCTCGGAAGGAAGGTTGGGCAATCCTACTTCCGTAGTGATACTGCCTCGGAAACCCAAGGAGGGGTCGCTATGAGTCAGGTATGACTCGATGGCACATAACAACAACAACAACAAGTAAGTGGGGGAGAGAATATGAATGCTTATGAAGCAGTGGCCATTCTTTACCCATCTTTTCTATCTCTAATACCTATCTCAGCACCTTTCACACAGTGGGCACTCGATATGTTTGTTGAATGAATCAATGAAATATCACTGATTCAAGCAAAGGTTATTTGAAATGAGATGAGGAAGAGAAATATTGAAAGTTGCTTAGAACAAGACAATTTCATATTTACATTTGTATTGCAATTTTCTAAGAACTCACTTAAATTTTTAAAGTGAAAAAAAATTCTCCCAATACTTAGAACTTTGAGGTAGCATGCAGATGTTACCGTTCAGTAAACATTTTATTTTGAAGATAGAAAACTATAGCATAGAAGTTTTATGATTTACATATAGTTAATAATGGTTTCCTCAAAGAGCTGAAAGAGACCTAGTTTGATTGTATTTCACAGATGTGAAAATTTGGACCCAGAGAAGTTCAGTAATAGAACTTGTGAATAGCAGGACTAGGACTGTATGTAGTTCAGGTCTTTGGACTCCTAAGTTGGCCCCCTTTATTTCTCAGTGATGAGTTTTCAAATTGTGCTGCCCAGAATCAAGGTGTTTAACAGAAAATACTTTATGGGTGAATGAGGTGACCAAGGAAGAGCACTGCACATCTATTCCCACTTCCACCCCACACCTCATCCAGAGTCAGTTTTTATATATTGAACTTATAATTTTGTTCGAAGCAGGGTTTCAATAAAAACGAAAACGGGTATTTTGAAAGTTGCACATTTGCATACACTAGAGCCTCGTCTTTGCACAATGGATCATGACAAAAACTCCTGAGCAGGAGACCATATCTACCAAAATCATGGTAACTTTATGAAGATAAAATTATTTTTCTAGGAAAGCTCATCCTGATCTCAAAACAAGATCATAGAGCCTCCTAAAGGCAAAGAAATGTTGCAACATCTGTTTGCATCACCATTAATTCTCTTGGTAATTCTGGGAACACACAGTAATGTGAAATTTGAATAATGTCCCTGAGGACTGAAATAGAAAATCTCATGGTAAACCAGTGAAAAGTTAGGGACACTTCACAAAGAAAAGGGTAAAATAAGGATTTATGTAGTTTCTCGTATTGTTAAACTCCACCCCTTACCGTATTACTCATAAAATTATAAGTACTTCAGGGGGTTTTGCCATGTAAATAGACACCAAGCACCTATCTTAACTTAGAGAATCAATTTCAATTGAGATGATATTTTGACAACACAAGTTTGAATCTCAAAAACATAAGATCTCAACAAATTGCAGAGTATTCAAGAATTCACTCTATAATTCATGCTCATTTATTTACTTAAAGCCAAACTTTTTTATATGAAATATTTTTAGGATCTAGTATTATGCTAAAGGGCTTTTTTGTATGTTTTTAAATTTGGCATTATTCACTGTTCTTATGTTTCCTCTATTTCTTTACTTAGTTTTTTTTTTTTTTTTGCCCCATTTCTTCTTGACCTCCACCTTTTGCTTATTTCAAATAGTCTTACAAATGGTTTCTTATCAATTCTCCATAAGTCAGTAAAATTTACACATAAAGCTAATGTATTTATTCTAATTCCTGGAACAGCATAAATATAGTAAGTACATTTTTGTTCTTAAGGAATGAAAGTCTAAAATCCTCTGTGTCATATATTGAATTGTGTCTCCTAAAATATTTATGTCAGCTAGGCTATCATCCCGAGTGTTGTGTGGTTTTCTTCCATTTTCTGATCTGATGTATTTATCTTCCATTTTGCAATGTTATGTAATTCCAATCTCTGTATATTAGTAAACGAGCTCTGGTCGCACAGTCCTCAAGGCATTTGATTGCCAATCAGAAGGTTGGCGGTTCAAACCCACCAACCACTCCATGGAAGGAAGATGGGGCACTCCTGTAAAGATTCACTGCTTTACAGACCCAATGGAGGTCACTGTGAGTTAGAATCAACTGGATGGCAGTAACTTTGCTTTTTTGTGTTTTTATATATTAGTGAGGCAGGATCAGGGTGGGGTGTATCTTGAGTCACAGACAAGAGGGTATTACTCAAGTCATACCCTCACTCAAGTCACACCTTGCTTGACTCACCTTTTATCTTGCAAGAGATAAAAGAAGAGAGAATCATGCAGAGAGGGGAGGGACCTCACCACCACTAAGAAGAGCAGAGAGCAGAGTGAATCCTTTGGACCTGGGGTCCCTGTGCTGAGAACTTTCTAGACCCAGGGAAAGAGTGATGCTAAGACACATGGAGATTTTCAAGGAATGTTGAGCCAACATATGTTGAAAGGGGACAAGGAGATTTCCTCAGAGCTGACAAGAGAAGGAAAGCCTTTCCCCAGAGCTGACACCCTGAATTTGGAGTTCTAGCTGCCTAAATGTGAGAAAATAAATTTCTCTTAAAGCAGCACTAGATGAGTAAGACACTCTTTATCCCTTTACCTCCCAAGGGTAATGATGCTTCCTATATCTGATACAGAAATGTGTTGGATAATAAATACACAGAAGAAAACTAGCTATATATGTATGTTTCCTGTATTAGTTAAACAAAAATCCAAGCAGAAAAAAGTGATCGGAGAAACTAGAAATAAAATTTCTCTCTTAACTACCTAGAACCTTTGCTACAAGATCCCATTTCTATCAAACTAATTGGTTTCATGTGAAGATGTCAAAAAAGAAAAGTACATGTAAGTGGTTGAGAGCATCAGCTCCTAGGTCAAATAAATCAAAATATCTTACAGGTTTCTTCACCTGTCTGAGTTTCAGTTTTCTCATCTATAAAATGGATGTGAACTCTACTTTGATTAATTATTTTGAGGACTGAATAATTTGGTATTGGTAAAGTATTTACTATCTTGCCTGGAACACAGTAAACATTTAATAACTGAAAGTTGTCTTTATTTGTCCTGTCTAATTATGAGTTACTTGGCTTAACCAATATATTTCAAGTCTAGAAATGTATAATTCAAGTCTATTCCAGTGGGAGTCTGGAGGTGAAAAAGTAAAAGAACTCATGAAAAGAAAATAAAAATGTTAGAGCCAGAAGGAAACTTAGAGACTCTCTAATAAGTCCAACACCCTTAATTTAGCTGAGAACACTGAAGTGCCAGGAGATCTGCCCATGGTCACACAACTGTGTGGTGCAGGACTTTGAACCAGAACCAAGGTGCCAGAACTAGAGGCCCTGAAATATAGAACTTGTAAACCAGAGTTGTTTCTACCATTCTGAAATTTGTATTTAATCCAAGGAGCCAGCACTACTTTTTAGTTCAAATATTAACTAGAGCATGAGTCATCAAGAAAAAATTCAGCATTTTCATTACAAACATTCTAAAGGAATTTAGAATTTTCTAGAAAACTTATCTCAAAGCTCTGATATGTTCTGAAACTGCTTAATGTGAAGTACATGAAGACTACATAAAACTGAGAAAATAGGACTTCTACTTTCAGGAAAATGTAATAGGATGTATCTTTCCCCATTCCTCCCACTAATTAAAACTGAAAAATTATGGAGAGTGTGTGTGTGTGTTTAAACAAAAATAAGAAGTCTCTGAAAGGAGAGAAGAGAAGGCGGCATACAAGAGCTGGGTACCTCAGGACTCAAAGGCTGACACAGAGGTGAGTTCTCAGGCTTTTGTTTTTGCTTAATACATCCCAGACTGGGTGCTGGAGAAACCAGCAACTCACAATACCAATAGATGCAGACAAAAAGCCCCAACAAAAGCCTGTGCTTCCTAGCCATAGGACCAGGAAAAGGGCCGCCTACCAAAACATAACTTTTAGAAAATTATTGCACTATGGCAGCGGAACACCACAAAAAAAACTATGGTTGCCACCCTCTCCAGACTTTAAAGAGGCAGCCCAATGCCACTGCTGTGGTGGTATCAGAGAAGGCTGAGGAGGGAATCGAGACCTTTATCCCCACTGGGTGTCAGACACCCTCCATGGAGATCACATGGGGGGCAAGTGACATTCCTACCCCTCCCAGTGAGGGAGGTATCAATGGTGTCCAAGGAGGGAGTCAGAACTTCTACCTCACTCACCAGTAAGGTGTTCCCCTTCTGTTCTGGTTACCTAGGGCCTCTCTGACAAGAAGATACCACAAATGGGATGCCTTGAAAAAACAGGAATTTATTCTTACAGTTGGGAGGCTTTAAGTCTGAGTTCAAAGTGCTGGGTTCTAGGGGCTGGGTGAAAGCCCCTCAGCCTTGGGCTTCAGCTCTATCTCCTGCTCCCAGCCCAGTGAAGCTGGAAGCTTTTCTTTACTCAGACAACTGCTGGCTGCTGAGACTGACAAGCCCAAGGTTGCAAGTAAAAAGGCACAGTCCCATCATTACCAAACCACACAGTAGGCCATTAATTCAAGTCCACTGAAAGTCCCAAGGTCGGCAGAGCACGGCAGGCCTGCTGAACAATGACACAGCTACGTGCAGGGTTCAAGCGTGCCATAAGCTAGACACCCAAAGCAGCCACTCAGCTGCTCCAATAGATTCCACCATGGAGTTCATTACCCATAGGGAATAACTACGTTCAGCTGCCCAGCCACTCAACCAGGCCCAGCCAAGTTGACATACAGACTTAACCACCACACCTTCCCAGCTTGAGTGTAAATGTAGGCAGACTGGAAAACCTGATCTTCATCTTGGCAGTAACAAGGCAGCATCTCCCTTCCCCTGTTGGAACAGTGTCAGAGAAAGCCAGCAAAAACAGAAGGTTTGAATAGCATTCAAAGTGCCATAACATAATAGCATACGAAGAACCAGAAAGACCCCAAATGAAAAGATAATAGACTATCAACAGATGGAACAATGACATGGAAGAGAATTTTGAATTATCTGGCAAAGATTTTAAAACAGACACCATAAAAATATTTCAACAACCAATCACAAACACACTTGAAACAAATGAAAAAACAGTCTCTTCAGAGAAATAAGAAGTCTCAGCAAAGAAATATGAGATATAAAAAAGAATCAAATGGAAATGTTAGAACTGAAAAATACGATAGCTAAAATCAAAAGCTTAGTTGATGAGCTCAGCAGCAGAATAGAGAAAACAGAGGAAAGAATCAGTGAACTTAAAGAGAGAACAAAGTACATTACTCAATCTGAACAACACTGTGTTAGACTGGGTTCCCTAGAGAAACAAAACCAGTAAAGCTTACAGAGAGAGAGAAAGAGAAATTTATCTTAGGAAAATGGCTCACACACTTAGAGAAGCTGGCAAGTCCAAAATTCTTGGATCAAACATCAAGCTGGAGGCTTTTCCTGACTCTCGCAGCTGCAGGGGCTGAGGAGCTCAAGGTTGGCAGGCAGTGTACTGGCTGTTGACTCCAATGAAGGACAAATCCAAGATCTCCAGGCCGAATGGTGGATTGTTCGCTCATGGACAGTTGTAGGCAGCACAACAGAAGCCCAATCCACAGAAGAGTGTCTCTTTTCCCAGGATATCCATAAATATACTGGAAGCAGTCCACACCCCTAGGGAAACTCCCTTTCAATGGATTGGCTGCTCAAAACATATTCATCTGATCCCATCATGGGAATAACCACATCACAACAGCTTAAACCACACAGAACTGTGGTGGTCCGGTCAAGTTGACACACAGCTCCAACCATCACAAACACCAAAAGAAACCGGACTGCAATTAAAAAAAAGAAAAAAGATCAGAGTCTCAGGGACGTGTGAAACTCTGGAAGGAGAGTCTTCAAAGTCACAGAAGGAGAGTGGACCTGAAAAGATACTTGAAGAAATAATGGATGAAAACTTTCTAAATCTGGCAAAAGATATAAACCTACAGATTCAAAAATGTGAGCAATACCCAAACAGGATGAATGCAAAGAAATCTACACTAAGACAAACTCAAAACAAAACTAAAGGCGAAGACAAAGTCTTGAAAGCAGTGATACAGAAACAACCCATGTTATGGATTGGATTATGTATCCCCAAAAGACATGTTGAAGGCCTAATCACTGTTATCTGTGACAATTTCTTGTTTGGAAATAGGGCCTTTGAAGATGTTATCAGTTAGCGTGAAATCATACTGGAGTAGGGTGGGTCCTAACCCAATCTGAATAGTATCCTTATAAACA
Source organism: Orycteropus afer afer (assembly GCF_000298275.1). Lineage (NCBI taxonomy): Eukaryota > Metazoa > Chordata > Mammalia > Tubulidentata > Orycteropodidae > Orycteropus > Orycteropus afer. The sequence goes on along the minus strand of NW_006921594.1, from coordinate 13,235,382 downwards.
GAGGAGAAGAAACAGGGAGACAGACAGAGGAAAGACAACCATGTGAAGATGCATCTACACAAGGAATGCCTGAGGCTAGCAGAAGCTAAGGGAGACAAGAAAGGGTCTTCCTCTAGACCCTTCAGAGTGGATCCTGCTGACACCTTGAATTTGGACTACTAGACTCCAGAACTATGAGACTATACCTTTCTGCCTTTCAGTGCTACTCCTGCCTTGTCATACTGTGTTATGGCAGCCCTAGAAAAATAATACACCACCTTACCTACCAAGGAAAACCAATTGCAGTGACAGCAGATTTTCATAAGAACCCCTGGAGGACAGAAGGAAGGTGATTCAACATTTGTAAGTGCTGAAAGAAAAGAACTGGCAACCCAAAATCCTGCACCAGTGAAAATATCCTTCAATAATGAAGAGGAAATCAAAATATTCTCACATGAAAGAAAACTAAGTAGTTTGTTGCCAGCTGTCCTACCCTAAAAGAATGGCTAAAGGAAGTTCTCTAGACAGAAAGAAAACAATAAAAGAATCTGGAAACATCAGGAAGGCATGATACTTTTGAATCTGGATTCTGATTTTGATTAATCCTTTCAGTAAATTAGACAGACATCCTTCCACCTTAAACCAAGTCAGCAATGGCATTGCCAACTGGAACAGATTCAAAGACAAAGACCTACGTCACTCCACTGGAGACTTGCCTTTGCTAATTCATGGCTGTCAGTAAACACTTTTTAAAAATGATCAGTTCATTGGTTTCTAGTCTGTTATGTTATTATCACCCATCTCATACTCTTACCCAGGAAGATATTACAAAAATAATTTTCTAAAACACAACCCCAATGCTGTTCCATTATTGCTCAAAAACCTTCAGTGCATCTCCATTGCCTACCAGACTTTAAAAAACAACCAGCCTGTATCCTGTTATTCAGAAATCTTCAAATTATGACCCAAACAAATCCTCAACTTAAATTCATGCCAAATTCCAACGTAATATGTCCTTATTGTTGTTATTATGTGCTATCGAGTTGGCTCTGACTCACAGTGACCCTATGTACAACAGAATGAAACACTGCTCAGTCCTGTGCCATCCTCACAATACTTGCTATCTCTTTGAGCCCATCATCACAGCCACTGTGTCAACCCATCTCCTGGAGGGCCTTGCCCTTTTTTGTTGACCCTCTACTTTACCATGCATGATATCCTTCTCCACGCACTGGTTCCTTGTGACAACATGAGTAAAGTACATGAGACAAAGTCTAGCCATTCTTGCTTCTCAGAAGCATTCTGGCTGTACTTCTTCCACGACAGATTTGTTAGTTCTTCTGGCAGTCCATAGTATTTTCAGTATTCTTCACCAATACCACAATTCAAATGCACTAATTCTTCTTCAGTCTTCCTTATTCTTTGTCCAACTTTCAATGCACATTGTTGTTGTTGTTGTTATGTGCCGTCGAGTCGACCCCGACTCATAGCGACCCCTCCTTGGGTTTCCGAGGCAGTATCACTACGGAAGTAGGATTGCCCAACCTCCCTTCCGAGGAGTGGCTGGTGGGTTTGAACCGCCAGCCTTCTGGTTAGCAGTCAAGTGCTTTAGCCACTATGCTACCAGAGCCCAATGCACATTAGGTGATTGAAAATACCATAGCTTGTGTCAGGAGCACCTAACTCTTCAAAGTCACATCTTTGCTGTTGAAAGAGGTCTTTTGCAGCAGATTTGCCCAGTCATTTGCTGAGATTTACAATGCATCTTTTAATTTCTTGACTGCTGCTTCCATGGATGGTGATTGTGGATCCAAGTAAAATGAAATCCTTGACAATTTCAATATTTTCTCTATTTATCATGATGTTGATTATTGGTCTAGTTGTAAGGATTTTTGTTTTCTTTATGTAGAGGTGTAATCCATACTGAGAGCTGTAGTCTTTGATCTTCATCAGTCAGTTCTTCAAGTCATCTTCACTTTCAGCAAGCAATGTGGTGTTATCTGCATATTGCAGGTTGTTAATGAGTCTTCCTCCAATCCTTATGCCTTCTTTATATAGTGCAGCTTTTCATATTATTTGCTAAGTATACAGATTTTATAAGTATGGTGAAAGGATACAACTTTGACGCACACCTTTCCTGATTTTAAACCATTAGTATCTTTTATACTGTTTGAACAACTGCCTCTTGGTCTGTGTATAGGTTCCACACCAGCACAGTTAACTTCTCTGGAATTCTTCAGAATGATATCCGTAATCTGTTACGATCCACACAGTTGAATTCCTTTACATAGTCAGTGAAACACAGGTAAACATCTTTCTGGTATTCTTTGCTTTCAGCCAAGATCCAGCTGACATCAGCAATGATATCCCTCATTCTATGCCCTCTTCTTAATCCAGTTTAAATGTCTGGCAGTTCCCTGTCGATATACTGTTGCAACTGCTTTTGAATTATCTCTAGCAAAATTTTATTTGTGTATTATATTAAAAATATTCAATAATTTCCACATTCTATTGGATCACACTTCTTTGGAATGGACACAAATATCTTGCAGTCAGCATGGTAACTGTCTTTCAGATTTCTTGGCATAAATAAGTGAGCATTGCATCCATCAGCTGAAACATCTCAATGAGTATTCTGTCAATTACCGGAGCTTTGTTTTTTGCTACCTCCTTCAGTACATCTCAGACTTCTTCCCTCAATACCATTGGTTCTTGATCATATGCTACCTCCTGAAATGGTTGAATGTCATCCAGTTCTTTTTGGTACAGTGATTCTGTGTATTCCTTCCATCTTCTTTTGATTCTTCTTGCATCATTCAATATTTTTCCCACAGAATCCTTCAATATTGCAACTGGAGACTTGAAGTTTTTCTTCATTTCTTTCAGCTTCAGAAATGCCAAGAGTGTTCAGTTTATGGATGAGAAAACTGAAACCCAATAAAGTTGGCTGATGTTGTTCTTATGCGCAGTTGAATTGTCTCTGAGTCATAATGACCTTATGTACAATGGAAGGAAACACTGCCTGGTCCTGTGCCAGCCTCATGATCCCTACTATACCTGAGCCCATCGCTGCAGCCTCTGTGTCAATCCATCTTGTTGAGGGACTCCCCCTCTTTTGTTGACCCTCCACTTTAGTAAGCATGACATCCTTCTCTAGAGAATGGTCCCTTCTGACCACATGACCAAAGTAAATGAGACGAAGTCTGGCAATTTTCTCACTTCCAAAGAGCATTCTGGCTGCACTTCTTCCAGGACAGATTTGTTAGTTCTTTCAGCAGTCCATGATACTTCAGCATTCTTCGCCAACACCACAACTCAAAAGCTCAACTCTTCTTTGGTCTTCCTTTTTCACTGTCCAGCTGATGTATTCAGGTCATATAATTGGTTAAAGTGATAAAGCTGGATCCTGAACCAAGGTTTTATGACTCAAAGAGCAGCACTCTTTACATGTATGCTGCCATTGTTTCTTATTCACAGACATGCAAAAATTATTCTGAAATTAATATTTTAATTTTGAAGATTATACAATCTTCTTTAGCTATCTTTAAAACTTTTCCTTTCCCCCTCATTTTTTCTGGCATTAGCCCTGATTGACATGGACAAATGAGATAACTTAGTAAGAAACTGCTAATCTCTAAAATTTTTTGAACAAAACAGATAGAAATAAAATATTTTTTAAAAAGATATAAAATGTAAACAAATATGGACCTGTAGTTCTCAACTCTGGAAAACTGAATCTGTGCAGCACATGTAAGGGCCCAGGGTCTGTGTGTAGGTGTGTCTCTCAACTATGTCACTTTCCAGTGTGAAAGGAGCCACAAGGTGAACACAGAATGCTTTCAATTGAAGCAAGAGCCCCCACAGCAATAGCTTCTTTCAATCAGCAGCCACCACATCCTGAACTGAGCATACAATTGGTAGAGAATTCTCAGGGAATACAATTTGGGATTACTAGGGAAAAGAAGAATGGGGGAAGTTAACTTAGATGCCAGTTTATGGTAGTCTATAAGAGTTAAAAGAAACTTGTGAGCTCAGGTCTATACGGGCACAGGAATGAGTATCTGTTTGTTAGTTAAAGGTAAACTTCTCCTGCCAAAAAAGATTAAATTTATCTTTCTCTTATTCTCTTTCCTTGAAACCCTACACCACACAAGAACTTGTCCCTGATTAGCCAAACTCATCTCGTCTTGTGGAGGACCTTCTTATTGGCCATGCACAAGGCAGGAGGTCCACGACAGACTTTGTATTTTTATTTTTACTACTGATTTCCATTACAGTGCCATTCCATGACAATATCCTTGGATGATTCTTTAACCTCAAAATAAAATGCAAGTAAGATCCACTTTGAGAACATTTGGTATAGGGAAAGTTAAAGATCTGAAATTTGGGGAATACTCTATTATAAAATTATTTTGTTTAATAAAGTATTTCAGCACAATGTTATATTACCTTACAGAATTTATAACAATTTCAATTCTCTCACAATTTTTTAGGGATGTATTACAGTATAAAGTGAGGCATACACGGAACCTAATGAATGGGCTAAACGCTTGCTTATCGCAATGTAGAGCAGGGCACAAAATCAATGAAGATATATATTGTAAGAGAATTTGACATTTAACATAGTTTTTTTCCTTTTCATTTTTTATTTTTGCAGTGTTTCTTCTGCTCCCCTCCCCTCCCACCAATGGTAACCAACAAAGAAATTTTCCTTCCATTTAATATATTTTTGAAAAGTATCAAAATAGTCATCCTGGGAAAATAATCAGAATTACGTTAGAATTCCTTACTCTTATTTAGCAATCAAGGAGCTCTGGTAGCATAGTGCCTAAGGCATTTGATGGCTAACCAGAAGGTTGGTGGTTCAAACCCACCAGCCACTCCTCGGAAGGAAGGTTGGGAAATCTACTTCCGTAGTGATACTGTCTCAGAAACCCAAGGAGGGGTCACTATGAGTCGGGTCTGACTCTACAGCACATAACAGCAACATAATCTAGCAATTGTTAGTATTATTTTTATTTTGGATTTTAGAGAGTAGCAAGTAGGAGGAGAAACATCGTAATCTTTTTAGTGCTTCAGGCTTCCAAAGGAGCCCTAGTGATTCAGTGGTTAAAGCACTCAACTTCAAGCCATAAGGTTGGCAGTTTGAATTTACCAGCCACTCCAGGGGAGAAAAATGTTACAGTCTCCTTCAGTAGAGATTACAGCCTTGGAAACCTTATGGGGCAGTTCTACTCTGTCCTCTAGGGTCACTATGAGTGGAAATCAACTCGACAGCAATGGATTTCTCAGGCTTCCAAAAGACACAATAAGATCCTGAACACGTGGATCACATATACACTCATGGCACAAAGGAACAGTTCCTGTCTTTTTCAAGGTACAAGGATTGAGATAAAGCCTAACTTACATTCAGGATATTTTTCACTTCTATCTATTGAGATGTCAGGAGCTGTGGTAGCACAGTGCTGAAGGCATTTGACTGCTAACCATTAGGATGGTGGTTCAAACCCACCAGCCACTCCTCGGAAGGAAGGTTGGGCAATCTACTTCCGTAATGATACTGTCTTGGAAACCCAAGGAGGGGTCGCTATGAGTCAGGTCTAACTCAATGGCACATAACAACAACAACATTGAGATGTCATATCTACAAATGCATGAATTTTTGCTTCAACAGAGGTTACCCAATGCTCAGACAGAACTTTGAGCAGAGCAAGAAATAGGGTTCTGTGTCGACCCAAATAAAATTTTATGGATTTTATGGATTTTTCAATTAAGGAGCTCTGGTGTGTAGTGCCTAAGGTACTTGACTGCTAACCAGAAGGCTGGAGGTTCAAACCCACCAACCACTCCTCAGAAGGAAGATGGGGTAATCTACTTCTGTAGTGATACTGCCTTGGAAACCCAAGGAGGGGTCACTATGAGTAGAATCTGACTTCGAGGGCAGTGAGTTTGGTTTTTTGTTTGTTTGTTTGTTTTGATCCATCAGTGGGACTTGCTAGGAGCTGTATGGATGGTTAGAGGGAGATGAGTTTGAAGAATTAGTGATTTGACAAATTAATCATCTGGTGATGACCTACAGCCCACACAACATTCTGGGCCACTAGTTGCAAGTGTGGGAATATATAGTCTTTTCTAGCTCTGAAGTCGGATGGCTGCAGTTAAACACCACAAGTGTGAAGACTGCCTTTAATTTAGGAGCAAAATGTGTTGTTCTACAGTAATGGGACTTCTCACCATTTCAAAATGAGCATCCAACAGTGCTTCTAGAACTGCAGAGTGACTACTCAAATCATGTGGAGATCTTATTTAAGTGTGGAGTCTGATTGAGTAGGTATGGGGTTGGTCTCAGGATTCTGCAAAATGTCTAATGAACTCCTAGGTGATGCCAATAGTGCTGGTCTGCGAGCCACACTTTGAATCACAAGTGGAATATTTGAGGTAAGATTTTATTTTGAAGCCATTAGTCCTTAACTTTTAGGGAAAGATGGTATATCTGCAGTGACTAGTAGTTTGGGATATAATTTAATCTGCAAATAGTTTAATCTGCTATCTTTTCTTATAACAATGTTATTGTAATTTATAATAATAATAACAATATTATTGTTATTATAAGAAAGGTTAGCAGATCAAATTTACTTATAACAATATTGTATTGATTATAGCAATCACACAATAAAATACATGATGTTACCTATGATGGATTTAAAAAAAAAAGGATTACACTTCTCAGGGTATGTTAACAGTCAAAGGGTCATGTCCACATGGTTTATGAAGGACGGTGAGTGTACAAAGACAAAGTATAGACTAAGAAGGGAACAAAGAAAATGGCATGCAAGTGAGATTACAAGGATGAGAAAAGCAGGAGAGAATTTTAGCAGTTTATCTGAAAAGACCTTTGGGATGAAGGATTAATTATAGAGGAATCCAGAAAGGGTTTCAGGATGATGCACTGTGTAAATCTTCCAGGTCAGCTGCTTTTTAGAAAACCTAGAGCAAAATCCACTTTACTTTTTAAGGCTTCTGGAATAATCCCAGAATATTTATTGGGTTTTCATCTATAGTGCCCAAGCTTGTTTGTTCATCGTTTCTTTTCTCTCTCTCTGTCTCTCTCTGTCTCTCTCTCTCTGTGTCTCTCTCTGTGTCTCTCTCTGTGTCTCTCTCTCTCTGTCTCTCTCTTTGTCTCTCTCTCTGTCTCTCTGTCTCTCTTTCTCTGTCTCTCTGTTTCTTTCTGTCCTTCCTTTCCTTCCTTCTTTCTTTCCCTCCATTTTTCTTTCTCCCCCTCCCTCCTTTCCTCTCTCCCTCTCTTTTTCTCTATTTCCAGTTATCAGAACAGTGGTTCTTTTACTTTAGTGTGTTTCAGAATCTCTTAGAACCTTATAAAAATACATTCCTGGACCCCACTGTCAAATCTTCTGATTCAGTAAGTCTGGGATAGAGCCAGGTAACCTGCAATTTAAACAAACACCTCAAGTGGTTCTGATGAAGCTGGTACATTGATGACACCTTGAGAAACACTTCTCAATTATGCTTCTCGTCTTTCCAGTATCAGCAGTCCACTGGTGATCATTTCCTCCCACATCCCAGATTCTCATACATTCATTAGGAGTCATTCTTTGGTTACAGATTGTTGTTGTTGTTGTTATTTGCCATCGAGTCAGACCTGACTCATAGCGACCCCTCCTCGGAAGTAGATTGCCCAACCTTCCTTCCGAGGAGTGGCTGGTGAGTTTGAACCGCCAGCCTTCTGGTTAACAGTCAAGTGTCTTTGGCACTATGCTACCAGAACTAGTTTTCTATATAAGATAGGAACAGACTCATACCTATTACACTTCTGTTTTTGATAACCATCCTATGTGGTTTCCTTAAAAATAGTAGTTTTTTACATGTATATATTCAATGGGAATTTGGGAGTGTATGACATTTTATAGCCATTTTAAAAAGTTGTTCATAGGAAAATAACTTTTTCTTTGATATATGCTTTATATGGAAGCACTGATAACATGGCACACTTCTATATCCTTAAAAGAATACCAGACAGATGTTTGCTTCTGTTTTATTGACCATGCAAAGACATTTGACCATGTGGATCATAACACATTATGGGTAACATTCCCAAAAAATGGGAATTCCAGAACACTTAATTGTGCTCATGAGGAACCTGTACATAAATCAAGACACTTCCATTTGAAAAGAACAAAGGGATACTGCACATTTTAAAATAAGGAAAGATGTGCATACGGGTTGTATCATTTCATCATACTTACTCAATCTGTATGTTAAGCAAATAATATGAGAAGCTGGACCATATGAGGAAGAAGGAGGCATCAGGATTAGAGGAAGGCTCATTAACAACCTGTGATACACAGATGACACAACCTTCCTTGCTGAAACTGAAGATGATCTGAAGCACTTACTAATAAAGGTCAAAGAACTTTAGTATGGATTACACCTCAACATAAAACAAAATCCTTAAACTGGACCAATAAGCAATATCATGATAAATGGAGAAAAGATTGAAGTTGTCAGGGATTTCATTTTACTTGGATCCACAATTAAAACCCATGGAAGCAGCAGTCAAGAAATCAGACATTGCACTGCACTGGGCAAATCTGCTGCAAAAGACCTCTTTAAAGTCTTATGAGGCAAAGATGTCACTCTGAATACTAAGGTGTGGCTAACACAAGCCATGGTATTTTCTATCACCTCATATGCATGGGAAAGCTAAAAAAAAAAAAAAAAAGGTCACTAGAATATGTGTTTATGAAGATCTCTTTAGCTTAATAAAACAACAAAACTAAAACTAAAAATTTAGGTGTTTCCTCTATAGAAACTTCCAAGGAAATTCACAGGTTATAAAAAAAGTAAGTGTAAGTCAGCTAAGATTATATCCCAGATTCACTGCACGTCAGATAAGGTCCCAATAAATCTTAGATGTCTTTGCTATATCAACTCCGCAGTCAGAGACAGGTCTGATCTTTACAGTATTAGGGTTTAGCCTTCACCTGTGATATTTAAAGTATGAGATTCAAAGGAATTAAAGGAAATAGAGCACACTACAGTATCCAGGAGACTGTATTTTCTTTAAACCAAATTCTTCCCAGGTTCTGCGCTTCCTGTTTTTAAATGCTTTTCATTCTTTTGTGAGGATCTGGTCCATTAAAATGTCTGAAATGTACATCCTCTGAGTGTGCTAAACAAAAAGCTCTGCATGGCTACTCCACTAGAGGCATCTCCTGTGAGTTGAGTTGAATGTACTTGAGTGAGCAATGACGTTGTTGTTGTTGTTGTTATGTGCCGTCGAGTTGGACCCGACTCATAGTCACCCCTCCTTGGGTTTTCGAGATAGTATCACTACAGAAGTAGCTTGCCCAACCTTCCTTCCAAGGATTAGCTGGTGGGTTTGAACTGCCAGCCTAATGGTTAGCAGTCAGGTGCCTTAGGCACTGTGCTAGGATGCCTGTAAAACAAACAACCCTGGTGATGGAGCATTGTGCCATTCTAAGCACTGGACCCTTCAGAAAGTAATGGAGCAATCTTTGCCCAATCAAAGGGAACACAGATGTAAACCATCCAGCTCTACTTCAACAATCAGAAAAGAAGGGGGAAGAATAAATGCATGCTTATCATGAGGTTCTAGTGAGTCCTTATGAACAAGCCACATCAAATAAGCAAATACTGTGGAGCACCTTTTATGTGAAAGATGCTGGTGAAAGTGTTGATATCACTGTGGGACCTGAAAGCAGTTCTGTTCACTGAGACATACACTAGCCGCCAAGCTTGGCCCCAGAGAACTTGAAGATTTTGGTCCAGTGTGAGATGGTCCCACAAGTTCTTGCCTAGCCCAAAACCATCTTTGGAGTCCTACTGGAACAATTGGCCAAAAGATCAGCACCAAGTGGAAATCAGGACATCTGTGAGGTGCTGGGTCCAAATTATCAAACGATTCGAGTAGATAAGTGTTTTTCAAATTGGAGGTCATTAAATCCATTTGTAAACCACAACCAACAAGTTTATATATATATATATATATATATATATATATATAAAATAGGATAGAGAAGAGAAAAATGTTACTAGTGCATTACAAACAGTAAGCCCAAGAATGGTTCCATGAAATATATACTAAAGTTGTATAGGAGGGGAGAGAGAAGGGGTGTGTGTGTTAGGTTGAAAACCACTGAGTGAGTGATCCACTATCATCCTGTCCAACAATGAGAATTTTCTAGTTTTTGTAACTATCTTTTCTCACATTACTTATATTGCCTTTCCCTTCACCAAAGTTAATATGTGTCAAACCTCCAGTTAATGATTTTCCCTCTCTTCCTCCCCTACTTCTGCTAACCATCAAAGAATGTTTCTTTCTGTGTGTCAACCTCTTCTTGACTTTTTATAATGGTGGTCTCATGCAATATTTGTCCTTCTGTGACTGATAAATTTCAATCACTGTAAGGTCCTCCAGGTTTATCCACATTATGGGGTGTTTCACAGATTTATCCTTATTCTTTAATGTTGCATAATATTTCATTGTGTATGTGTACACACATAAGTATGTATATTTGTTTATCCATTTCTCCCTTGATGGGCACTCAAGTTGTTTCCATCTTTTTGCTATTGTGAATGATTTTTTTTTTTTTTCAGTGTTGATCTTATACCCTGCCACTTTGCTGAATCCTTCCATTAGTTCCAGTGGTTTTCTTGTTGAGTCTCTGGGATTTTCTATGCATAAGATCATATCTTTTGCAAATAGAGTTTATGTGTTCTTTGCCAATTTGGATGGCTTTTTCTCCCTTTGTTGCCTTATTGCTCTCATTAGGACTTCCAATGAAATATTGAATAGGAGTGGTGATGAAGGACATCCTTGTCTGGTTCCTGATCACAAAGGGAATGTTTTCAGTCTTTTTCCACTGAGAATAATGTTGGCCAAGGTTTTGTGCATATCTCTCTCTATACATATATTGGAGAAGAGTTGATGCTTCTGAATTGTGGTGCTGGCGAAGAATGCTGAAAGTACCATGGACTGCTAAAAGAACTAACAGATCTGTCCTGGAGGAAGTGCACCCCAAATGCTCCTTGGAAGCGAGAATGGCCAGACTTCGTCTCACCTACTTTGGTCATGTTATCAGAAGGGATCATTCCCTGGAGAAGGATGTCATGCTTCCTGTAAGGTGGAAGGTCGATGAAAGAGGGGAAGGCCTTCAATGAGATGGATTGACACAGTGGCTGCGATGATGGGCTCAAGTATAGCAGGGATCGTGGAGCTGGTGCGGGATCAGGCAGTGTTTCGTTCTGCTGTGCATGGGGTCGCTATGAGTCAGAAACAACTTGACGGCACCTAACAACAACAACAATATATAAAACACACTGCCAATGAATGGATTCCGACTCATAGAGACCTCCATTGGGTTTCTGAGGCAGTAAATCTTTATGGAAGTAGACTGCCCAGTCTTGCTTCCGTGTTTGAGAATATGGCCTTAATTATATTAATGAATTTCCCTTCTATTCCTACTTTGCGGAGCGATTTTGTCAATAATGGTATTATTGTTGTTGTTGTAAGGTGCTGTTGAGTTAGCGCTGACTCCTAGCGACCCCGTGCACGATAGAACAAAATACTGCCCAGTCATACACCATCCTCATAATACTTCCTATACTTTAGCCCAATCATTGCAGCCATTGTGTCAATCTATCTTGTTAAGAGTCTTCCCCTTTTTGCTGACCCTCCACTAAACATGATATCCTTCTCTAGGGAATGGTCCCTTCTGATCACATGACCAAAGTAGGTGAGATGAAGTCTGGCCATTCTCACAGAGTGCTTCTCAAGGAGCACTCTGGCCGCACTTCTCCGTGACAGATTTGTTTGTTCTTCTGGCAGCCAGGGATATTTTTAGTGTTCTTCACCAGCACCATAATTTAAAGGCATCAAGTCTTCTTTGGTCTTCCTTATTCATTGTTCAACTTCCACATGCACCTTCCACCTTAGTCTTCAAAGTAGGAGCTCTGGTACCATAGTGCCTAAGGCACTTGACTGCTAACCAGAAGGCTGGCAGTTCAAACCCACCAGCCACTCCTCAGAAGGAAGATTGGGCGATCTACTTCTGTATTGATACTGCCTCGGAAACCCAAGAGGGGTTGCTACGAGTCGGGGCTAACTCGACAGCACATAACGACAACAACAAGTCTTCAAAGTGACATGTTTGCTTCTTAACACTTTAAAGAGGTCTTTTTGCAACAGATTTGCCCAGTGCAATATGATGTCTGATTTCTTGACTGCTATACCAATTCCAGGCTGATTTGACTACCATGGCTGTATAGTACTTTTTGAGATCGGAAAGTGTGAGGTCTGCTTCCATGGATGTTGATTGTGGATCCAAGTAAAATGAAATCCCTGACAACTTCAATCTTTTCTCCACTTATCATGATGCTGCTTATTGGCCCAGTTGCGAGGATTTTTGTTTTCTTTATATTGAAGTGTAATCCATACTGAAGACTGTAGTCTTTAATCTTCATCAGTAAATGCTTCAAGTCATCTTCATCTTCTCAACAAAATCCTAGCCTAGAATGCAACAACCTATCAAGAAAATAATACATCACAACAAAGGCATTAATTGTGTCATCTGCATATGCAGGTTGCTAATGAAACTTCCTCTAGTCCTGATGCATGCTCTTCTTCATATAGTCCACCTTCTCGTATTATTTGCTTAGCATACAGATTTTATATGTATGATGAAATGATACAACCCTGACACACACCCTTCCTAATTTTAAACCATGCAGTATCACCTTGTTTTATCTGAATGACAGCCTCTTGGTCTGTGTACAGGTTCTTCATGAGCACAATTAAGTGTTTTGGAATTACCATTCTTTGCAATATTATTCA
>NW_006921594.1:13220505-13221709 GCF_000298275.1 Orycteropus afer afer | reverse complement strand
GAGTCTATTCCCTTTATTTCTTCAGATGATCTTTATTGTGTTTGATTGCCAAGGTTCCATCTTATGTTTCAATTTCTATTTTAAGGCAGAAAAAAATCACCAAGTATAAATCTAAAATAATTTTGAAATCTTTGATGCTTCTATCGGCCTTCACTAATCTAACTGATCTTTTTCTAGGTGGTTCTTGATGTTGGTTTCCTATTTCTGGCAGTTTCTGTTAGATAAGTGGTATGATGTGCTGATATAATTGAATTTTATTTTCTTCTTTTATAGATAGGTATGTTACTACTGATCTTTGTAAGTCTGATTTTTAAAGTAATAGAGTTCTGAAAATTGACGCAAAAGGGGAAGTACACCAACCTATGTAGTTTTCATTTCCTGACAGGATAAATCAAACAAGTTCAACACTACTGCATTTTACTTAGAATTGCTACCAAGAAATTATTTATATTACTCTTAAGTATATTTGTAATTAATTCAGCAAGAATTTATTGACAACTAATTATGTGCCAGTCCTATACTAGTTTCTCAGAATACAGACATGAAAACATACTTTGTTTTGGAAAGATCTCACAGTCTACTGTTTAAAACATATAAGAAAATCAGCAGAAGAATAAAGTGTGATAAACTTTTTTTTGCTGCTCAGCACTTGAAAGAGGTCCTTTGCAGCCACCTTTCCCAGTGCTATACATTGTCTGATGTCCTGACTGCTGCTTCCATTGGCGTCAATTATAGAACCAAGCAATGTGAAGTCTTTGACAAATTCAATCTTTTCTCCATTTATTATGATGCTGCTTATAGGTCCAAATGTGAGGATTTTTTTTCTTTATATTGAGATATACTCCATACTGCAGACTGTATTCTTCAATCTTCATCAGTAAGTACTTCAAGTCATCCTCACTTTCAGCAAGCACAGTTGTGTCATCAGCGTATCGCAGGTTGTTAATGATTCTTCCTCCAATCTTGATGCTACATTCTTCTTCATATAGCCCAGCTTCTGAGATTAGTTGTTCAACGCATAGATTGAATAAGTATGGTGAAAGGCTACAACCCTGATGGACTCCCTTCTTGATTTCAAACCATGCAGTGCCCCTTTGTTATGTTTGAATGACAGCCTCCTGGTCTATGTATAGGTTCCTCATGAGTACAATTAAGTGTTCTGGAATTCCCATTCTTCTCAATGTTATTCAGAATTTGTTATGAT
>NW_006921594.1:13210039-13218370 GCF_000298275.1 Orycteropus afer afer | reverse complement strand
GGATCCCTGCCCCTGCTCACTCTGTCCCGGTCCCCCTGGCTTTTCTTTCCTTTCCCCCACTTTTCCTGCTGCTTGGGAGTGGGGCCTGGGTCTCTCCCCTTACCTGGAACCTTTCATATAGTTTAAAGGCTATATAAATTCCACCACTCATCTGTCAGTTTGTCATACTGTGGTGGCTTGCATGTTGCTGAGGCTGAAAGCTATGCCACCAGTATTTCAAATACCATCAGGATCACCCATGGTGGACAAGTTTCAGGGGAGCTTCCAGACAAAGACAGACTCCAAAGAAGGAAGGGACCATCCACAATTGGCCAGTGAAAACCTTATGAACAGCAGTGAACCAGTGTCTGATATATTTGAAAACTTTTTGAATAGCCCTGATATAGTCTGATATAGTGCCAGAAGATGAGCCCCTCAGGTCAGAAGGACTCAAAATGCAACTGAGGAGGAGCTGCTTCCCCAAAGTAGAGTCAACCTTAATGACATGGATGGAGTAAAGTTTTTGGGACCTCTATTTGCTATGTGGCACAACACAAAATGAGAAAATTTTAATATCCATTAATAATTGGAACATGGAATGTACAAAATATGAATCTAGGAAAGTTGGAAGTTGTCAAAAATGAAATGGAATGCATAAAGATCGATATCCTAGGCATTAATGAGCTGAAATGGACTAGTTTTGGACATTTTGAATCAGATAACCACATGATCTACTATGGCAGGAATGACCAATTGAAGAGGAATGGTGTGACATTCATCATCACAAAGAATGTTTCAAGATCTATCCTGAAATACAATGCTGGCAGTGATAGGATAATATCCATATGCCTACAAGGAAGACCAGTTAATGTTACCATCATTCAAATTTATGCACCAACCACCAAAGCCAAAGACAAGGAAATTGAAGATTTCTGCCAACTTCTGCAGTCTGAAATTGACCAAACATGCAATGAAGATGTATTGTTTATTACCAGTGACTGGAATGCAAAAGTTGGAAGCAAAGAAGAATCACCAGTAGTTGGAAAATATGGCCTTGGTGATAGAAATGATGCCAGAGATTACATGATAGAATTTTGCAAGACCAATGACTTATTCATTGCAAATACCTTTTTTCCAACAGCATAAATGGTGGCTATACATGTGGACTTCACCAGATGGCATACACAGGAATTAGATCAACTACATCTGTGGAAAGAGACTATGGAGAAGCCCATATCTTCAGCCAAAACAAGGCCAGAAATTGACTATGTAACAGACCATCAACTGTTCATATCCAAGTTCAAGCTGAAGCTGAAAACAATTAAAACAAGTCCACGGAAGGCAAAATATGACCTTAAATACATCCCTCCTGAATTTAAAGAACATCTAAAGAACAGATTTGATGCACTGAACACCAGTAACCAAAAACCAGAGGAATTATGGGATGACATCAAGAATATCACTAATGGAGAAAGCAAAAGGTCATTAAAAAGACAGGAAAGAAAGAAAAGACCAAAATAGATTCAGAAGAGACTCTGAAACTTGCCTTTGAATGGAGAGTAGTTAAAACAAATGGAAGAAATGACAAGACGAAAGAGCTGAACAGATTTCAAAGAGCAGCTCAAGAAAACAAAGTCAATCATTTTAATGAATGTGCAAAGACCTGGAGTTAGAAAAACAAAAGAGAAGAACATGCTAGGAACTTCTTAAATTGAAAGAAGTGAAGAAAAAAAAATCCAGCCTTGAGTTGCAATACTGAAAGATTTTATGGGCTAAGTATTGAATGATGCAGGTAGCATCAAAAGAAGATGGACAGAATACACAGAGTTACTGCACCAAAAAGAGTTGGTTGATGTTCTTCCATTTCAGGAAGTGGCATATGATCAAGAACTGGTGGTATTTAAGGAGGAAGTCGAAGCTGCACTGAAGGCATTGGCAAAAAACTAGGCTCCAGGAATTGACGGAATACCCATTAATGTTTCAACAAATAGATGCTGTCCTGGAGGCATTCACCTGTCTATGCCAAGAAATTCAGAAGACAGCTACCTGACCAATTGACTGGAAGGGATCCATATTTGTACCCTTTCCAAAGAAAGGTTATCCCACAGAATGTGGAAATTATCAAACAATATCATTAATATCACACACAAGTAAAATCTTGCTGAAGATAATTCAAAAATGCTTGTAGCAGTATATTGAAAGAGAACTTCCAGAAATGCAAGCTGGATTCAGAAAAGGATGTGGAATGAGGGATATCATTGCTGATGTCAGGTGGATCTTGACTCAAAGCAAAGAATACCAGAAAGCTGTTTACTTATGTTTTATTGGCTATGCAAAAGCATTTGATTGTGTGAATTATAATAATTTATGGATGATATGGAGAAGAATGGAAATTCCAGAACACTTAATTGTGCTCATGAGAAACCTGTACAAAGACGAAGAGGCTGTCATTTGAACAGAAAAAGGGGATACTGCATGGTTTAAAATCAGGAAGGGAGTATGTCAGGGTTTTATCCTTTCACCATACTTATTCAATCTATGAACTGAGCAAATAATCTGAGAAGCTGGACTATGTGAAGAAGAACGTGGCATCAGAATTGGAGGGAGACTGATTAACAACCTGCAATATGCAGATGACACAACTTTGCTTGCTGAAAGTGAAGATGACTTGAAGCACTTACTGATGAAGATTAAAGACTACAGTCTGCAGTATGGACTTCAACATAAGGAAAATGAAAATCCTCACAACTGGACCAATAAGCAGCATCACAACACATGGAGAAAAGATTGAAGCTGTCAAAGACTTCATATTACTTGGTTCCACAACCAATACCAATGGAAGCAACAGTCAAGAGATCAGACAAGGCATTACACTGGGCAAATCTGCTGCAAAAGACCTCTTTAAAGTACTGAAGAACAAAAATGTCTCTTTGAAGATTAAGGTGTGCCCAACCCCCCAACCCAAGCCATGGTATTTTCAATCACCTCATATGTATATGAAAGCTGGACAATGAATAAAGAGGATTGAAGAAGAGTTGGTGCTTTTAAGTTGTGGTGTTGGCGAAGAATACTTGAAAGTACCATGGATTGTCAGAAGAATGAACAAATCTGTTCTAGAAGAAGTACAGCTGAACTGCTCCTTGGAAGCGAGAATGACCAGACTTTGTCTCACCTACTTTTGTCATTTTGTCAGAAGGGACCATTCCCTGAAGAAGGATATCAAGCTTTGTAAAGTTCAGGGTCAGTGAAAAAGGGGAAGGCCCTCTGTTCTGGTTACCTCTGACAAGAATATACCACCAATGGGATGGCTTTCACAAACAGGAGTTTATTCTCTCACAGTTTGGAGGCTTTAAGTCCAAGTTCAAAGTGCCAGGCTCTAGGGGCTGGGTGAAAACCCCTCACCCTTGGCTTCAGCTCTGCCTCCCACTCCCAGCCCACGAAACTAGAGGCTTTTCTTCACTCAGGCAGCTGCTGGCTGCTGAGGCTGACAAACCCAAGGTTGACAAGTAAAAAGGCACAGTGCCAATGTTACCAAACCACACAGCAGGCCATTAATTCAAGTCCATTGAAAATTCCAAGGTCAGCAGAGCAGGGTAAGCTGCTGAACAATGACATGGCTATATGCAGGGTTCAAGGATGCCATAAGCTAGAGACCATTCCCCAAGGCTTCTCCTTATATACAGGAAGCAGACCACATCTCTAAGGCAGCTAATCAGCTGCTCCCAGTAGATTGTAGATGTAGCTGATTACCAGTCTCATCATGGGTAATACTCTATCCAGCTGCTCAGCCAATCAACCAGGCCCAGCCAATTTGACACACAAACTTAACTACCACACCCTCAGTGAGATGGATTGATACAGTGGCTGCAACAATGGGCTCAGGTATAACAAGGAGGCTGGCACAGGACCAGGCAGTGTTTCATTCTGTTGTACACAGGCTTACTATGAGTTGGAGCTGACTCAACGGTAACCTAACAACAGAACACATAATTGTGCTCATGCAGAAACTTACATAGACCAAGAGGCAATCATTTGAAAAGAACGAGGGGATATTGCACGATTAAAGATCAAGAAAAATCCATGTCAGGGCTGTATCTTTTCACTATACTTGTCCGATCTGTATGCTAAGCAAATAATTCAGGAAGCTGGACTCTGAAGAAGAACATGGCATCAGTATTGGAGAAGGACTCATTAATAACCTGTGATGTGCAAATAACACAACCTTGCTTGCTGAAAGAGAAGGGGACTTGAAACACTAATTGATGAAGATCAAAGAGCACAGACTTCAATATAGATTACACCTCAACATAAAGAAAATAAAAATCCTTGCAACTGGACCAGTAAGCAACATCATACTTAACAGAGAAAAGACTGAAGTAGGCAAGGATTTCATTTTGCTTGGATCCACAATGAATTCCCTTGGAAACAGCAGCCAAGAAATTAAATGATGTATTGATTGCATTGGGCAAATCTGCCATAAAAGATCTCTTGAAAGTGTTAAAAAACAAAGATATCATTTTGTAAACAAAGGTGAGCCTAACTCAAGCCATGATATTTTCAATAATTTCAAATACATGTGAAAGCTGGACAATGAATAAGGAAGACTGAAGAAGTAATGCCTTTGAATAATGGTGCTGGTGAAGAATATTGAGTATACCATGGACTGCCAGAAGAACAAATTAATTTGTCTTGGAAGAAGTACAGACAGAATGCTCCTTAGAAGTAACGATGGCAAGGCTTCATCTCATGTACTTTGGACATGTTATTAGGAGGGATCAGTCCCTAAAGAAGGACATCATGCTGAGTGAAATAGAAGGTCAGTGAAAAAGAGGACTCTCAACAAGATGGACTGGTACAGTGGCTGCAATGGTGGGCTTAACAGTAACAATTGTGAGGATGGAACAGGACCTGGCAGTGTTTTGTTCTGTTGTACATATGGTAACTAACTCAACGACACCTAACGACAACAAGAAAGACTATGAGGACGCCAATGTTGATGAACTCTCACTGTCAGTGAGTTAATTCCTACTCCTAGCAACCCTATGGGACAGAGTAGAACTATCCCCTCGGGTTTCCAAAGCTGTAAATCTTTATGGAAGCAGACTGCCATATCTTTCTCCCACAGAGCAGTTGGTGGGTTTGAACGACTGACCTTTTGGTTTAGAGCCTAATGCTTTAACTACTACGCCAAAAGAGCCCCTCGCAGCCCAATGCTGATACACTGAAAAAGTGGGAGAGACTTCACTCAAATCACAAAAAAAAAAAAGTGGGAGAGAAACAAGACTAGGAAGAAGTAACCAAAGCATCAGAAAGAAAACCAACAGGGAAGCCTGGAAAAAGAAAATTTGTTACCATATCAATTGCTTCAAGAAACCTAAGGACAGATAATAGTCTGCTATATATGAAAAATAGGACATTAGTAAGGGCTTTGTTTGAGACAGGTTTAATTGAGTGCTGGAGGCAGAGGCAGGAGTACAAGGACTTGGGTCCTAAGGGTATATGGGGAAGTGAAAATAGAAAGTTTAAGATTACATTTTCAGGGCACATGGTTGCATTTGGAGGAGACTGATAAAGTCACTAAATCTTTCTGTCATCTCAACTAGATCCTTGGTCCCCTGTGAGTGGCCAGTGCATTAATGATCTTCCCCCGCTGATTAGACAAGGCTGGGCACTAAGCCAAGGGATGTGACCTTTGTAGGCAGCTGTCAATCGAGGGGGAGCACCTAAAGCAATACGGTTTTTTTTTTGTTTGTTTGTTTGTTTGTTTTTTTGCTTTTGCTTTTGCTTTTACTTGGTGGAAACTCTTTCAGGGACAAATTAAAAATCTACTCATAGTTCAACGACCGATGCAACTTGACTATACTGGAAGAGATTCTTACTTGTTTTTTTCACAGAGACTTCAATTTTTATGGTGATTAACTGATCTCTATGGTTCCAAGGTGGTAAATCTTGTCTTCCTTCTGTGGAGCAGCTGGTGGGTTTGAACTGCCAACCTTCTGGTTAGCAGTCAAATACCTTAGGGACTGTGCCACCAGAGCTCCTTATGATAATTAGCTGTCAGAACAGTGTTCAGAGAAATAGTATCTGTTAGATAACCTTTCAGACATTATATCTTTCTCTACATTTCCCATCATTTTGAGCCATAAATAGCAAAGCAAAGGCTTTAGGATCCATTAACTATAAATCAAGTGCTTCAGTTTGCACCAATATGATCTCAGAATATCTAAGTAATCAGTGAGTGCAATAATTTTTTTTCAAAAAATAGCCAAATAGATTAACAGTCATTAATCAAGTATGACTCTTTTGCATTGGCGGGTGTGTGTGGGGGGGGGGGGGGGTGTTTGTGCACAGTTCAAATCAATTTACTCATTCTGTAAACATGGGTATTTCTAATTATGTACTTAAAGCTAACCAAGATTTTCAAAAGCCAAGTGTAACAATGGCCTGTGGCTTTTATTGCTCACAGCCTCTGGAAGTATTGATTCAGGTGAACAGGAAGCAACAGGAGGATTCACTGTGACTTAGTAAATAGTCATATGTGGGGGAAGATAGTAGGAATGGGTAGATGAAAGACATAAGCAAATATTTAAAAGAATGTAATTTTTTTTAAAAAAAGCTTTTATTGTGGTTAATAATGTAGGATTTATTTTTCTTATGCTGTAATGTGTTCCACTTCATAGTGAGTTATGATGTTCAGCATTCTATTAACGAGATCTGGCCAGTGCAAGGGTAAGGAGGAAATCACCAAGCATAACTGTAGTAATTGGTGATAAATACTTTTGCACCATTTAAAAATATGTAACCCGCTGCCTTTGTTGTGCAAGGGTATACCACCACTTCAATATCATTTTTTAAATGTCACAACTCAAGTAGCCGAGATGTACTATCTACCCACTGGACAAGAAGAAGACAAAACCATCATTGTGAAAAATTCTCCAGCAAAGCAATGTTCTTCAGTGTGGAGATACCTCACCTTTCTGAATGCTTGAGAACATTCCTTATTATTATTATTTTTAAACCATGTACAAGCAAAAGCTGACTTTGAGATAACAATTTAGATTTTAAGAATCTTATGGGTACAGATAGATTTAACCTTTCTGGGAGAAAAAGTCTTTTTTTACTCACTTTTTAATTTCCAGTGTTGCCTCATCTCCCCCACTCCCCAGCCTAAAACAATGCCTGATACATATTTTTAAACAAATATTTATTGAATGACTTTTGTGTACTAGGTATTAGATAGGGGGTGAGAACATAAGAATAAATAAGAAAGATGTCTGATTTCTAGGCCAGTGGAGTATAAAAACTAATGCAAAAAGAAAAAATTACTAATGTGTTCCATGCCCTAGTAGCCAGGTTTCACACGTGTTGTGATAGAAGTCGGTGAATGATATATAGAGGGCCACCTGTGCAGAATGAGTACAATGGGATTAAGAAAGACTTTATAAGGGATATGTTGTAAGCTATATTTCATTGGATGATTCTTCTCTGGGGCAAGTGATCAGACCAAGAGAAGAGACATGTAGATGGTGAGAGAGTTGGGTCTCTGCCTGAGGACTCTGCAGAAAAGCTCCAACACGGCCTAGCCCTCCTCCATACAAAGCCACCAATCCATTTTTAGTGCCTGTTCTAAATATGAGCAGACAGCCAAAGATAACAAAATATTTAAGGAAAGCCTCCAATGTGAAAGACAGAGACAGAAACAAACAAATAACAACAAAAAGAAAATGGGGAATAAACAGAAAAATTAAAGAGAAATCATTTCCAAAACAATTTTATATCATCAGAAAAGAAAGTAAGAAATAATGATACACCTACAAATAAGAACAGAAGGCTATAGAGAGGGATATTCAGAAAATAAAAGAAATTTTTAAAACTTAAAAATTTGAAACTCAGTAGAGGCGGTGAAAGATAAAATTGAGGAAATACCCTAGAAACTAAAACCAAAAGAGGATGACTCTAAGCAATCCAACATTCAAACTACAGGAGTTCCTGAGAATGAGAACAGAAAAAACAAAAGAGAGGACACTATCAAATAAATAATTCAACAGCATTTACCAGAATTTAAAGGTGAAAGTTTGCAGGTCATAAGAGTCCACTGAGGGTCCAGAGCATCATCACAAAATTTCCGAATCCTGGAAACAGAGAAGCTCCTAAAGTTGACAGTGGAGGGAAATAATCACATTCAAGTGGTCTACAGTCAGGATCTGCACTGAACACTTTCCCTTGTTACCCTCCCGAGAGGGACCGGGTCTCCGGGAGCAAGGTGGGCACGGGCGGGCTTGTGCTTACTCACTGATCTGCACTGAACACTTTCCCTTGTTACCCTCCCGAGAGGGATTGGGTCTCCGGGAA
>NW_006921594.1:13192313-13205559 GCF_000298275.1 Orycteropus afer afer | reverse complement strand
CTTCCTTCCGAGGAGTGGCTGGTGGGTTTGAACCACCAGCCTTCTGGTTAGAGGAATACTGGTAAGACCTATAATTTTGAAAATAGAGAATAATGATCTAACTAAAATTTTTAATGTGATCATATTGGGAGGATGAGTAGAAGGAATGGGAGGGGGATGTTTACCATATGTTTGTGTGATATTTTTGTGTGTTGAAGGTGAGAATGAAATATTTATTTTCTATAATGAGAATTCAAGAAATAGGCCTAACTGGAAAAATCAGAAGAAATCAAGATAAAGATCCTATTTAGAGAAAAAGAGACAAATATCAGAAGAAATAGCTAAATGATTTGAATATAGTTGTCTCCAAGAAACAAAAAATAGGGGTGTATGCATAGAAGAAACTTGATTTTCATGAAACTTCTTGAAGAATTACCACATTTCACTGAATCTATTTTACATACCACTAAAAAAGAAAAAATACTGAAACACTACAACAAAACGCTTTCTTACAATTCTAAGATTTATTTTGTAGCTATTGAGAGATCATTTTTAGGTTTATTGGGACATTTTTATCTTATCTCACTATTGTACATGTATTTAAAAAATGTATTAAAAAATTTAAAGAAACATAATATTTCACAACTTCCTCACATTCAGAGCACATCACTTCTCAGCTGCTTTTGGACTCAGAGCTGTTGATCTCCATGCATTTCCAAACAGTATTGATCTCTATGCTGTATAGATCATTAGTGATACGCAACATCTATTCAAAGAGTGATCCAATCATGTCTTTGGGATTTTCTTCCAAGCTGCTCACACCTATTCTGCAATTTTTGATGCTGTCAAATAAATCTTGCTGTCATCAGCAAGTGTCAATGAATATTTATTACACAACCAAGAAGACTCAAGTTCCTTCCTCAGATGACCCTTAAAGAAATGGTTTGTTGAATAAAACATTAAGGAATTACAGTTATCCACTCATGGCACTCTAAATAACAACCAAGTTTTTGCATGCAAATATGGTACTTACGTTAGAATACTTCCTGGCTAACAGTAAATGGAAGACACCATCAATTATAAGACACATCCCAATTTCAGACATGTTAAGATATAAAAATAAACCAAAAACAAAACTAAAAAAATCTTCAGTACAGATACTGAAACCCATAAGAAGAGAAATGGGAGGATAAAGGGAAGGAGATAAGAAACACTTTCTAATAATCTGGATAAGAATGAAGGCACTACCAGTGGACGTAGATAGAAGAAGTTGGATAAAAGAAATATTTAGAAATTAGTATCAACAAGTACTGGTAGTGACAGAAGTTGAGGACTAGGACAACAAAATTTTCAGATTAAATATCTGGTTAGAGAGTGCTATGAATTGAATTGTGTCCCCACGAAATATATATTCAAAATCTGGTCCCTATATCTATAAATAGGAGCTCTGGTAGCATAGTCTTTAACCAGAATGCTGGAGGTTCAAACCCACCAGCCACTCCTCGGAAGAAAGGCTGGGCAATCTACTTCTGTAGTGATAACTGCCTCGGAAACCCAAGGAGGGTCGCTATGAGTTGGGTCTGACTCCAGGGCACACAACAATAGCAACATATCTATAAATGGGAGCTCTGGTAGCATAGTGCCTAAGGCACTTGACTGCTAACCAGAAGGCTGGTGGTTTAAATCCACCAGCCACTCCTCAGAAGGAAGCTTGGGCAATCTACCATAGTGATACCACCTCGGAAACCCAAGGAGGGGTTGCTTTGAGGCTGGTTTGACTCAATGGCACATAACAACAACAATAGCGTATCTATAAATATGATCCTGCTTGGAAATAGGGTTGCCTGAATAGGGTGGATTATAAATCTAATCACTTTCTGAGTTATAGAAAGGGCAGATTAGACACAGAGACATGCACATAAAGGGGAAGACCA
This sequence comes from Orycteropus afer afer, assembly GCF_000298275.1. Lineage (NCBI taxonomy): Eukaryota > Metazoa > Chordata > Mammalia > Tubulidentata > Orycteropodidae > Orycteropus > Orycteropus afer. Next base: position 13,203,646 of record NW_006921594.1, on the reverse strand, counting down.
AAGACACGGGACCCATCTACAAGCAAAGGAATACTAGGGATCACTGGCAGATACCAGAAACTAAGGCAGAGGCTCACAGAAGGATTCAACATAGCTGAGCCCTGATTTGGATTTTTAGCCTTCAGCACTGTTGTTGTTGTTGTTATGTGCCGTGGAGTCAGACCCGACTCATAGCAACTCCTCCTTGGGTTTCCGAGGCAGTATCTCTATGGAAGTAGATTGTCTAACCTTCCTTCTGAGGAGTGGCTGGTGGGCTTGAACCGCCACGCTTCTGGTTAGCAATCTAATGCCTTAGGCACTATGCCACAGCATAGAACCCACTAAAGCTAGTTTAAGAAAAAACAAGACTTATTACAGAGCATTAAAGGAGCTCTGGTGGCATATGGCCTAAGGCATTTGACTGCTAACCAGAAGGTTTGTGGCTCAAACCCAACAGCCCTCCATAGAAGGATGACTTGGCAATCTACCTCCATAAAGATTTACTGCCTCGGAAATCCAAAGGGTGCTACTATGAGTCCAAATCAACTTGATGGCAGTGAGTTTGCTTTGGTTTTTTTACAGAGCATTAAGTGGCTTGCAGAATTGTCAGGAAGGTTGATGAAACAGATTATATCCTAAGCTTCTAGAAAAAATTCCCAAACCACAGAACTGAGCGCTGAAGAAGCTGCTGCCTTTAAAATAATCAGGGAACTATAAGTTCAGGAAGCTGTCTGTCAAATCGGAAACTGTGCTACAGCTACGTATTCAGAAACCCTATCATTTTTGCTAAAATGCCCCATGCCCTGACTCTCTCCTCCCAACTCAGTTCAAAATCTAAGTCTCACAGAAATTTATCTATCTGACTGGAAATCTAAATTTACATCCAGAATTCTAGAGCATTGGAAAGGCTTAGCTTTGTTTTATTTTGTCTACATTAGCTTGCTAGCCTCCACATGTTCCAAAGAAACTTAACTGAAATGCACATTGGCTGATTCAAACTGCATTACACTTACCATGAAAACCTAAATTAAGACAGTGAGAAAATGAACTTTGAAAGGAGGAAAAGTCAGTAAAGAGACAAAGAAATGGTCAGAGGTGCACAACATGAGTAGGCATACTGCAATGAAGCCACTGAGAAAGGAATTTTAAGAAGAAAAACAAAGTTGCAAAAAGTGTTACAAGCTGCTAAAAAGTGAAAAGTTTAAACAAGTAAGATCTAACAAGTGATGAGGTTAGCAAAACCAAAATCATTTGGTGACCTCAGAAAGAGCAATTTCAACAACGTGTTTGAGGAAGATGCATACTTGAAATTGACTAAAAATGAATGGGAAATATAAAGAGTGCTTCCAAGGAGTTTGTCCTCATATTAAATATGAAATAACCTTTAGGAATCTGAGTTTCCTCATCTGGTTGAATGGATTTATACACAGCTTGTAGGCTTGTTGTAAGCATAAACCTTTTGTGGCAGGCCTTCGCCACTATGTTGTTGTTGTTATGGTCCCTCGAGTCGGACCCGACTCATAGCTACCCCTCCTTGGGTTTCCGAGGCGGTATTACTACGGTATTACTACGGAAGTAGATTGCCCCATCTTCCTTCCGAGGAGTGGCTGGTGGGTTTGAACCGCCAGCCTTCTGGTTAGCAGTCAGGTGCCTTAGGCACTACGCTACCAGAGCTCCTATAGTAGTGTTGAAATTTAGACTGGGGTCTCCTCAAGTACCCTTTGTGTGTTTGGGTTTGGAAAAACTCAGTCTTTCACAACTCAACCCTTCCATTGTTGTTGTTGTTGTTGTTGTTAGGTGCCATCAAGTTGTTTCTGCCTTATAGTGACCTTGTGGACAACAGAACAAAACACTGCCTGGTCCTGCGCCATCCTCACAATTGTTGCTGTGCTTGAGCCCATTGTTTCAGCCACTGTATCATTGCATTTAGTTGAGGGTCTTTCTCTTTATTGCTGTCTACTTTACCAAACATGACACCCTTCTCCAGGGACTGATACCTCCTGATCACATGACCAAAGTATGAGAACGAAGTCTTGCCGTCCTCACTTCTGAGGAGCCTTCTGGCTGTGCTTCTTCTAAGGCAGATTTGTTCATTCTTCTGATGGTCCATACTATACTCGATATCTCTCGTCAACACCATACTTCAAATGTGTTAATTCTTCTTCACGTTTCCTTATTCCTTGTCCAGCTTTCACATGCATCTATGAGGCAATAAAAAATACCATAGCTTGGGTAAGGCATACCTTAGTCCTCAAACCAGATTTGTCCAATGCAATACGTTGTTTGATTTCTGCTTCCATGGGCATTGATTGTAGACCCAAGTAAAATGAAATTCTTGACAACTTTAATCTTTTCTCCATTTACCATGATGTTGCTTACTGGTCCAGTTGTAAAGATTTTTCTTTTCTTTATGGTGGAGTGCAATCCGTACTCTAGACAGTAGTCTTTGATCTTCATCAGTAAGAGTTTTAAATCTCCTTTACTATCAGTAAGGAAGGTGTGTCATCTACATGTTGTAGGTTGTTAATGAGTCTTCGGTCTTACTCATATAGCCCACCTTCTGGGATTATTTGCTCAGCACACAGATTGAATAAGTATGGTGAAAAGATAGAATCCTGAAGCAATGCTTCTGCCTGAAATAGTGGAATGTTGACCAATTCTTTTTGGTACAATGATACTGTATATTCCTTCCATCTTCTTTTGATGCTTCTTCCTATGTTGTTCAATATTTTGCCCATGGAATCCTTCAATATTACACTTCAAGGCTTGAAATGTTTTTCAGTTCTTTTAGGCATAGTGCCTAAGGTATTTGACTGCTAACAGAAGGCTGCTGGTTCAAACCCACCAGCCACGCCTGGGAAGAAAGACTGGCCTATCTACTTCCATAGAGATACTGCTTCGGAAACCCAAGAAGGGGTCACTCAACAGCAGTGAGTTTTGAGTATTAGCTTGAGAAATGCCAACTGTGTCCTTCTCTTTTGATTTTTTAACTCTAGGTCTTTGCACATTTCCTTATAATATTTTACACTGACTTCTTGAGTCACCCTTTGAAATCTTCTGTTCAGGTCTTTTACTTCATCATTTCTTCCATTCACTTTAGCTACTCTCTGTTCAAGAGTAAGTTTCAGTCTCTTCTGTTATCCATTTTGGTCTTATCTTCCTTTCTTATCTTTTAAATGACCTTTTGTTTTCTTCCTGTATGATGTCCTTGATGTCATCAATACCACAACTCATCTGGTCTTCGGACATTGGTGTTCAGTTTGTCAAATCATTCTTCAGATGGTCTCTAAATTTATACTCAAAGTCATATATTGGCTTTTGTGGACTTGTTTTAATTTTCCTTAGCTTCAATTTGGGCTTGCATATGAGCAGTTGATGGTCTGTTCCAAATCAGTCCCTGGCATTGTTCTGAGTGATGATACATAGGTTCTTCATCATCTCTTCCTACAGATATATTCTATTTGATTCCTGTGTATTCCATCTGGTGAGATCCACTTACATAGTTGCCATTTATGTTTTTGAAAAAGTTATTTGCAATGAATTAGTCATTGGTCTTGTAAATTTCTCTCATATACTCTCCAGTATTATTTCTGTCATCAAGGCCATATTTTCCAACTATTGATGCTTCTTTGTTTCCAACTTTTGCATTCCAATCATCAGTAATTATTAATGCTTCTTGATTGCACATTTAATCAATTTCTGATTGCAGAAGTTGCTAAATATCTTTTATTTCGTCATTGTTGGCTTTAGTTGTTGGTGCATAAATGTGAATGATAGCTGTATTAAATGGTCTTCTTTATAGACCTATGGATATTATCCTATCACTGACAGCATTCTATATCAGGATAGATCTTTAAGTGTTCTTTTTGACAATGAATGCAACACCACTCCTTTTCAACTGGTCATTCTTGGTGTAGTAGACCTATGACTGTCTAAAATGGTCAATACCAGTTCATTTCAGCTCACTAATCTTTATGTAGGAGTTCTGGTAGCATAGTGCCTAATGCACTTGACTGCTAACCAGAAGGCTGGCAGTTCAAACCCACCAGCCACTCCTCAGAAGGAAGGTTGGGCAATCTATTTCCGTAGTGATACTGCCTTGGAAACCCAAAGAGGGGTTGCTATGAGTCGGGTCTGACTCGATAGCAAATAACAACAATAACAATCTTTATGTACTCCATTTCATTTTTGATGACTTCCAATTTTCCTACATTTCATACTTTGTACATTCCACATTCCAATTATTAATCAATGTTTGCAGTTATTTCTTTTCATTTTGAGTCATACCACATCAGCGAATGAAAATCCCAAAAGCTTTATTCCTTCCACATGACTCTACTTTGAGGAGGCAGCTCTTCCCTAGGTGTATTTGGAATGCCTTGCAACTTGAAGGGCTCATCTTCCAGCACTATATCAGACAATGTTTCCCTGCTCTTCATAATTTTCCCAGTGGTTAATTTTTTCAGAAGTAGACCACCATGTCCTTCTTCCTAGTCTGTCTTAGTTTGGAAGCTGTGCTGAAACCTGTCCAATATGGGTGACCCTGGTAGTATTTGTAATGCCAGTGACGTAGCTTCCAGCATCACAACAACATGTAAGCAACTACAGTATGATAGCAGAACTATAAAACAGAAGGAGATCAAACAAACAGCTTTATTAATAATAAAGTTGGAATGGAAAAAACAATCTGGATTTGAGACCAAAACGTCTTTTCTTCTGAACTGAACTTCAGCTGTTAGCTAGGCAGGAAAGCTAGAGAGGACATTCTTCTCAGTCTTCATACTACAAAGGAGACAGAACATGAGAAGGGTCCCATCCTTATCCGTCTATGAGGCATGTAACAGAAGAGCAAAAGAGATAAGGCCATAAATGAGCTGCTACTTGATCTGGCAGGAAAACATAAGGGAGCATCAAGAAAGGAGTGGCGAGAACAATGGAATAGTAGCCAGCCTGATGCAACAGCCTTCACCAGAGCAATCACTTCAGATCAGAATGTATGTGAATAAAAGTTCTTCAAGGAGGATGCAGTTGTGGATGATAGAGATATGGAGATACTCAGATTCCCCTAGAAGAAGGAGTTCAATCAGCAGCCTCCAGCTGACAATCTTCAGAGTGTGGTCTCAGCATCTGAGAGTTTCCCCTCCTAATGTCACACCACTCCCAAGCAGCCTGCATCTGGTAACTAACTGAAGCAAGGGTATAAATCCCTCCAATTTGGTGGACATTATTTGTTCCAGAGCTTCCACGCAAGTTGTCAGAGGCTTTCTCGGGCCTCCATTACAGTTCACCTGTTCCCTCTGCCCAATCCTGTTTTCTCTCCCTGATATTGATCTCTAATCTAATCTAATCCCAAAATTTATGTCTATATGTGCCTCTAGACGATTCCATGTGCACAGTGCAGGGCAAATAGAGATTAAATCAATGCTAAGAATTGGTATGCCTTTTCATCTCCCTAGAGGAGAGGTCATCTTGATCAAGGCTTTCATAAGGAGGTCACTTCCCCTAGAAGCTAACCTGTACCCACACCTAGCTGCCTTATGCCCATTTCCCATCCCTCACCACTAGTCCCCACTTCAAGACCATCTGTTTGGTGACTCAACTCACCTACCTCAAAAAATTCTATTTCATCTCTTCAGAGTCTGTGTTATCCTAGTCTCATCCCATATTTGCTATGATAAGCAGAGCATCAGGATTTCAGCCAGTTGCATATTAAGGCTTGTGCCTAAGGCACTTGACTGCTAACCAGAAGGCTGGAGGTTCAAACCCATCAGCCACTCCTCGGAAGGAAGGTTGGGCAATCTACTTCCATAGTGACTTGTTGTTGTTGTTATTTGCCGTCGAGTTGGCCCCAACTCATAGCGACCCCTCCTTGGGTTTCCAAGGCAGTATCACTACGGAAGTAGGATTGCCCAACCTTCCTTCCGAGGAGTGGCTGCCAACCTTCCTTCCGAGGAGTGGCTGGTGGGTTTGAACCGCCAGCCTTGTGGTTAGCAGTCAAGTGCCTTAGGCACTATGCTACCAGAGCTCCTTCCATAGTGATACTGCCTTGGAAACCCAAGGAGAGGTCGCTATGAGTCAGACCCGACTCGATGGCAGTGAGTTTGGTTTTGCTTTTTCTCTCAGTCACCACTGGCCTGTGAATGGGCAGAACAGGGGGGGCTTAGTTCAAACTGTGAACAAGAGTAACCATGAGTGCTCTAAACTCAGTTGAGTGCTTTCACTTGGGAGAACTATGGTTGAATGTCTATTCATTTTCTAAAACAGAAACATTCCTGACCAAGATGAGCCAAATACTGTCTAATCTCATATGGAAAAAATGATTATTCTCTTATCAGTATGGTGTTGCCCTTGCCTCTTCTGGAACAATAGACTGTATTTCCTGTCCCGTTTGAGCCAAACTACACCTATTCAGTTTTCAATGGTTGATCTCTTTGCCATTCACATGGAATGTAGTCAGCTCTAATGCACAGGTTCTAATTAAACTCTTTAGATACAGAGGAAGTAGGTGGGGTGTGGAGAAGCTTCATTTCCTCCTGCTACAGGAGGATTAGAGTTAACATATGCAAAGGCCATAGCATAGCACTTGAAACATAAGTAGATTTAATTTTTGTTTGTTTGTTTTTAAGGGTGAATAGACTAACTATCTCTAACAGTAGATGACATGATCTACTTTATAGAACTCATCAAAAAATATTATAACTAATAAACAAATATAGCAAGATTTCAGGATATATCATCAATACCAATTGTACTTTTATACAGTAACAATGAACAAACTTAAAATGAAATTAAAAACACAATTCCATTTATAATACCATCAAAAAGAATTGAATACTTAAGTATAAATTTAACAAAAGAAGTATAAAATTTATACTCTGAAAACTATAAAACATTGTTGATATAAATAAATGGAAAGAAATTTTATATTCATAGATTGGAAGACTTAATATTGTTAAGACAGCAATCGTCCCAAATTGATCTACAGGTTCAATACAATTCCTATCAAATTCCCAGCTAACATCTTTATAGAAATTGACAAAGCTGATCTAAAATTTATAGGAAATGGCTGGAACTCAGAATAGTCAAAGCTAGCAAAAGAATCAGAGGATTCATACTTCTTGATTTCAAAAGTTACTATGAAGCTACAATAATCAAGACGGTGTGGTACGAGCATAAGCACAGACAGATAAATCAATGGAATAGGATTGAGAGTCCAGAAATAAACCCTCACCTTTACAGTCAATTAGTTTTGACAAGAGCACAAAGACAATTTAGTGGAGAAAGAATAGCCTTTTCAATAAATAGTCCTGTGACAATTGGATAGCCACACACAAAAGAATGAAGATGGACCTTTACCTGACATCACATACAAAATGTGCCTCAAGATGGATCAAAGACCTAAAGGTAAAAACTAAAACTACAAAATCCTTAGCATAAAGGCATAAATCTTCATGACTTTGGATTAGGCATCTACGGATTAGGCAAAATTTTGGATTAAGTTTCTATAGATATGACATTAAAAGAACAAGTAAAAAAAAGAAAGAACAAATATATTTGATATCATAAAATTTTTTAAAAAAAAGTTTTTGCTTCAAAGGTCACCATCAGGAAAGTGAAAAGTCAATCCACAGAATGGGAGAAAATATTTCTGAATAATATATATGATAAAGGACTTGTATCTAGAAAATATAAAGAATTCTTACAACTCAATAATAAAAAGAAGATTTATCATAAATAAGCAAAAAGAAATTTAGATAAACAGAAAATTATCCCAATTTTTAAAAGGACAAAGGAACTGAATAGACATTTCTCCAAAGAAGATATACAAATGGACAATGAGCACATGAAAAGATGTACTCATAGCCATAAGGAAATGCAAACAAAAACAACAATGCAATACCATTCATCCCCTCTACAATGGCTATAATAAGTAAGACAGATAATAATAAGTGTTGGAAAGGATGTGAAGAAATCAGGACCCTCAAACACTGCTGATGAGAATGTAAAATGGTGCAGCCACTTAGGAAAATAGTCTGACAGTTCCTCAAAATGTTAAACAGTTACCATATGATCCAGGTATGTACTCAGCAAAATGAACATACATGTCTACCCAAAAACCAGGGAGCTCTGGTGGCATAGTGCCTAAGGCACTTGACTGCTAACCACAAGGTTGGTGGTTCAAACCCACCAGCCACTCCTCGGAAGGAAGGTTGGGCAATCTACTTCCATAGAGATATCAACTCTGAAACCCAAGGAGGGTTCGCTATGAGTCAGACATGACTGAATGGCACATAACAACAAAAACAACAACTCCCAAGAACCTGTACACAAATGCTCATGGTAGTATTATTCATAATAGTAGAAATGTGAAAATGACTCAAATGTCAATCAACTAATGAATGGATAAACAAGATATGGTGTATACAAACAATGGAACATTCAGCTATAAAAGGGAATAAAGTATTGGTATGCTTCAACATGGAAGAACCTTGAAAACATTATGCTAAGTAACAAAAGCCAGTCACAAAAGGCCACCTATTGCATAATTCCATTTTAAATGTCCAAAACAGGCATTATCTATGGAGAGAGTGGTAAGACATTTGGCTGTTAACCAAAAGGTTGGCAGTTCAAATCCACCAGCTGCTTTGTGGGAGGATGATGAGGCAAACTACTTCTATAAAATTTATAACCTTGGAAACCCAATGAGGGTTGGTATGAGTTGAGATTGGCTCAGTGGCAGTGGGTGTTTTTTTTTAATTTAAATTAATTCTTTTTTAATGGAGATAGAAAGCAGATTAGTGGTTTCTAGAGCAAAAATCATGGGATGAGAGTACTGGGGTGATGACAACTCTGGAGTTTGTTTTTGTGGTAACAAAAGTTATGGTGTTCGAAAATTGATTGTGGTGATGGCTGAGCAGCTCTACGAATATACTGAAAACCATTGAATTGTACACTTTAAATGGGTAAGTTGTATAGTATATGAATCATATAGTCATATAGAGCAGCTGAAAATGAAAGTGAACAGGTGCTTCTACTGAAACTGAGAAGTGAGAGAGAGTGTGAGTATAAATAAGGTGACTGGTTGGGGTCAGGAGACTGAGAAAAATCCCAACCGAAAACTACAACTTCATCACAAAAATAGAAGGTAGAGTCACCTTCTATGAGTTTACAATCAGATAATGGTTATGTCAGAGGTGAAGTGCTACATTTCCAGGTAATGACAAGGTCCAAGGTGTGTCATGTGAGTGGGTGGATGACGTGGAGTAGAGGGAGAGGTTGTGGAGGCCCAGAATGTCACAAGACTTAATACACCCTCAAAAATATTTGTTGAGTTAAATCGAGTCATTACTTCCCCTGCTACCACCGTTTGAGACAGCATTAAGGCATCAGTGTAGCCTTAAGAATCTTAGACACTGTTATTATATTTGCCCCAGGCAAATCTCATATTTATTCTACTAAATTCAGGAATGTGTTTGAATAAAGACTATGCTCAAGTTACCTCTGGTCTAAGGAGGAGAAAAAGAGAAAGAAAAGGGGTTCTTCAAACATAGGCTATGATTGTGCTAAGAATATAAAAACTATTATGAGAATAAGCTTCCAGAAATTTAGAAACAAAAAGGGGGATACAGAAAACAATAAACAAATTATTAAACACCTTTACCTACTGAGTTAAGAAATTCCCCGAAGATGATCTTCTATTGCAGCCTTACTGTGAATAGAGTCCTAAAGGGATTTTCTCTGTCACCTCACCCCAATCCAAAGTACCTTCTCAGGCCCCAACTGATCTTCAGATTCCTGGAATTAGCCTGATTTCTTTCCATACAGGTCACCACCTTCTCAGCTGTCCCTTCCCTGTGGCATATGCTCCATCTGAAAAGTAAGGTTTGAAGTTAGCATAGTTTCCCAAAACAGTCTTTTTCCACTCACACACACACACACACACATGCATGCATGTGCAATATCAATGGGTTCAAGGCAAGAAAAGAAACCACTCTAGTTATTTTAAGCATAAAGGAATTTAATAAAGGGAGTAGAGGGTTTACAAGTTAACTGGAATGGCTGCAGGAGCAGGCTCCAAGATAAGCCACCAGGAACAACTCCCAGAACAATGCAGAACTGATTCTCCAAGTGAGCTACTATCTCTGTAGCAATCAGGAAGCCGAAGAATTGGGAAACCCACACTGGAACTCTTGAGTTTAAGACTCTACAACCAAAAATATTATGAGTTGAATTGTGTTCCTCAAAAAGATACTTTGAAGTCTAATCCCTGTACCTGTGAATATTATTATCCTCTTTGGAAATGGAGGTTTTCTTTGTTATGCTGATGATGTTGTACTGGAGTAGGGTGGGTTCTAAACCTAACACTCCTACAGAAAGAGTGGAACACACACACACACACACACACACACACACACACACGGAGAAGACAGATTCTGCGTGATGATCCCCCTACAAGTCAATGAATCCTGAGGAATGCCTGGGGCTACCAACAGGAAAGGACCTTTCTCTAGGGCTGATTTCCTGATTTTGGACTTTAGCCTCAAAAACTGTGAACAATAAATTCTCATTCTTTAAAGCCACCTACTTGTGGTATTTGTGTTATAGCAGTACTAGGTAACTAAGATAGCTGTGATCCAGGGACAAAAAGTTGTGGTCAAGAAGCCAACTGCCACACCACAACTGTGTCTCAATAGTGGCTAGACACTGGAACACCACAGTAGAAAAAAATCTTGGTTGCCAGCAGAAAAACAGCCAGAAGATAGGAAAAAGATGGCTTCTGCTTCAGTTCTGCTAAATATGTGTGAAGCAGAGTGTGTTTAATAAGTACAACTTGAAGAGTCAGGGAAATATGATTTTCTGCTCACCAGCCTCTGCAGTACAGAAAGGCATAAAAAAAAAAGAGAGAGAGAGAGACTTGGATGTTGAGTATCAGACAGTCACATCCACACACACACACACACACACACACACACACATACATTTTCCTGGCTAATTCTTGAAAATTATTTGGTAAACTGACACCATCAAGAAATAGCTATTGACCACTTCAGTACCCGTAACACTAAAACTAGCTCAACATCTTTTAGGCCTTTTTGCAGTTTGGAGTCAACATATTCCTCACTTACAAATTTTGTTTAAGCCCATTTATGCTGTTCCTTGAATCAGCCCACCTTGAATGGAGAGCCATAAAATAAAAGGCTCTAGAATGTTTCCAAATTGCTATACAACAAGCACCCTTAATAGTGCTCTCTCATAGATTCCCTCACCATAGAGGCTTTTGCAACCTCCTCTCATGCCTCTGGTAGCGCAGTGCCTAAGGCACTTGACTCCTAACCAGAAGGCTGGTGGTTCAA
>NW_006921594.1:13172086-13191053 GCF_000298275.1 Orycteropus afer afer | reverse complement strand
TTTTTATTTTTTATTGTGATTTGGGTGAAAATTTACAGAGCAAATTCATTTTCCATACACTTTGACTCATGACATTGATTGCAATTTCCCACAATGCAACAGCTTTCTTCCCACTTCCTCCCCATAGTCACCTCTTCCCTGCGTCCTTCCCTCCCACGTGCTCCTGCCCCTTGAACTGTCTCCCTGTGCATACACAGCCCCACTATTCTCCCATGATTGATCTCTGCAAGGAGCGTATCTACCTAATGTAAATGAGTTTTCTAACATTTTAGAGACAATTTCAAGGGGAAGAGTTTTGAAGGAGATTGAGAAGTAGCCAGGAAGAAAATCAGGACAGACTAATATCATACCACTAAGAGCCAACAGTAAAGAATTTCAGGAAGAAGGAGTAGTCAGCACTCTCAAATGATATTGAGAAATCATGTACATTGAGAGAGAATTGTTCTAACTTGATGGTCTCTATTTTCCCTGTGGCTTAGTGGGTTAGGACATTAGCTCACAGTGAATGGGGAGGTGATGGGGAAAGATTTCATCTCACTTACTTTCAGCATGTTTTTAGGAGGGAACAGTCCCTGGAGAAAGATATCATGTGTGTTAAAGTAGAAGTTCAGTGAAAAAGAGGAAAACCGTCAATGAGAATGATTGACACAGTGATTGCAACAATGGGCTCAAACACAGCAATGATTGTAAGGATGGTGCAAACCAGGTAGTGTTTTGTTCTGTTGTATGTAGGGTTTCTGTAAGTCATAACTGACTCAATGGCGTCCAACAGCAACAACACTGCTGGTACAGTGGTAGCATAGTGCCTAAGGCACTTGACTGCTAACCAGAAGGCTGGCAGTTCAAACCCACCAGCCACTCCTCAGAAGGAAGGTTGGGCAATCTACTTCCATAGTGATACTGCCTCAGAAACCCAAGGAGGGGTCGCTACGAATCAGGTGTGACTCGATGGCACATAAAAACAACAACAACAGAGAAAGGGGAAGGGAAGGAAAGAAGTATCACTGAAGGAACAGGAAATTAGACTCCTAGACTGTTGAGTCTAGGCTGAATAGAAAAGAAGGTGGAGATAACAAGAGGCTTACTGAGTGCCAAAAAATGAGAAAGAAGTCCTCAGGACAGTAAGTCTTGATGACTTGGAAGGCTGTAAAGGAATGAAAGAAACTGAAGTATGAGATTGAGGACAAAAAGAGGAATAGTAGAATTTAATATGTCAGGGTAGATTAGTTCTGACAATGAGAGTGTCCAGGACAAGACTCTGGGTGGAGATAGCTGGAGAGAGGGCAAAGATGGAGGTAGCTGGTGTTGGGAAGTCAGTTACATCAAATTAGCATATGACTGCTGACTGAATCATCCACATAACCATTGAAATCACCAGAATGTTGGCAAGACTTTGAGTGGGGAAGAAGATATGACAGTATCAAAATTTTTAATGAATGTGTGTATATGGAGGGAGGGAGAATGCTTGAGAGTGACAAGAAAGGTTGAAGGGTAGTATAGTCAAATGGTACAAAAATGGTGAATAAGGTCTTGTTTTTAAAAAATAGTATTCCAAAATAACATTTTAAAAATAGCATGCTTATGATAAAATGTAAACTATAGAAAGCACAGAAGTACATAAAAATAATCCATAATCTCACCTTCTATACAAATTATATTTTTATAAAAATAAAACATCAAAAGAAGATGGAAGGAATACACAGAGTCACTGTACCAAAAAGAACTGGTAGATCTTCATCCATTTCAAGAGGTGCCATATGATCAAGAACCAATAGTACTGAAGGAAGAAGTTGAAGCTTCACTGAAGGAATTGGTGAAAAACAAGGCTCCAGGAACTGACGGAATACCCATTGAGATGTTTCAACAAACAGATGCCTCACTGGAAGCATTCGCTCAGTTTTGCCAAGAGATTTGGAAAACAGCTACCTGGCTAACTGACTGGAAGGGATCCATATTTGTACCCTTTCCAAAGAAAGGTGATCCCACAGACTGTGGAAATTATCAAACAATATCATTAATATCACACACAAGTAAGATCTTATTGGAGATAATTCAAAAACGGTTGTAGCAGTATATTGACAGAGAACTTCCAGAGGTGCAAGCCAGATTTAGAAGAGGACGTGGAACAAGAGATATCATGGCTGCTGTCAGATGGATCCTGGCTCAAAGCGAAGAATACCAGAGAGATGTTTATTTGTGTTTTATGGACTATGCAAAGGCATTTGATTGTGTAGGTCATAACAAATTGTGTATGACATTGAGAAGAATGGGAATTCCAGAACACTTGATTCTGCTCATGAGGAACCTGTACATTGGCCAGGAGGCTGTTGTTCAAACTGAACAAGGGGACACTGCATGGTTTAAAATCAAGAAGGGAGTGTGTCAGGGTTGTATCCTTTCCCCATACTTAATCTGTATGCTGAGCAAATAATCCAAGACACTGGACTATATGAAGAAGAACATGGCATCAAGATTGGAGGAAGAATCATTAACAACCTGTGATAAGCTGATGACACAACTTTGCTTGCTGAAAGTGAGGATGACTTGAGGCACTTACTGATGAAAATTGAAGAATACAGTCTGCAGTATGGATTACATCTCAATATAAAGAAAACAAAAATCCTCACAACTGGACCTATAAGCAGTATTTTGATAAATGGAGAAAAGATTGAAGTTGTCAAAGACTTCACATTGGTTGGTTCTACAATCAATGCCAATGGAAGCAGCAGTCAGGACATTAGACAATGTATAGCACTGGGCAAGTTGGCCGCAAGGGACCTCTTTCAAGTGCTGAGGAGCAAAGATTTCTTCTTGAGGACTAAGGTGTGCCTGACAGAAGCCATGCTATTTTCAGTCACCTCAAATGCATGTGACAGCTGGACAATGAATAAGGAAGACTGAAGAAGAATTGATGCTTTTGAGTTGTGGTGCTGGCGAAGAATGCTGAAAGTACCATGGACTTCTAAAAGAACTAACAGATCTGTCTTGAAGGAAGTACAGCCAGAATGCTCCCTGGCAGCGAGAATGGCCAGGCTTTGTCTCACATACTTTGGTCATGTTGTCAGAAGGCACTATTCGCTGGAGAAGGATGTCATGCTTGGTAAGGTGGAGGGTCGATGAAAGAGGGGAAGACCCTCAATGGGATGGACTGACACAGTGGCTGTGATGATGGGCTCAAGTATAGCAAGGATCATGGAGCTGGTGAGGGACCGGGTAGTGTTTTCGTACTGCTGTGCATGGGGTTGCTATGAGTCGGAGAAGACTCGATGGCACCTAACAACAACAACAAAAAAAAATAAAACCATACTGAACTATTATTTTATAGGCTACTTTTAATAATTTACTCATAAATCACAAATCTTCTCTATGCCATTTCATGTTCTTCAAACATCATCATTTTTCAGGGCTTCTGTAGTATCTATCTTCATTGAATGATTCCCTTATTTATTGGGGTTCTCAAAGACCACCTTCAAGGTTGATGATTCCCTAGAAGGATTCATGGGCAAGGAAAAGGTGGTCTATTCACAGTCACAGTTTATTATCTTGAAAGAATATAGATTAAAATTAACAAAAGGAAAAGGCACACAGAGCAAAGTCCAAGGGAAATGAGACACAAGCTTCCAGGTGTCCCCTTTCAGTCGAGTTGCACAGGGATGTCCCTACTTCTCCCAGAAACAATGTGTAATAGCACATACAAAGTGTTGCCAAGCACGGAAGCTCATCTGAGTCCTGGTGTTGAGGTTGTTATTGGGGAATCACTCAGGTAAGTATCCAACACCTGTGTTACTAATCTCAGCTACTCAGAATCCAGTCCTTCCCCCTCCCTCCTATTACCCCTACACTAACCCCAAGCAAAAACAGGCATTCACCATAAGTCACACTGCTAAGATAAACTTATCTGGTCAAACAGATACATCATGGCCCAAGGTCTCCAGCATATGAAAACACTCTTATCAGGCACAATATACCAAGGGTTCAGAGCAACCCAGGTCTACCTAGTTAACAATTTCTTGTCCACATAATATTAGACATTTGGTGATTCCCAAATATCTGTTAATATAAATATCCTTGTAGACAAGTAATCCATAATTATTTACTAAGTGCAAATTCTTGTTTATTCAAAGGACAACAATGTTTTAAAAGCTTTTGATAAATATTACCAAATTGCATTTCCAGTAAACATATACTAACATCCACTTCTATTGGTATAGTAGGAAAGTTTCATTTCCCTGAATCCTTATTAAAAACTGGCCATTATCACTTAGAAAAAATCTTTGCCATAATTAAAAATTGGTATCTCCTAGTTGTTTAAATTTACATGTCTTTGATATCCAAAAGGTTGAATATATTTGTATCGGTTAACTGGCTATTTGTGGTTCTTTATTTGCATGTGTTAATTCTCTTGTGGATGGGTGTGAATTCCCTCAGTTTTCTTTGGAATTTTTTTTTTAATTTATTATTTTAAACATATTAACCTTTCTCTGTCATATATGTTTCAAATACACTTTTCCCAGTTTGTCATCTGAATTTTGGTTTTGTTCATGGAAATTTTCTGTTGAACAGAATGTTTTCATTTTTAAATCGTCATATCTCTCAGTATTTTCCCTTTATGTATTGTTAGTGTTAATGTATATTGTTAATTCAGCTTGGAAAACCTTGATCATACAAATTATATAAATATTCTTCTGTTTTTATTATTCACATTTACATTCTTCATCCATGTGAAATTAATTTTGGTGTGTATTCTAAAGCAGGAAATGTTTTCAACACCATCATTTGTTGATACACTCTTCCTGTCTCTATTGATTTGAAATAACATTTTGTCATAAACTAAATTCTTACATAGACTTGAATCTTTGTTTGCATTTTTCTACTCTATTCTATTTTGCACTTGCTTTTCTTGCACCAGTACAACACCATTTTCACTATTGTTCCTCTATAGTGTTATTTTGAAGGATAACTTCCCTCTAGCATTACTGCCCTTTTCTAAGTGTTTAGCCAGCCTCAGAACCAGCTTCAGGGGCATATGGTCCGTGTAGTCACACAGGACTCTGCACTCAGAAGGGCTCCGTGCTTGGCTTAATGCTCTGCTATCACTGTATTGAAATTCTTAATTTTCTTTGAATTTGTGTGTTTTAAGTAAAATAGGACAGTAAAATAGGACAATATTTGTGAGCAGAGGAGAGGCATGATATGTGTGTCCATAGTTATTTGCTGAGCCCTTTGAATATAACATTCACAATGCCCCGTAAGCACAAAATTCTAGTGGATCCATGATGCATGGGACTTTAGCAAAACTCAAAGTAAATACAAATTAAGGATGTTATGTCTATGTCTGAGTAAGTAGGGCACTGACAACCCTGAGAGAGCACACTTTCTATCTGAACCATAACCCACTTAGAATGCAAAAAGAAGGCAATGATATTCTAAGACAAATAACTAAAAGATGCCATCACATCTTTCTTACTCATGCCCTTAGCTAAGGTCTCTGGTACTGTAGTGCCTAAGGCATTTGACTGCTAACCAGAAGGCTGGTGGTTCAAACCCACCAGCCACTCCTCAGAAGGGAGACTGGGCAATCTACTTCCGTAGAGATACTGCCTTGGAATAACAAGGAGGACTATGAGTTGGATTCGACTTGATGGCAGTCAGTCTTCTATTAGCTAACAACTTATGCTGAAAATGATAACAAAGAAAAAAACAGAGAGGTGAAGTCATACTTCCTTTTCCTTTCAGTACTTTCTCACTTATCTTCCCTGATGATTGAGTGTTTTGGTAGAAGGTACATATATCAAGAACTGATATAAAAATAGGTGAGGTAGTTTTATGCAGCATTTTCACTGTTCTGTAAGAACAACAACAAAAAAATGCATATACAAGCAACAAAATACAAATGGTATAATTTCAGTGATTTTGCATTAAAGTTAAACATATTTATGTTTGCATTTAAAAGTGGCATTGCACAACATAAAATTCATGCTAATAGACTCGATGGCACATAACAACAACAACAACAAATATTTTAAAATTTTAATTCTTTACTTAGAACATTAAAAGGCAAATTAAAAGCACCATAATAAGTTGAGAGACTGCAGAAGGACAAAAATATAAATTTTAGTATACCTTTAAATGAAACCAAACTCACTGCCATCGAGTCAATTTTGACTCACAGCGACCCCCACTGGGTTTCTGAGACCATATTTATGGAAGCAAACTGGCTCATCTTTCTTCCACAAAGCACCTGGTGGACTTGAACCACCGAGCTTTAGGTTAGCACCCAAGGGCCTTAACCACTACATCACTAAACCAAACAAAACCAAACTCACTGCCATCAAGTTGATTCTGACTCATAGGGACTCCCCTTGGTTTCTGAGGTGGTATCTCTGTGGAATTAGATTGCCCCATCTTCCTTCTGAGGAGTGGCTGGTGGGTTTGAACCACCAGCCTTCTGGTTAGCAGTCAAGTGCCTTAGGCACTATGCCACCAGAGCTCCTACTACACCACTAGAGCTCCTTTAGTACCTCTAGCAGTACTTTTCCCTCCTTTTTGAAGCAGTAGCCCCACATTTTCATTTGGCACTGGGCCCTCCAAATTGAAGTTGTCCTGGGCTAGTCTATCCTTTCAGAAAAAGATGAGAATTATATTGTTATCTAGAAAAGACCACACTTGGATTTGAGTAGGGATGGCATCAAATCAGTGGTCACATAAGTAACCTAAATGGGTTTAAAACAAAAGAAAAGAGTGAGAACAAGATCATTCATGCTTCATCTAAAACCATTTATTATGGAAATTTAAACACAAAAATGGTAATAGCAAACAAAAAATTCAGTTGAGGCCCAAATGAATCAAATCCCATGAGTCTATGTTTTCTACTAAAATGAATTAATCTGGGGGAGAATTGGCATCTTACCACATTGTTTTCTGATTCAAGGACATGGAATATTTCTCCCTGTATCAGGGTTTTCTTTTGTTACTTTTGTAAAGTACAAAACCACAAAGGTTTTCTTCATTTTTGGTTCTACATATTTTATTTTTTTCTTGCTATTAAGGATTGGACTTTTTGCATTATATTTTCTGACGTTAATGATATAGAGGAAAACAACTGAATTTTTTCTTAGGTCTTAATTGTTCTAAGTGAATTCTTTGAATTTTAGGTAAATAATTTAAATCCATCATCTATCAACAGCTGTTTTCTTTCTTTCCTTTGAAGATTATACATTTTATTTATTTATTTATTTAGTCTCATAATGGCTGATCCTCTAAGGACAATATTAAGTTACAGTGGAGTCAGAGTCTGAGAATAGTATAGTGTTAACCTTTAGTTTGAGATAGAAATTTGTTGACTTGAAGTATGTTTTGAGTGCTAGTTTGCCAATTTTGTTTTTAATGAGATATAAATGTTCAGTTCTATTGAACTTTCATCGTCTGTTTTGATAATGTTGTGGTTTTTTCACCTTTAATCTGTTGATGTCGTAAATTATTTTAATAAGTTTTCAAACATTTCCTCCCATTCTGTGAGTTGTCTTGCATTTTCTGAGTGGTTTCTTTTGAAAAGGTTTTCCATTTTGATGAAGTCCAATATACCTATTTGTTGTTACTTGGCTTTTGATATCAAATCGAAGAAACCACTCCCAAATTCAATGTCACAAAAATTTACTCTTATATTTTCTTCAAAGAGTTTTATAGTTTTAGTTTTTACATTTAGGTCTTTGATCCCTTTTGAGATATTTCTTAAGAGTCTTTTACCTAGCACTATTTGCTGAAAGGAAGAAGTCTTAGTGGCACAGTAGTTAAGTGCTCAGCTGCTAACCAAAAAGTCAGTGGTTTGAACCCACCATCTGCTCCACAGAAGAAAGATGTAGCAGTCTGCTTCCATAAAGATTATAGCCTTGGAAAACCCACGGGCAGTTCTATTCTGTCATATAGGGTCACCATGAGTTGGAATCGGCTCAATGACAATTAGGTTATTTTTTGGAAGAACTATTTCTTTACCCCATTGAATGGTCTAGGCACGCTTGTTAAAAATTGACTTGATCATAACTGTGAGGATTTATTTCTGGATTCTTGAGTGTATCCCTTTGATTCACATCTCTATCCTCATGCCAGCACCACATTATTTTGATTACTGTAGCTTTGTTGTAAGTTTTGAAATCTGGAAGTGTGAGTACTCCAACTCCGTTTTTTTTTTCCAAGATTGCTCTGACCATTCAGTGACCTTTGAGTTTCCATATAAATTTTAGAGTCAGCTTGTCAATTTCTACAAAGAAGACGGCTAGGATTTTGATAAGGATTGCATTGAAAATATAGATTAATTTGGGTACTATTGCCATCTTAACAATATTAAGTCTTGAAATCTATAAACATAGATGTCTCTCCATTTGTTCAGATTTTCTTTAATTTCTTTCAATAATGTTTTACAGTTTGCAAAGTCTAAGTTTCACACTTCTTTTGTTAAATTTATTTCTGAGTATCTTTTTATGTAAATGGAGCTGTTTTCTTCATTTCATTTGGGATAGTTTATTGCAAGTGAATAGAGATACACTTGCATTTTGTATATTAATCTTATATCCTACAACCTTGATGAACTTGTTTACTAGTTCTAATAGTTTTCTTGTGTAGACCTTGTTGTTGTTGTTGTTTGCCATCGAGTCGGCCCCGACTCATAGCGACCCCTCCTTGGGTTTCCTAGGCAGTATCACTATGGAAGTAGGATTGCCCAACCTTCCTTCCGAGGAGTGGCTGGTGGGTTTGAACCGCCAGCCTTCTGGTTAGCAGTCAAGTGCCTTAGGCACTATGCTACCAGAGCTCCTGTGTAGACCTTAGGATTTTCTATATACAAGATCAAGTGATCTGTGAGTAGAGACACTTCTACCTCTTCCTTTCCAATCTGGATGTCTTTCATTTCTTTCTTATTTTTTGCTTGCTTACTTACTTACTTTCTTGCTTAATTGCCCTGGCTCAAACCAACAGTAAGATGTTGAAAAGGAGTGTAGGGAATATCCCTGTCTTGTTCCTGAACTTAGGGGGAATCATCCAGTCTTTTACTATTAAGTATGATGCTAGCTGAGGGATGAGTTTCCTCTTGAGTACAGCTTTGGTGTATACTGTAAGTTGTGACAGGAACAATTCTTTTTTGTGTGAAAAGATACTGTCAATATGGTAGAATCCTATTCAACATTCTATCGTGCTTCTGGTGTGCCTTCCTAAACTGCAGATATCAAAAAGCTAAAACTACATTTCCCAGACACCCTAGCAGATAGCGTTCTGAATGAGATTTAGATTTGACCAATGAAATGCATGAATGCAAGTTTTGGAAGGCAGAAGAAAGGCATAGACAGAGCTTCTGCTGGTTCTGCTGGCTCACACAGCCAGGAGCATTTCATTTACCTGCGGTTGAATTAGCAGAGATCCCAGGGCCAGTCACTAGTTTTGTGGATGTCATAAAGGAGGCCCTCCATTTTACTGGTGCAGATTACAGCAGAGGCCGTGTGGTGTGGAGCGGACAGCAGCAATGGTGGCTTCCTGTTTGTGGTAGCATCCTCCTGGCAGCATTGTTCTGCACCAATGACTTTCTGATTGTGAAAGACACAGCATTGTGGAAGACACCAGTCAGCAGTGTGCTCTAAGTCATTTCTGAAAGCTCCACCTAGCGTCTGTTTCTTCAGCATACTCTCAACTGTTCTACAAACCATTTAATTCCCTGTAATAATGTTCCTAAACCAGCCAGAGTAAATTCTGTGCTTTGCAACTGAAACTTAACTAATTGAAGTGAAACTAGCAGTGTGCTTCTATATTTCTAATGGTACAAGTTTGGCTACAATTGATAGATCCAAAATACCAGTGACTTAAGAAAGTTAGCATTTTCTTTTAGTATGAATGTCTCTATAGCTATGACTGGGAGCTCTGGTGACATAGTGCCTAAAGTACTTGACTGCTAACCAGAAGGTTGGCGGTTCAAACCCCTCAGCCACTCCTCGGGAGGAAGGTTGGGCAATCTACTTCTGTAGTGATACTGCTTCAGAAACCCGAGGAGGGGTCGCTGTGAGTCAGGTCCAACTCCACGGCACACAACAACAACACAGCTGTGATTGTTTGGTTCTGCAAAGTTTAGACCCCTTCTATTCTTTTGCTCTGACATTCTTAGACTGTTTGTTGCCTTTGTCCACATATCCAAAATAGCTCACCAC
Source organism: Orycteropus afer afer (assembly GCF_000298275.1). NCBI lineage: Eukaryota > Metazoa > Chordata > Mammalia > Tubulidentata > Orycteropodidae > Orycteropus > Orycteropus afer. The sequence continues at coordinate 13,180,866 of NW_006921594.1, read as the reverse complement.
TGTGTCTGCACTCATGCCAGCATGAAGAGAAAGAACAGGGGAGATACTACAGATTGAATTATGTTCCTCCCAAAATATGTGTTGTAAATCCTAAACCCCTGTACTTGTGGATGTACTCTCATTGGGGAATAGGACTTTCTCTATTATGTTAATAGGACTGTATCAGTGTAGGCTGTGTTTTAAACCAACACCTTTGAGATATGAAGACAGCAGACTAGGCACAGATAAAAAGCACACACAGAGGGGAAGATACACACCACATGAAGATTGCCAAGGAACAGAAACTGAAGAGAGACAAGGATCTCCTCCCGGAGCCAACAGAGAAAGAAAGCCTTCCCTTACAGCTGGTGTCCTGAGTTCAAATTCTCACCTCCTAAACTGGGAGAAAACAAATTTCTATCAATAAAAGCCACCCACTTTTGGTATTTATGTTATAGTGGTACTAAGAAATTAACACATACCAAACACCTCTTCTTTTAAAGGCATGGCTCAGAAATTGCACACATTGATACCACACACATCCCTCTGGCCAGAAGGAAATGACATGTCCACACTTGCCTGCTAGGGAGAGTGACCCCTATGGGTCAACAACGTATTATCACCTGGGAGCTTGAGAGAAATGCAGAATCTCAGGCCTGACCTCAACCTTACTGAGTCAGAGTCTGCATTTTAACAAGGAGTAACATTTTAGAGGAGGACTAGGTGATAGAAATAGTTAATTGTTTGGAAGTGCGACTCCACCAGATGCACCTCACCAGAAAGGCCTGGTGATTGTTCAGAAACACAGTCACCGATGGAACACAGTTCTCCTCTCACATAAATGGGGTTGCCGGGAGGCAGAATCAACATGATGGAGCTTTGGTGGTGTAGTGGATAAGGCACTGTGACTGCTAACCAAAGGTCAGAGGTTCAAAGACACCAGCTGCTCCGCAGAAGGAAGATGGGCCATCTACTTCTGTAAAGATTTACCGCCTCGGAAACACAGTGGGGGTTGGATTTGACTTGATGGCAGTGAGTTTGGTTTAGCTCTTTTTAAAAAATGTTTTAGAAGCCAGGGATCTATTTCCAGGTCCCAAAGTAGATAAAGAGGCAGCACTACTGCCCCTGCCTCTCACCCAGCCTCCCAGGCACAGAAGAGTGTTTCAGAGAAGCAGTTTTTTCTGTGCACAGTGTTAAAAGAAATTAATGAACATATTAATAATGAAGGGACACTTGTCAACATGTAGTGCAAGTTCCAGGGGCCCAGCGGAATCATTGGGAAGAAAAGGAGGATGAGATGGGAGCTCAGAGGAGGAGGGTGATGAGGGTGTAAGATGTGATAGACAACTGACAGTGCTCACTTTAGGTTGGTGACAAAAAATTACATGACAATAATGACATATGTTGGATTCAGTCATTTAACTGGATCTTGTTTTTTTTTTTTGTTGTTGTTGTTGTTCTAAGACACTAGGTAGCATTAAAAGCTTGGTGCTGATAGTAGACTGAAGATTTCATACAAAGTTCAAAACAAGAAGTTTAGTGAGACATCATCAGGATGCTTCTGAAGACATCTAGGTTAAGTTTACAAAGAATAAAACGTTTTAGATCCCAGGACCTTGCTTCTGGGTGGCAATGGCAGAGCCCTTTTGCTGGAGTTTGCTGTGGGCTAGAATAATCGCCCTGAACTTAGGTGTACAGGCAATAGGATTTACTAGGCGTATCAACTTGAGGTGAAAATAGTAGGTGTAATATTATGGACCCTCACTGACATTTGTTAGGATTCAATGCCAGCCCTTTCCTGAATTTATTATGCTGGCCTTGTAAAAATGTTACATTTTGGTGACTTTCTTTGTTCTCTTAATCCCTTATCTTTCCTTCATCTTTGCTTGCTCTCTTCTCTCTCCCCTCCACTATTTCTTTATTTTAGGGGTTGCTAGTAGCTCTGATAGCCTTGTGCCTAAGGCACTTGACTGCTAACCAGAAGGCTGGCAGTTCAAACCCACCAGTCATTCCTCGGAAGGAAGGTTGGGCAATCTACTTCTGTAGTGATACTGCCTCAGAAACCCAAGGAGGGGTAGCTATGAGTCGGGTCCAACTCGATGGCACATAACAACAACAACAGTAGTTGCCCCTGTCCCACCCATCTATCAAGTTTGTCATACTGTGGTCATTTGTGTGTTACTTGTGTGTTACTATTACGCTGAAGCTATGCCACAGGTATTTCAAATACAGCAGGTCATTTATGGTGGACATGTTTCAGCAAAGCTTCCAGGCTAAGACTAGGAAGAAAGGCCTGGCAATTTGCTTCCCAAAATTAGCCAATGAAAACCTTATGAACTATAACAGAACACTGTCTGACTCACTTGCTTTGGACACGTCATCAGAAAGAGGAGGGTCATGAGAGGAGGACAACAGGTATGGTGAAGTAGTGGGCCAGGAAGGCCAGAGAGAACCTCAGTGGGATGGACTAGCACAAGGGCCACCACAATGAACTCAGTCATGCTGGTGATTGTGAGGATGATTCAGGACCCTGGGTAACATTTCATTCTGTTGCAGGTAAGGTCCATGAGTCAACTGAAAGGCAGCTAACAACAGTAAATTTACTGCTCAGGGCCTGAGTTTACCTGCAGACATGTTTTGATTGGTCATTACAGTATTTTAAGAAAACCTGAGTCTGCATAGCTTTAGATAAGCATATGCTCCTGAGGCTGCCACGTTCCCTACCACTTCTTATTGTCTTACAAGCAGCCGGATTCACTGACTTACACTACTTCCCTGACTCCTAGAGGCATTTAGGATTCAAGCTATATCCTTTTTTTCTTGTCCTTAACCTTGCCTTCAGCACACTAGAAGACCTTTAAAATCAAAGCAAACTCATTGCCGTGGAGTCAGATTCGACTCATAGCGACCCCTCCTTGGGTTTCTGAGGCTGTATCTCTACGGAAGTAGATTGCCCAATCCTCCTTCCGAGGAGCCTTCTGGTTAGCAATCAAATGCCTTAGGCACTGTGCCACCAGAGCTCCTAGAATACCTTTAGACCTAAATAAATTATCATCCCCTTCTATGGGGCAATTAAACTCTGTCCTATGTGGTCTCTGTGAGTCAGAATCAATTCAACAGCACACAAAGACAACAACAACAGCTCTAAAGGGAATCAAAGAAATTCCACTGACCAATTCTTTTTTATTTCTCCTAATGTTATTATGGGATCCCTCACGTCAACTATTTCCTTTCTTTCCCTGACAATCTCCTATTACAGCCTCTCTAATCTAGTCCCTGGGAGCTCTGGTAGCATAGTGGCTAAGACACTTGCCTGCTAACCAGACGGCTGGCGGTTCAAACCCACCAGCCACTCCTCGGAAGGAAGGTTGGGCAATCCTACTTCTGTAGTGATACTGCCTCGGAAACCCAAGGAGGGGTCGCTATGAGTCGGGGCCGACTCGAGTCGGCACATAACAACAACAACAACAAATCTAGTCCCTGTGTGTTATACCATGTCCTAGGAATGTGAACTTGATAAACCAGTACTACTGGATGTGAATTATAAAAGCATAGCTTGTAGATTAATAATTGCTTCCTCCTCACTCAATTTCAACCATTGTCGACCTTATAAGACTTACAGTTGCAATATTTTCTTTACCATAATTTATCAGGAGATTTTTTTTCAATCTCCTGGAAACTAGTTCTCCTCTCATATTTAAAAAGTACATAAGATACATAGGATTACCATATGACCCTGAAATTCCAATCCTAGGTATATCCAGCCCGATAAATCCCAGTATATATCCACGAGAAATAAAAACATGTCCACACAAAAATGTGTACATAAATTATTCATTGTAACATTATTCATAATAGCCAAAAAGTGGACGCAACTGAAATGTCTATCAACTGATGAACAGATAAACAAAATGTGGTGTATTCACACAATGGAGTATGATTTGGCCATAAATAGACATGAAGTAGTGATACAGGTGACAACATGGATGTACTGTGAAAACATTATGCTAAGGGAAAAAAAGCTTTTCACAAGGATCACACGTTGTATGATTCCATTTGTATGAAATGTCCAGAACAGGTATATCTATGCAGATAGAAAATGAATTACAAACCTAACTCACTGCTGTCGAGTCAGATCTGATTCACAGTGACCCCACCGTGGATTAAGGGTTGCCTAATGCTGAGCTCAGAAGATGGGGCAATCTACTTCCGTAGTGATACTGCCTCGGAAACCCAAGGAGGGGTTGCTATGAGTCGCGTCCGACTCCACGGCACATAACAACAACAACAATGCTGAGCTCTGGTAGCGTAGTGCCTAAGGCACTTGACTGCTAACCAGAAGGCTGGCGGTTCAAACCCGTCACCAGCCACTCCTTGGAAAGAAGGTTGGGCAATCTACTTCCGTAGTGATACTGCCTCGGAAACCCAAGGAGGGGTCACTGTGAGTCGGGTCGAACTCCACAGCACATAACAACAACAACAATGCTGAGGGGGATGGAGGGTTGGGAGGTGATAGCTAAGGCAGAATTTCTTTTGGGGGTAAAGAAAACTTCTAAAGCTGATTGCGGCAATGACAGACGCACAACTCTGTAAGTATATTGTATAGACATTCTAGTCACTGAACTGTACACTTTGAATGGGTGAATCCCCAGGTGGCACAGATGGTAAAGCACTCAGCTACTGACAGAAGGTTGGCAGCTCAAATCTACCCATAGCTGCCTCAAAAGAAAGGCCTGGTGATCTGCTTTGGAAAGATCACAGCCACTGAAAATCTCATGGAGCACAGTTCTGCTCTGAAATACGTGGGGTCACCATGAGTTAGAATCGACTCAACGGCAACTGGTTTTTTAAAATTACACCTTAATAAAGCTGCTAAACGTGTAATATGGCCAGAGTTTGTGTAAGAGAGCCCTTATTCACTGATTTAACTGTTACTTAAAAAAAAAGGAAAGTGCTGCCTTAAGTCAAAGTAGATTTGTAATTTGTCATTGTTTCCATCAGAATGGTCTGCATATTTGATCTACTAAACTTAGTGTTTTCTTAGAGAGATTTCTTTTTTAATTAAATATATCCGCAATATCATCAGTATCCAGGAGATAACACTCAGAATGAGTGTTTAATTCTGGATTATAGGTAGAAGATGAGGGGTACAGTCCTTGGTTCAGTTAGCCAGGCATCAGTCTTTTGACTCCAGAATTCCTTGGCCTGAAATGGCTCTCTCCACCTGTCAACTGATCCACATCCTACAGGCCTTAGCTTTGCATCTCCCATTTCCTTGTCCCAACTGCTCTTTCCCCTTTCAGTTCCAGCAGTGCATCCAGTGTGGTTCATTAAGCCACTTTGGTAGCCTTCTGTTAATGACTATCTGAAGTGGCAAACCGACTAAATGTGGCCATCTCCTGGTACTAGTTCTGGATTAAGCAGAAAAAAAGAAAAAAGAATCTTCCTTGTTGGAGAACAGAAAATCAATATAAAATCAAAAGTTCCTTTTTTCTTATTAATTATTATTATTATTTGAATGATTCTAATGCCTGCCACATTCTCTATACCCTCTTCATTCTTGTGGCTGCTGGCATTTTCTTCCTTGCTCTCCCTTATTTCTTCGGCTCAGAGTTAGCTGTGTGCTCTGCTATAAGCAGTAGTGATTGTGAACCTCACTTACGAACTATTCACCTTATTCTAGACACTTCTAATACCTTCTCTAGACCACTTTTCTATCAGCAGTTTTTGGGTCACAGCTATTCCCTAACCTGTAGTTCCCAATGATGGGTGTACATCAGAAGCACCAGTGTGAGTACCTGGAGTTCTTACAAAATATGGCTGCCTTCTGAGCTAGCCATCTGGGATCTCAGGAATGTGTCCCATTATAAAGACCATAGGGGTCACATGCGTAGAGTTGGGAGCCAGCGTTCTGACTTTTGTCCTTACCCTGACTTGACCTTCAGAACTACTCTACTCCATGGACTCTCACACCTTCAGAAAAACCAGTTGCTGTTGGGTAGAATCTGACTCATAGTGACCTCATGTGTGTCCACAGAGCCCCTGAAATTACAGACTCCTTTATTATAGGTGCAGGTATAAAATGATAATGATTGCTTTTCATTTTGGGTAATTTCTTTTTAACCCATGGCCCTTCTACAATTAGACCATGGGGCTGAGGATCAGCAACTCTGGGAAAGTCAGATTCTTGGCTCTTGATTTCTCGGATAGACTCTGGAAACTTATGGCAGAGAAAGTAGATTGGAAAGCTAAGGAATTCAATAGCAGGAGTCTGTTTTTTGGGAGTCTATTCAGATCCAAAAAGGTAAGGACTTGATGTATAAGGTTTATGTCATAAACAAAAGAGCTTAGAAGAATTTTGATGAAAGAAGAGCCAATGTTCTCACCTAAAAGGAGTTAGAGTTAGTCTAGCAATGAGAGGAGGAAGAGAACATCACTAGATCTTCAAGAAGCAAGCCTGGCTACACCCCAACTCACACAGCCAGGGGAAGGCTCTCAAGAGAAAACTAAGATGAGTTTAAGGCATTTCCTGGCAAACTCCAAGAAAACAACACTCCCAGAGAAGTCTTTTGCTTCAGTAAGGTACAGGATAGCAAGAAGGCAGACATGCCAGTGAGGCATGTCAGCAAAGACGCCACACACCAGTCCTCTGAGTCTCCCTTAAACCCACAAGAACCAGAAGAGCTTCCTGAAGCTTCCCAGAAGGATAGCAGGAGTGGCAAGAAGAGGGATAATGAACGAGGGGGGACTCTGTGGTTCTGAAGAAAGGTGACACCACAGCTAGACACTGGCTTCTACAGCAATAGTGCTGCTGACCAAAGACCAGAAAGAGCAACTTCCATCTCTCAGGGGACAGAGAGCAAGCAAGGATGGATGCCCAGTTCTCATGATGCCTTAAGCTCCTCCCCTCATTGTCTCTCAATATGGGCACAACTTTGGGGAAAAGGGGAGAAACAGATCCTTGAATTACCTGAGAAATCACTGAAGAGATTGAATGTGACTGGAAATGACTAGATCACATGTTTTTCCCCCTCAGTAGAAATTGAGGCTGAGGTAAGATTGAGTTCAGTAAAAGGGAAAAAAAAGTTAGGTGCCTGAGATTGACAGATTGCAATTATTCTTACCTGATGCCCAAGAATCTAAAAATGGTGATGACTCTCATATAGTCAGTAATAATGTGGCAATTCTTCATTGTGTGCCCACACCATGCTGGATACTTTGGAAGACTCAGTGGTGAATATACTTGCAAAGGTACTTTGGGCAAGTCTCAGTCCCAAGTGAAGGTTAGAATTGCTGTAAGTTTAAAAAAAAAAAATCATCTTATTTATCCCTTTCTTGACCCATGGGACATATCTCACTCATCAATATTTTCACACTCTTGAGTTTCTTGGGAAGCTGCTATCCCAGTTTTAGTACATGATACCTCCTAGCAGGGACCTGTATAACTGCATGAATCTAAAGAAACAGGCCTCACCCCACCAACCTTACCACCAGAGTCCACTTGGGACATGTGTCCCACATAATTGTATCAAGATCCATATTACCTCAAACTTTATTTCCTTGACTTCAGCATACCTTCCATTGGGGGTGTAGTGGATAAGGCATTTGGTTGCTAACCAGAAGGTCAGAATTTCAAACCCACCAGCTGCTCTATGGAAGGAAGATGGGGCAATCTACTTCTCTAAAGATTTATAGCCTCAGAAGCCCATTGAGGGTCACTATGAGTCAGAATCAACTCAATAGCAATGAGTTTGGGTTTTTTGGTTTCCATTACTGAAAACACATGGTATCAACAAAAAATTCAAAGCAGAAAAGAATTAGGTCATGGAAGAGTTATTTTGTTGTTGTTGCGAATGTAAGGGCTGCCATGAGTTAATGTAAGTTTTCAGAAGGCTGTCTTAGTAATAGAGAGAGAAATCTATTGAAAAATCTTAGCGTAATGCCTATCTAAAACCTCAACTTGTATAGAGATATGATTGGTACTGACCAATGATTTTCAGATGATTATTTTGGACCATGGTTTATCAAATGCAGTGGCAGTTAATGTTATCTTTTTAAAAATTTGACTTTCAAGAAATATAAGATCTAGAGCTGAGGTCTTCAGACTTCCCTACTGGTAAAATAAAATAAGTAATTCTGAACAAGTAGCCCAATATTCTGAACATGCATGATTGCCAACTTTAAGGGGACCCTTAGTAACACCTGACAATCCTGCTACATATCCTTTGTTCATTCACTTTCACTTTCCTAGATGATTATTTCACACCTTCCTCACTCTTTTCAAACCACGGCTTCAAATGGTTCAGTCATAGCCAGTGAGGGAAATCTGAACAGAAATGAATTTATAAAATGTGGGTGCACTAGAACAATAACCAGAACGAGAAAAAGTGTGGGTTGAAGATCCTGGAATGAGAGACTCAAAAGAGGCATAGTGTGCCCTTTAAGAAGCCTGATGTGAGAGACTGGATTATTGCCAGGATTGTAGAGAGCAACACACTTTCAAAGTGGCACAGTCCACCACCATCTTCAAGCCAGGCACCATTTTCTCTGAGTCTGCCAGTAAAGATATTTAGCGACTATGCAATACTCACACTGCCCTTATTTTCCGGGAGGGAGATTAAGTTTCTAACAGGGCTTTCACCCATAATTTTTCCTGTTCTTCATTCACCTGGCAGCTGCCCTCCTGACCTTTTCTCTTCTTCAAGTCTGCTCTTGTTGTAGCCAAGGAGAGGAGATGTTGTTGTTGTTGTTATTTGCCGTCGAGTCGGCCCCGACTCATAGCGACCCCTCCTTGGGTTTCC
>NW_006921594.1:13168474-13171196 GCF_000298275.1 Orycteropus afer afer | reverse complement strand
AGGCACTTGACTGCTAACCAGAAGGCTGGCAGTTCAAACCCACCAGCCACTCCTCAGAAGGAAGGTTGGGCAATCTACTTCCATAGTGATACTGCTTCAGAAATCCAAGGAGGGGTCACTATGAGTCGGGTCCAACTCGATGGCAAATAACAACAACAACAACAATGAATAGGAAGATCATTGCATTTTATACCTTGATCTTGAATCTTGTCGTTTCACTTAAGACATATTAGTTCAAAAGTTTTATCATTGATTGTCTTGGATTTTCTAGATAAGAAAACATCCCCTGCAAAGAGTGACCATTTGACTTTTCCTTTCCAATATTTATTCCTCTATTTTGTGCTTTATGGACGCTAAGGACCCAAAGTGATGTTTATTAGAAGCAGAGAGAGTAGGCTTGTGACTCCAAAGGAAATGGTCAAGTATTTCACAATTAAGATTGCTTGTAGACAACATTTACCAGGTTGAAGAATTTTCTTAAATTGCTGGCTTACTAAACAGTTATTTTTGTTATAATTATTACTATAAATGGAGGTTGAGTTTTCTAATTTTTTTTTTCATCTACTCATATAATCATATTATTTTTCCTTAAATTTATTTTATATTCATAGATAAACTGATGTTGAATCTTTCATGTATCCTATGATAAATCCTATTAAGTCATGATTTATTATTCTTTTAATATCTGTTGGCTTTTCTAAAAAGCTATTTAGGATTTTTTATTTCACAAGTGAGAATAGGTTATAGTCTTTTTTTGTATGTGTTATTATTCATTGCTTGGTTTTGATTTTGAGACAATGGAAAAACCTGTTTAGAGTAATGTCACATAAAGGATCAAAATGAATTGGCTTGAGATAAACACTAAAGACAACAAGAAGGATTTTTGTTTTCCTTTTTAATCTCTACAGCCAGAAAAAGATCAGGGAAGGTATAGCCCTGCCACATCTCATACAACATAACCTTAACAAATGACAGCATAACCACAGACCTATTCAATTCTCTGTTTATTTCCATATTTTCTCTCATAAAGAATGTTTATCAGTTGTGGAACAAACATTATTAAAAGAAAATTAAAATTTATAATAGACACAGGGGTAATAATGGAGTCCTCACTTATTCTAAATTAGTTCAAAACTTCAGTTAAGACAAATTCTATTCCAAAATATTGAAAGAGGTTGTAGAGGGGTTTGGAGAGCAACTTCTGAGAACTGTGAGAATGAAAGAGGTGCCTTGTGGCTGAAACAGGCTGGATTCCCACATAAACTGGTGAGCCTCATGCCAATTCTAAGTAAAATTACAGAATGGATGACTTGTGAAGAAAAAATACTGACAACTGGCAACCAGTGTGAATTCACTAATAGCAAATCATGCCAAGCTAGTCTCTTAGAAAAATCTCTTTTCCTGGATTTGGTTGCTTGTGTGTCAGGTGAAGGAATGAGTCCAGTTCATCTTTGTTTTAGCATAGCACTTGCCAACTCTCATGGCATTTACCTCTCTGAGCGTAAATCAAGAAACGTGTGCCACAGGAAAATGGCAGGATGGTTTGTTTCATAATCCAACAACCAACTTCACATTAAGAGTCTTGGTCAAAACTCGGCTTCAACCTTAAAAGGCAAATCCAACATTCCAGTTTGCCCATTCCTGTTCAATAATTGTATTGAACACATGAAGACCACAGAATGCAGGTTTATGAATAATAAAAATTTGGGGAGACAGAGCTAACACACCAGAAGACAACTTTAAAATCTCTTTGTGTAAAATTTAAACCAAACCTATTTCCATGGAGTCAAATTCCAACTCATAGCAACCCTATAGGACAAAGTAGAACCGCCCCCACAGCGTTTCTGAGGCTGTAAATTGTTACAGAAACAGACTGCCACATCTTTATCCCAAAGAATGGCTGATGGGTTCAAACCATCAGCCTTTTAATTTGCAACAAAGTGCTTAACCCTACCCAACCAGAGTTCCTCTTCTGGTAGAAATCAGGCCCAAAACAAAGAAAATACAAATTATTTGGGATAAATGTGAGGTCCAGTGTTTAGGCTGTAAAAATAAAGAAAATAATAGTACTAATACCTAATATTTATTGAACATTACTTTGCACTGTATCTTAACATGCATTATAATTTGTGTAACATATTAACTATATTGTAATTAGAATCATTATAACTTATACTTCACAGTTGCTTAGTGGTCCAGTTGTAAGGATTTTTGTTTTCTTTATGTGAGGTTTAATACATACTGAAGGCTGTAGTCTATGATCTTCATTAGTAAGTGCTTCCAGTCTTTTTCACTTTTAGCAAGCAAGGTGTGTCAACTGCATATCACAGGTTGTTAATGAGTCTTCCTCCAATCCCGATTCCACATTCTTCTTCATATAGTCCAGCATTGCATTTCAGATTATTTCCTTAGTATAGAAGGATTTTATTTTACTTGGATCCATAGTCAATGTCTATGGAAGCAGAGGAGCTCTGGTAGCATAGTGGCTAAGGCACTTGACTGCTAACCAGAAGGCTGGCGGTTCAAACCCACCAGCCACTCCTTGGAAGGAAGGTTGGGCATTCCTACTTCCGTAGTGATACTGCCTCGGAAACCCAAGGAGGGGTCGCTATGAGTCGGGGCCGACTCGATGGCAAACAACAACAACAACAACAACATGGAAGCAGAAGTCCAAAAATTGGATAATGTATTGCACTGGGCAAATTTGCTGCAAAAGACCTCT
>NW_006921594.1:13150974-13163474 GCF_000298275.1 Orycteropus afer afer | reverse complement strand
ACATCTCTGAGTCATGCCTATCAGGAAATTTAGTTTACCTGCCACCATCAGGTACGCTTTGCCAGTTCATGGCATGGTTTCCATTAATAATTCTATTGATTTTTAATGCTTTATAGCTAAGTCAAAACAGCAGGAACCTCACATGCATATTTAGCCTGATTTTAGCTATTTTCTTAATCTAACAAACTTAACCAATTATTTTTTATTGGCACAATCTGAGCTAAATATACATACATTTTCAACTGTATTCCTGCACTTTCAATATTTTCCCCATGAATTCAGCAATATGAAATATGTTCTCATATAAGAGACTCATATGGGAGATTTAACACCGAATTTCGTGTTTCATCTTTTGGTATCTGTAGGGTTGCTATGAGTCAGAATTGAATCAATAGCATGGATATGAGTTCAGTCATCCACTGAGAAACACACCGATATATGTGTGCATATTGGCTATTAGTTGGTAGTTTCTCAAGTATTTCCATTTCCTTAAGCCTCTTCACAATCAGCACCCAAGCAAATGGGTAGGATTCTAGTGAAGCCAACACCAGAGTAATAATATAAAAGAATGTACAGAGCTGAGACAAAATAACCCGGACAGAAATAAGACCAAAGAGTCACGGTCTAAGTAGTATTTGGTAACTGTGCAATTGAATGCAGAGTCCCCAAGTAGTGCAAATGGTTAACACACTTGGCTGCTAATCCAAAGGTTGGAGGTTTGAGTCCACTGAGCATCTCCAAAGAGGGACCTGGCAATCTACTTCAGAATAATCGGCCATTGGAAATGTTACGGATCGCAGCTCTACTCCAGCACACAGGGGCTCCACGAGTCAGAGCGAACCAGCTGCAGCTGGTTATTTATTTAGGTATGCGTTTTCGTGTAATTGAGTATGTGCTACTAACCTTGAACTTTTAATCTCTTAGAACAGAAAAGCAACAAATATATGTATTCATCTCACTTGTCAGTGTGCATTCGTCTCACTCATTACATCTAATTTTCCATGAACAAGAACAGTCAAATTTTACTATCAAATTAGGGGCCTCAAAGAAAACTAGGGCATCTTTCCAAGGAAACCTCCCAAAATGTCATCACCTAGTAAAGTTAATTTTTTTCACATTCTGACTTGTTACCATAAACATAAAATAGAAATTAAGTAAGTCACAAATGTTTATTACCTTAAAATCATTTAAGTGACTAATTACTATATGTTATTTTTAATTTGTGTATTATGTACAAAATTTTATAAATATATAATAAAATATCAGTGTGGGGTTTTCTGGGGTGGATTTTAACAGGTGTCACAGACAAGACATTTTCACAGGGACTTGAAACTGGAGGGGATCCCAGGGATGTTAATTTTGCTGCCATTCTTTATTAACTATAAATATTCCAGTTAAAAGAATAGTCATTTGAGAGCAGTGGTTGGATTTCAGAAGGAAAGGAGCTTTGCTTTTTTCAGCATGCTTCCCAGCTGCCTACCCTTGCTTTCTAAGGGTATGCAGAAAATGCTTTTAGGTCTCAAACCTGTACTCACACTGCTTTTTTCATCTTTTGACCCTTCCCCTAGTCTCCTGCTTCCTGGTGTCAAAATGCAGAGACGCACAGGTCTGAATCAGCTCAAGTCCACAGAATCAGAAGTCATTCCATGTTAGTCACATGTCCAGCATTTGTGACTTAGAGGAGTGAATCACCAAGAGGAAGTGAGTCACGGCATCATGAGAGTGCTCCTTTTTCATTTCATTAGTTATTCTGAAAGATCTGAATTTAAAGCGTGCCTATAAAGCAGACGCCCAGACTTCTCTACCACAGCTCAGAAACTGTACAATCACCCTGAAAGTACAACTATGTTTTAAAATTGTTCTTCAAACAAATGGCTACAGAAAACAATCAGTTTATTAATTTTACAGTCACAGTTATGTGGCCTGGGTTGACTGCTTTTTTCTTCTTTCTTTCTTCCTCTCACCCTTTATCTCACTTAATTGTTGCCCTTTGTCCCACTTAATGGTCTTCACCTTCCCCATTTCACCCCTGATGGCACAGTGGTTAAAATGCTTGGCTGCTAACCAAAAGATTGGTGGCTTGAACCCACCAGCCACTCTGCGGTAGAAAGATGAGGCAGTCTGCCTCTGTAAAGGTAACAGCATTGAAAACTTTTGGGGGCAGTTCTCCTCTGTCCTTTGGGGTTGCTGTAAGTTGGAATCGAAATCCACTCGATGGCAAAGTGTTTCATTACCATCACACTCCCTCTGCTGTTTTGGGCCTAGAGAGGGTTGCTCTGGGGCTAGTAATAGTCTAGAAAAGGGCCTGGGGTTCCAAAGTTAGGGGGAGCAATGGGAACCTGGAGGGATTCAGAGTGGTTGATACTAATCCACTCATATGTTCCAAGTGGGTGAAACAATTGGCTAAAAATGGTTCTTTTGATGCTGAAAATCAAATTGCTATGAAGCAGCCAATTCTGTAAGAGGATTACCTTCTTCTCAACAACTTGCTCAGTCCATGTTTTTCCTGCCAACCTTTCTGTTGTTCCTGATTTCATCTTTCCATTGTTGTCTTCCTGAGTTTTGGACAAACCCCATTACTTAACACATCCAATAGTTTCAAGTAAGTTTGATATTTCATCTTTGTATTTGCTGAGGGTAACCAAGATGAAAGGAGAAGAATTTTGCTAACACTAGGAAACAAGTTTTAAAAACTTACACTCACTAGACTAAACACCAAAACAACCTTCGGAAGTTAGGTGAAAAGCCAATGGAAAATCAGCCAGGCCAGGCCACCACACAATATAAGGGCCTCCCTCCTCTTCACTGTCTAATCCATGTGCCCGTGTCTTAGATGTTACCTGGTACCAAGGTGGGCTTTTATGGAAACTTGAAATAATCTGCATACACTTCAATTATGATTTATAGATACATGTCAGCACTTTTTCTAACAGCTTGCTCTTCCCCCCTCCAAAAAAAGTGCTTCTATAGCATATAAATGAAATAAGCAGTTTTTATTTCTCTTTCAACCTAAATTGTGACTTCTTATTCTGTGGAAAAGTGAACATTTGCCAAGCCAGTCAGGACACCAGAATGTCTTAGGTAGACCCTGTACCCACAGTCACTTTCATTTACAGTTGTACTGTGCTCCTGTTCAGGGAAAGGAATGTGCACTTTAAAAGCCATTTTATCAAAAAGCACATTTTTGACACAAAGGTATAAAATGACACCCTGATTTGCATGGTTCCAGTATCAGTGCATCCCATAGGGTGACATAATCAAGTCCTGGTTCCTCTCTTTAACGAGGTCTTCATGGGGAAGGGGGTTACTTCCATTATTTAGTACTAGATAAAAGTGACAAGCAGGATTCATTATTCATTGAGTTGTGCTCAGGGATAAACTGCTTGGTTCACATAATTAAATTACACATCACATTCATTCCTCAGGTATCAAATAGTGTCTACACAGAATTTCAGGGTGATTCCTCTGTTAATTAGCTATCTTTCTTCATAATACTCCCAGACAAGAACATGGTGTCTTTTTGCAAATTTATTTTCTATTGTTGCCTAGTTCTAGGTAACCTTCCATTCAGTCATTCACCAAATATTGACTAAGCACCAAGTAGGTGTGAGACACTATTCTCGGCTCACAGAAGAAACACAGAGAGATAAAAATCGTGGAACTTAATAGTTCCAAAGTGACACAAAGAGTGACCAAGGAATACAATAAAAGAGCACATTGAATAGCATGTTAGAATGTGAAATGAGCTATAGAAAAAATCCAGCTGGGGCAGGGGATCAGGGATGACAGGCAGGGTTTGGAACTTTAAACAGCATGGTTATGGAGGTCTCACTGAAAAGTTGGTCTTTCAGCAAAGATTTGAAGGAGATGAGGTTGTTTGAGAGGAGCTCTGGTGGTATAGTTGTTAAAGCACTTGGCTGCTAACCAAAAGGTTGGTTCAAACCTGCTAGCTACCTCACTGTCCTGTGTGATCACTATGAGTCAGAATGAACTCGATGGCAGTTGGTTTGATTTTTTTTTTTTTTTTTTTGAGGTTGTTTGAGGAAAAAGCAGTTCCAGCAGGGGTGCACCTGGGTGGCTGGAGTCTGGATTGTGCCTGGTGTATTCTAGGACCAGAAAGGTGACCAGGCTGTTGGAGAGGAGTAAAGGAGGGCCAAACAGGGTTGGAGGTCTAGATGGTTCCCAGATCCAGAGGGCCTTGTGGGGACTTTGACTTTGACTCTGAATGAAGCAGAAATCTTAGAGGGTTTGGAGGGGAGGAGGGACATGATGACGGAAGTGTCTCAGACATCCTTCCAGCTGCTGCATTAGAAACAGACTGCAGGGGGCAGAGGCAGATCTACAGAAAACAGCAGCGACAGCCAGCACTGAAACTTCGTCCCTGTGTGAACTTCTGACACCCGTCTTTTAGATAACTTTACCATAATATCAGCACGAAAATACAAGTCAAGCTGACAACTGCACCTTCTTGGCTTTCACTGATGAAAACTGGTCTATGATATGTTCACATTTTCTTCAGTTTCTTTTCTTTCTACACTCAGAACAAGATCACACAGTCTGCCTTGACCCGTGGAGGCTTTCAAATATGAAATTATCAGTTTTATCTTGTTGAATGACCACTCAAAACTGGGAATGGGAACTGTGACGGTTAATAGAAACTGCTCTGTGACTCCTCCCTTCCAGTGGTGCCCAGGACACGTGCCATACCTGCCTTTCCTTAGCCTCTGCCAGGGGGACAGGGAGACTATCGTAAGCCAGTTGTCATGATCAGAGTAATGGTGTTGTGGACTAGGTGGTTGCGGTGGAGAAAGGTTCAAACTCCAGAGAGACTCTGAAGTTGAGTCAACAGAACTCTGAAGGTTTGACTTTGGGGTGTGAGGGAAAGAGAGAGTGATGCCAGGTATTTGGCCTGAGAAGGAGAAGGACAGAGGAGCAGGGGAGGGGGAGGGGAGATCAAGAGTTTACTGTTGAGTATATTTACTTGGGATATGTTAGACATCCAAGTGGAGATATTGAGGAGGCGTTTCAGCCTATAGTTCAGAGGACAGATCGAGTCTGGAGACATAAACTTGAGGTTTAAGCAGTGTTATGGCTTGTACTGTGTTCCCCAAAATATGTTTGGGAATCCTAAACCCTATACCTGTAGATGTAATCTCATTTAGGAATAGGGTTTTCTTTGTTACGTTGAAGAGACCATCTCAGTATAGGGTGTGTCCTAAACCTAATGATCTTTGAAATCTAAAAAGAGCAAATTAGACACAGAGAGAAACAACCACAAATGGGGGAAAGACAGATGCCATGAGGAGCCCACCCAGGAAATGAGGGATTCTGGGGTTACAGAAGCTGAGATGAGAAGTTTCCCCTGAAGCAGACAGAAAGAGCCTTTCCCTAGAGGTGGTGCCCTGAATTCAGACTTCCAGCCTCCTGAAGTGTGAGAAAATAAATATCTATTCATTAAAGCAACCCACTGATATTTCTGTGATAGCAGCACTAGAAGAGTAAGGCAGGTGGTATTTAAATGTAGGAGCTGGCTGAGATTGTCCGGAGACTGAAGGTAGGTGGAGAAGACAGGAGGCCCAAAAGCCAAACCCTGAGGCTCTCCAGAGGCTAGAAGAAGAGGAAGCAGTAACAAAGGAGGCTGGGGAAAATGGACCAATGAGATAAGAGGAACCAGTGGAGCATCCTAGAAACCAAGTGAAGACAGCTTTTTCTGAGCCTAAGGAGCTCTGGTAATGTAGTGCCTAAGGCACTTGAATGCTAACCAGAAGGCTGGCAGTTCAAACCCACCAGCCTCGGAAGGAAGGTTGAGCAATCTACTTCCATAGTGATACTGCCTCGGAAACCCAAGGAGGGGTCACTATGCGTCAGGTCCAACTCGACAGCACATAACAACAATAACGGAGTGATCAACTGTGTCAAATGCTACTCATAGACCATATAATACAAAGCTAAGACTGGCACTAGCCATTACAACTTGAAGGTTTTGAATACCCTGACATAAGAAGTTTCCAAGGAGTTCTGGGGCAAAACTTGATTGGAATGGGTTTTAGAAAATAGGAAGAGATTGGAGACAGCTGGAATAGACACCTCTGGAGAAACTGTGCTGTAAAGACCATCAGAGACAGAAGAGCTAAGGGGGAGAGCTAGTAGTGGATGTGGGTCAAGAAAAGTTTTTAATAAAATTAATCTGAGAGAAATAAGAGCATGTTGCATGGTGATAGCAATGTTCCAATAGAGAGGGGGTAACTGATGACAAAGGAGAGTGTGTTTTCCAATGTGCATTCAGGGCCAACTCCAGGCTATGCTCGTGAATTTAAAATGAGTGGAGTCAGCTTGGTTGAGTATGTTTTTCCAGCCACATTCAGCAGCACAGCTTTAAGCCCTGAGTCAGTGGAGAACTTGATTTGACCAGGGTTATGATTTTACCAAGAAAATTTAACAAAATGAGAACTGCACGAGGGTTGAGATTATAGGAGAGCAAGTGATTTCAATGAAAGATTGTGGTGTTGGAGCTGGGTAAGGAGGGAGGGGAAGGCATCCTGGAAACAAACAAAGTAAGATTATACATTTTTGTGGTGTCAAATGATTGCTGGAGGTGACATGCTGGAAGGAGTGAGCTAGAAAGAGAGGAGGTGAGGGTCAGAGTGGGGTGCATGCACCGTGAGTATGGAGGCCATGCAGCCATGGGTAATGATAGACAGGGTCTCAGGTATGACTGTAGGAGTAATGAAAGGGGAACAGTGATACCTACCAGCAACAGAGATTGTGAGAAGAGAAGCAAACAGAGAGACCAGGGAAGGAGGGATGAACTACGTTTGTATTGGAATTGCCAAGAATGAAGACAGGAATAGGACTGCAGAGAGTGACGGTGAGGCAGGAACACTGAGGAATGAGGGAGAATGGCTGGGGGACATTAGATATCAGCAAAATGAAAAGAACAGGTGACGTCCTTTGATGACCTGAGATTCAACACAGGACACTTTTAGGAGGGCAAAGAGAAAATGATCCAGAAGTGGCAATTAGGAACAAAAAAGGAAACACACCCCGCATCCAGGCCCCAGAGCATAAAACACTAGGGGAGAAAACAGAAACCACCATTTGACAGAGCTGCAGAACAGGGAAGCAATGTCCTGGGGGAAGAGCCACGTTTTCATTAAAGCAAGATGGTGGGGAGAGCACTCAGAGGTGAGGTGGAGCATATAGGGTTTTGCTAAGGATGGACTGCAAGGCCCAGGAGGTCCAGTAGAGGGGTGTCAGGATTTGAGAGGGTAGGAGTTGTCAACGGCCAATACTGATTCACATCAGACTAATTAGTTCTTGTTTTCAAAGCTGATATACAAGTAGCAGTACATGTTCAGTCATCTACAATTACTAAAACACTTTATTTTAGAGAGCTCTCATCTACACCATTTTCTGGTTCTAGCTAACTTTGTTCTAGGACCTAG
Source organism: Orycteropus afer afer (assembly GCF_000298275.1). Classification (NCBI taxonomy): domain Eukaryota; kingdom Metazoa; phylum Chordata; class Mammalia; order Tubulidentata; family Orycteropodidae; genus Orycteropus; species Orycteropus afer. The sequence goes on along the minus strand of NW_006921594.1, from coordinate 13,156,029 downwards.
TATAGGTTAAGGTAGCACCGAAACACAGCTCATTGCTAAAATGATGCTGCTGTGGCTGCCTGTTCCTTCCAGAGAGTTTTCTTTCTCTTTCCTGTGACGAGAATGGGGGGAGAGAGAGAGGAATGAAACCAAATTCCAGGGACGCATCTCCCTAGGAATCGTCCATCATTCCTCAACATCCTAGCACTCTCAACTCTGTGATGACCTGAAGGATCAAGGATCATACCAGCAACCAGACCTCGGATAGTTATGATACACACACACACACACACACACACTAATGCTACAGTTAAAGCATTAGGCTGCTAACCAAAACCTCAGTGGTTTGAACCCACCAGCAGCTCTGTGGGAGAAAGATGAGGTAGTCTGCTTCCCTAAAGATTTATAGTCTTGGAAATCTTATGGGGCAGTTTTACTTGTCCTAAAGAGTCACCATGAGTCAGAATCAACTCAATGGCAATGGGTGTTATAGTGGACCATGAAAACAGTCTTTGCTCCTAACAGTACATTTAGGATACCTAACAGCAACTTGGGAGCTCTGGTGGCATAGTGCCTAAGGCATTTGACTGCTAACCAGAAGGCTGGCAGCTCAAACCCACCAGCCACTCCTCAGAAGGAAGGTTGGACAATCTACTTCTGTAGTGATACTGCCTCGGAAACCCAAGGAGGGGTTGCTGGATCCGACTCCATGGCAGTTAGTTTTAACAGCAACTTACAAAGGCTCCATTTTGTATCCTTATGTATCATTTATTCATTCAACAAATATTTTTGGGGTACTTCTAGGCAGTGCCAGGAACCCATTAAGCTAATAATGCACAAATAAACTGATATGTTACAAGGGTCAAGTAATGATACGTAATATGAACAAAACAAAGTTGAATAAGGGAACAGAAAATGTGTATGGGGAGTGGTATAATACCAGTCAGTTTTCCTTTCTTCCTGTCTACAAGGTAATCCCCTAGCCCATTACAGTGTTTTTAAACAATTTCAAAGGACTTCAAAAAACTGGCTCACTGTTCTGGCTGGGACATATGAGAAACTAAAAGGTCACCACAAGCTTTGGTGACTGAGAAGTCCAATTTTGCCAGTTTACCAAGAGCCCACCTGATCCTGGGAGCCTGACTCCAACTAACTAAACCTGAATGTTAATTTCTTGATCTATTATAGCAATCATCTCTGACAGAGATGGAGGTTCTGCCTTTTGCTCAGGCATGTCTCTCTGGCAGAGCAAGCCTCTCAGGAAAGCACACTGTGCTGTATTTAAATGCTTGGCTAACATGGTAAGCCATAGGATGCCATTGTGCAAAGTCCAAAAGACCCTCTAGAAGTGGGGTGTGTGGTTTGATGAATGGACTGTGATACCATGTGAATATAAAAGGGCCCCCTTCCTCTAGGTGGACGCAGACCCACATCAGGGCACTCAGCTTGGTAAGGGGAGGGTGGGCTGGATCTAAGCCCCCACCCATTTCCTTGGCTAGGTGCTTTTGTACAGTGAACTACCTGGGCAACTCTACACAGAGGTCCTAATGTCAACAGAGAATAAAAACAAAAGTAATTGGATGTTTTAAAGAAACATTTCCCTTAAAATATGTACAATATGGTATTAAAGTATTTCCTTGGACTACTTTACAAATGAACTAAAGTGAACTTTACTTGGAATACATTATGTGAATACCATGTAAAGCCTTTCATACCTCCTCCCAATGTGTGTGAAATATACTTTGTAAAAATCAAAGTTTCCTTTGATAATCCATTTATAAAAGAATTATGCCAACTCTTTATTAAAATAGTTAATCCAAATTATTACTTTCAATAACTTTCAAACATTTGAAAGTTGTCCTGAAAATTGTTCACATTTCCAGGCTATATCTCACTCCAGAAAGTTAGGGCAGCGTGACTAGGGAAGGTGGAACCCTGAGAAATGGCCCGGGTAAAAATGGTGACGCCTAACATCTTAGTATACCCAATAAACGTAGGAGTGAAGAGTTCCAAAGAAGACTGTCTCTCCCAACTTGTGGGACAGGACACTTAATGACTCAGGCCACAACATTAGTGTAGGCAGAATGCCAGACTATGAACCTAAAGACCTAACCTCCATCCTGTTCTGCCAAATGATGTTGTCAAAACCTAATCCTTCTAGGCCTGTGTGTTCTCATCTTAAAATGAGAGTAATAATAATATAGGTTTTGCTGTTAATAGGACCAAATTAATTAATTTATATAAAATCACCTTATGAACTATAAAGCATTACACACATATAAGGAATTATTATGAATATCACAAACATATAACCCCGTTGTTGAAAAATAGCTTAAATGACTACTCCAAATTCTTCATGTGGAGAAGCAGGGAATATAAATGAAAACTTCTTAAAACATTATCATTGTGTATACGATTATATTAACTTTCATTTAAGATTATATTAACTTCAATTTTCCTTCTATACTATAAACTCCTTGAGGGATCATTCTTTTCTTGCTTATCTCTGTATCTCTAGCACCTAATACAGTGCCAGACACTTAGTAATCATGGATACAATAAAGGATTCTTGCTTCCCAGTATAATGGTAAACTGAACATCCAACCCATCCTTAAACTCATCAGAAGAGAGAAGGAACTCCATATAAATTTGTCTGCAAAAGTTCATAAATAATGACTGAGGCCAATGGTGCTCCCTGGAAATTCAGAACTTTGCAAAGTGCATGCTGTCTTATCATTTTTTGTTATTATTTCTCAAGCTCTGCTGTTGTATCACAAGAGTTCATATCAACAGCACATTCATATTTGCTCTGGGCTCTAAATTTGGGGATCTACTTTTCCCCCATGAAGCCAGTCATCATGACCTGTTAAAATGATAAAGATTTGATAAAGGAAATCAGGTCTTCACATTTTTTTCTAATACTCTCTAATGGAATTTTGAAAACTTATTTATTTCTTTGTACATTTTTAAATAGACTATTTTTTATCATCAATATGAATAGCTGCAAAACATGTACTTTCCAGAATGTGATAAATACTGATTTTTAAACTTACTTTGTATCCAATGGACTCTAAATGCTATAGCAATTTGATTCACACCCTCACTCACTTAAAAATTCATCAATAAGCTTTCTTGACAATTGGTAATTTCCTATCTTTTTTTTTAATCTCATGTTTCCATACTATTCCCTCATAGAGTTTTATTAATGTAATGTATTCTCACATCTGAACATTTTATCTGATTAACTACTCTACAACAACAAAAATAAGTGTCTATAGGTTGAAATTTAGACATTGGAATTTCATATGACACCAGTTCTAAGTGTTTTAAAACAGTTATCTGGGTTGAGTTATCTTTGTAATGTTTTTAGTGCACAATCAACCAAAGTCTCATAACTATATAACAGTTTTATAAATAATTATAAAACAAGCAAGTAAAATTTTATTGGAAATTAATCTAAATGAATCGATGGAACTTTTCAAAATTCATTCATGTGTCTGTGGCTTTTACTGTTAGAATGAGACTGGATTCAGCTCAATTCTGTTTTTCATTTTTATAGATATAAGTCCTGAGAAAATGTCTTCAATTGAATTTTTAAAAAATGAGAATTATTCTCTCATGGAAATGCCATTCTGTTATTTGAATGCCTTTTTAAGCATTGCAAGTCAAAAAGCACATAGTTACCTATTACCAAAAGATATTTTAATTGACAACTTGGGTAAGTTCTCCTTTAATTTTATTGGAAGCTAAGAATGGAAACCACCTAATTTACAAAAATAACCATTGTTGCACTATCATTAGAGTTCTTCCCTTTCTCAGTTTCTAGGACGTGTGACCAAAAAATGAAAATAGATTAAGCGAAAAAACATAAAAATTGGAAACCATGCATTTTAGGACTTTTCACATTGATTGTCAACAGAGACCTATTAATGACAAATTTCATTTGTCAAGAACATCTCAAAATGTTTAGTGAAAACATGATAGAAGGACAGAGAGACAAACATTTGAGAATCTTCATGGATAGATTAGTAATTTTTTCCTAAGGTTGGTTGAAGACAATTAAGCTTGGCAATTACACATTTCACAGAATTGGGATGAGCATATCAACATCTGAAAGGAAGAAATTGGTTCTAATTAAATCAAGCCAGTTTCCTAAAGCCTATTAGATTTGCATTTTGGGAAAAATTTGACTTGCTTTTGAACTGAACCTATTTTTATCTGTTATATGGTTTAAATAATTTACAGAAATTGACAGCAAGAGAAAGAACTTAATCGCCAGTTAGTACAGGCTTATGAAATGCACATTAAGAGTGTTAAGCACATTATTTATAGAGTCATAGTGGCACAATGGTTAGCACTCAGCTACTAACCAAAAGATTGAGAGTTCAAGCCCACCAGTGGCTCTGTGGGATAAAAGACCTGGTGGTTAGCTCCCATAAAGAACAAACATAGCACAAAACACTATGTGGTAGGAATTAACAAATGAGAAGATAAGGGGTTGATGAGCGACAGTGAGCAGGAGACTTATATCCCTATACCAAATGAACACGGATTTTCTTTGTCCCAAAATCTTTTAGCAAAGATCAATGAAAATGTTTCTCCTATGAATCTGAATAAATATTCAAGAAAATATAAACCACTAACTTATCTCTAGGTGACCTGGTGGTGTGGGGGTTAAAGCATTCAGCTGCTAACAGAAAGGTCAGTGGTTTGAACCCACCAGCCACTCCATGGGAAAAAGATGTGGCAATTTGCTTCTATAAAGATTACAGCCTTGGAAACTCTACAGGGCCGTTCTACTCTATCTTGGAGCATCTCTGTGAATTGGAATCTACTTGACAGCAGTGGCTTTGGATTTTTGGAAATTTATCTCTAACATGTTTCTTTTAGAAGAAGCATAATAACACTGATATGTTGGAATAAATTATGAGTCTTTTCACCTTATTGAGATCATGCAAACTATAATACTGAGACATAGACTATAATTCAGATAAATAAAGAGTATTCAGTAAGCTAGTTCACATGTCTGAGATGGTGAAATTGCCATCTCAGATGGCAAATTGAGAAAGTGTGATT
>NW_006921594.1:13137689-13150874 GCF_000298275.1 Orycteropus afer afer | reverse complement strand
GACTACAACGGTTTGTTTGTTTTTTACAAATCTTGAATATTCCAAGATAGACAGATAGCTAAGACACAGAGACCTCTAGCAAGAATTTGTCACCTGGATGAATAAGGCACCACCATCTTCAATATTTCTCAGAGATACCCTTTTTGCCCAGCTTTCACAGATCTCCTCCTTCAGAAGCAATGCCTTCTTTGCAAATAGTGAGAAAAAAAAGAAAAGAAAAGAAAAAGGGCCATCATTCTCCCTGCCTAGTTCCATAACTTACCTGAAATGAGAACATCCAAGCATGTGCCAGCACACCTGTTTGAGGTATGCTCTGCCATTAACAGAAATAGCCACAAGACAGGGAAAGACATGAAGCCCTGTACCTTTGGTTTATGGTGCAATTTTGATTAAACAAAGCTCTCAGATGCACACTCCTAGTTTGAGTAGCCTTTGCTTAGTACCCCAGGGGCTTTTCCACCCAAAGCAATCTACCACCGTATGATTTGGGTTTGGTGAGGAATATGTCTTTCTTTTGTAAGACAGAAGAAAGAAAAAGAAATTAGAAAAGGAATGTAGCCTGATGCAAGTGTACTTTTGAGCAGATGAACATTAGAAAAGAAATTATATCTATATATAAATCTTTCCTAGGAGCTCTGGTAGAGTAGTGCCTAAGGCACTTGACTGCTAACCAGAAAGCTGGCGGTTCAAACCCACCAGCCACTCCTCAGAAGGAAGGTTGGGCAATCTACTTCCATAGTGATGTTGCCTCAGAAACCCTAGGAGGGGTCGCTATGAGTCAAGTCCAACTCGACGGCACATAACAACAACAACATATCTTTCCTAGTACTCACACACACACCCACACACAGACACCTACTCTCTATCAACTATCTCATTATCTGACGTTTTGCACTTATGACAGCAGTAAAAAAAAAAATCCACTATCCAACTACTTTGCACATTAACAATGTATGCCAGGCAGTAACAAACACCGCCAAGGTACTAGGCCAGAGTAATGCTGAGCGTGATGTTTAAGGCTATGTGTCAGTTTGGCGAGGTCATGATTCTCAGTGGCTTGGCAGTTAATGTGATGATATAGGCATCCTCCATTTTGTGATCTAATGTGGTCACTCTCCATTTTCACATAATGCTGATTTTTGCATAATGACCTGGTCTTTGGAACCTACGTTGGTAAGTGAGGAGTGTGTGTGTGCATGTGTGTGTATGTGTGTGTGTAGGGGGGTGTGATATGGAAATTGGCTTTATTAAAACTGAGACTGTGTATCTCTTGATACATCTTCATATACCCCCTCAAAGGTATGCAAATCCAAATTTAAACTGAACTTTTCTTCTATTACTAATACTTATCATTGCAGTGTACTGAGGGCCTACTTTAAACCAGATGTTGTATTAGGTTCTTCATGTATGTCAGCTCATTTAATTCATCTTTCTTATGAGATAACCTTAGTAACCCTACTTTACAGGTGAAGAAATTGGAACTCAGAGAAGATAAGTAACTTATTCAATCTCCCATTGCTAGTAAGTGGCACAGTCAACCTGAAAAAGTCAGCAGTTCAAACCCATAAGCTGCTCCATGGGACAAAGATGAGGCAATCTGTTTCCATAAAGATTTATAGCCTTGGAAACATATGGGGGCAGTTCTACTCTGTCTTACAGGATAGCTATGAGTTGGAATCAACTTGATGGCAGCGAGTTTGGTTTTGGTTTTAATATATATATATCAATCACTCTATTTCTTAAATATTAATGAGGTTACCACAGGGAAATCAAATATGAATAACAAATGAGCATTCAAATTAAGAAAACTTAAAGTCATTCCATGGTTTTTATTTGGCCCACTGTTAGAAATTCTCTCCTCATGTCTTTGTACATATTTTAGCTCTTTGTGGACACTGGGTTTCCCAAAAAAATGTCAAGATTAATTCTTTAACTCTAAATTTTTTATCTAAATCTGTGAATGCATTTAAAAATCTCTTTGATTAGTCACATAGTTAAAAATTGAAGGTAATGATTATCATCATAGAAAACCCTAAGGAAGACTTCACTGTTTTCTGCAAAAAAAAAGACACTTTTTTTTGCATTTGTTAAAAAACAATCCCCTTTCAAACTATTCCACACATTTATACACAGATCAGTGGATCTCTGAGTCAAGTTAATTTACATTTGTATTTCATAATGAAGCCTCAGCCATATTCATCTGTTTACTCTTTAAGTCAAATTAAATTTGTTTCCTTGGATAGACTTCAGTTCAATAGCACTTTGCACAACTGTCATGGGTCTGAGGCCCATGTATTTTCGGGCATAAAAACATCTGAGAAACAGTGAGGCATAGGGTCCATAAGCAAGGTCAGTCTCCTAAATTACAGGTTTAAAAGAGGAAAGTGAATTTAATAATCTAGACTAGAGACATCATATGTCAGTTTCAAGATGGAAGAGCCTCTCTGTTAAGCCGGCCTCAGTGCACACTGCACAGAGACAGCTACATAGGGTGAAGAGAGTAACCGAAAAATCTAAGGAACTTCCAAGGCAAAGGAGAGCAGCAGACAGAATAATTTTGCTAGTTCTTAAGAGTACGTTCCATAAAAAGATTGAACAGAAATATATGTATATTTGGTCCACAATTAAGCGATGATGTCATATAACTATGTTTTGCTTAAAGAACTTTCATGCAAATTTCTTCTTCTTAATAATCAGTGGAGTTTGTGAAACAGACATCATTTTATTTATATGGAAGAAAAAGAAGGCACAGAGACCAAAAACCAAATCAAACTCACTGTTGTCGAGTTGGATTCGACTCATAGCAACTCCTCCTTGGGTTTCTGAGGCAGTATCTCTACGGAAGTAGATTGCCCAGGCTTCCTTCAGAGGAGTGGCTGGTAGGTTTGAACTGCCAGCCTTCTGGTTAGTAGTCAAATACCTTAGGCACTATGCCACCAGAGCTCCCAGGCACAGAGAAGGTGAGTGAATTGCCCAGTGTTCCTCAGCTGGTGTTGAACAGAGAAATAACCAGACAGAGCCCAGTCCAAAAGAATTCAAGGTCTTTCTAGCAGACTGAGGAACTATCTGCTTCCCATTAGCCACTCTTGTCTAATGTCTCGTATCTGCAGTAGTTTTTTCCCTGCCACCTCCAGGTACTCCTTTGTCCACCCACACAATCCTCCTATGTCTACATCTCCCTCATGTCATCAACGTCAGCAGTGGCAGCAACTGAAAGCTCTCTGCCCCTCCCACACTCAGTCAGGGTTACCAAGAGCTGGGGCCCAGACATCCCCAGTGTTAGATGTCAAGAATTTACATGTCCTCGTATCAGGCTAAAACATGAACTCTGTCAATGCCCTGTTTAGAATTTGAAAAATCCTGCTAGACTATTATGTTGTTATTTGTTGTTATGGGCTGTCACGTCAGCTCTGACTCATAGTAACCCTGCATACAACAACACGAAACACTGCCCAGACCTCCATCAACCTCACAATCCTTGCTATTCCTAAGCCCATCCTTGCAGCCACTGTGTCAATCCATCTCGTTGAGGGACTTCCTCTTTTTTGTTGACCCTCCACTTTACTAAGCATGACATCCTTCTCCAGGGAATGGTTCCTTCTGACAGCATCACCAAAGTAGGTGAGATGAAGTCTGGCCATTCTCACTTCCAAGGAATATTTTGGCTGCACTTCTTCCAGGACAGATCTGTTAGTTCTTCTGGAAGTCTATGGTGCTTTCAGTATTCTTCGCCAACACCGCAACTCAAAAGCATCAACTCTTCTCGTGTCTTCCATATTCATTGTCCAGCTTTCACATGAGCATGAGGTGATTGAAAACATCATGGCTTAGGTTAGGTGCACCTTAGTCTTCAAAGAGACATCTTTCCTCTTCAGCACTTTAAAGAGGTCTTTTGCAGAAGATTTCTTGACTGCTGCTTTCATTGGTGTTTATCTTGGAACCAAGTAATATGAAATCTTTGACAACTTCAATCTTTTCTCCATTTAATATGATGCTGCTTATTGGTCCAGTTGTGAGGATTTTCGTTTTCTTTATGTTGAGATGTAGTCTATACTGCAGACTGTAATCTTCAATCTTCAACAGTAAGTGCTTTAAGTCATTTTCACTTTCAGCAAGCAAGGTTATGTTATCTGCATATCACAGGATGTTAATGAGTCTTCCTCCAATCTCAATGCCACATTCTTCTTCATATAGTCCAGCTTCTTGGATTATTTGCTCAGCATACAGATTACATACCCAAAGCTGTAGAGTCGTATCTGACTCATAGCGACCCCTCCTTGGGTTTCCGAGGCAGTATCACTATGGAAATAGATTGCCCAACCTTCCTTCCAAGGAGTGGTGGGTGGGTTTGAACCGCCAGTCTTCTGGTTAGCAGTCAAATGCTTTAGGCACTACGCTATCAGAACTCCTAACAGATTACATAAGTATGATGAAAGGATACAACCCTGACACACTCCCTTCCTGATTTTAAACCATGCAGTGTCCCCTTGTTCTGTTCGAATAACAACATTTCAACATCCTGATCTATGTACAGGTTCCTCATGAGCACAAGCAAGTGTTCTGGAATTCCCACTCTTCTCAATGTTATCCACAATTTGTTATGATCCACACAATCAAATGCTTTTGCAAAGTTAATAAAACACAACTTAACATCTTTCTGGTGTTCTCTGCTTTGAGCCAAGAACCATGTGACATCAGCAATGATATCCCTTGTTCCATGCCCTCTTCTGAATCCAGCTTGCATTTCTGGAAGTTCCCTGTCAATATACTGTTGCAACCATTTTTGAAACCATTTTGTACCAAAAAGAGTTGATCAATGATCATCTTTCTCAGGAGGTGGTATATGATCAAGAACATATGGTACTGAAGGAAGAAGTCAAAGCTGTATGGAAGGAATTGGTGAAAAACAAGGTTCCAGGAATTGACTGAATACCCACTGAGATATTTCAACAAACAGATACCACGCTGGAGGCACTTACTCGTCTTTGCCAAGAAAGTTTTCCAACAGCTACTTGGTCAACTGACTGGAAGAGATGCATATTTGTATCCATTCCAAAGAAAGGTGATCCCAAAGAATGTGGAAATTATCGAGCAATATCATTAATAGCTACACTATTATACTTAGAGTGAAATAGTGCCATTGTCTAGTAGTTGATAATCTGAAACAAATAGTACTTTTGTTTAATAAAATCTCAACTCAAAAAACAAAAACCAAACTCACTGCCATTGAATCAATTCTGACTCATAGCACCCCCACTGGGTTTCTGAGGCTGTAAATCTTCCTTCCAAAGAGGAACTGCTGAGTTTGAACCATTGACTTTCTGGTTATCAGCCAAATGCCTTATCTATTATGCCACCAGAGTTCCTAGCTCAACTATAATTTGAAAATGTATTCAAGTATCTACATAGCCCATAACAATGGACTCCAGTTTTTGTTTAATTAATTTAAATACCTTTTTATTTTGATCTCATGTAAATCTTGCCATTTCTGGATGAAGACACATATTTATGAGCATATACAAATGGACAAAAATTGAGCAGACATTTTAGTTTAAGTAAGTTAAGTTAACCTTCTTTGTTTGTATAAGAATATTTTTCACATGGACCCCTACTCAGTCATGTCTCCTAATTCTTTAATATATATCAGGTTTCAATAATAATGATAGGTGACATTTCTCTGAGAACTGTTCCAAGTATTCTGTTTTTATTATCTTAATGGGCTCTCACAACAGCCCTATGAGGCAAGCACTCTCATTTAGTCTTATTTTTCGGATGCAGAAACTGAGACGCAGAGAGGTCACAGGATTTAAGTCCTAGGTAGAGCAGCCATTTGAATCCAAGCAATCTGGTACCAGAGTCCACACTCATTCACCACACTGAACTACCTCTGATGTTGCATGCTTATATATTTTGTGTGTGTGTGTGTGTGATTTGGGTGAAAATTTACAGAGCAAATTCATCTTCCATACAGCAGTTCAAATACACTTTGTCTCATGACATTGCCTGTAATCTCCCACAATGCAACAGCTCCCCTCCCACTTCCTCCCCATAGTTACCTTTTCCCTGTGTCCTTCTCTCCCATGCACTCCTGCCCCCTAAGCTGTCTCCCTGTGCACACACAGCCCTTCTATTCTCCCATGATTGATCTCTCCATGGAGTGTATCTACCTAATGTAAATGTTCAGCTCATATGCCTGTCTTCTGTTTGTCTGGAAGTCACAGGAGTGGGTTCAACTCCAGACCTGAAGGTCAGCTGGGGCCCAAAGTCTCAGGGACGTGCTTATAAATTGTATCTTACTAGGGTCATTCCCATGTGCCAGCTGCTTCTGTCATCTACATGCCTACCATATCATCAACTACTTCATTGATTTAAAAAGTTGAACAAATTAACTGAAAATGGATTGTGGACATAAATGCAACTATAAAAACTTTTAGGATTAAAAAGAAAAACAGAGAAAATCTTCTGATATAGGACTAGGTGAAGACTTTTCAGCCTTGATACCAAAAGTATCATCTATAAAAGGAAAAGTTAATAAATTAATTTTTCACATGTACCCCTACTCAGTCATGTCTCCTAATTCTTTAATATATATCAGGTTTCAATAATAATGATAGATGGCATTTCTCTGAGAACTGTTCCAAGTATTCTGTTTTTATTATCTTAATGGGCTCGCACAACAGCCCTACGAGGCAAGCACTCTCATTTAGTCTTATTTTTCGGATGCAGAAACTGAGACGCAGAAAGGTCACAGGATTTAAGTCCCAGGTAGAGCAAGATTTAAGTCACAGGTAGAAGTAGAAACTTCTACTCTATGAAAGACTATATTAAGAGGATAAAAAATTATAGACTTGGAAATTATGTGCAAATCATACATCTGACAAAGGACTTGTATCCAGAACATATTTTAAAAAAACTTCAAAGCTCATTGGGGGGGGGGGGGGGTCGGCAGGAAAAAAAGCAAACCAATTCAAATCAATTAGAAAATAGGCAAAGGCATGAACAAGTATTTCACCAAAGAGGACCTACTGATGGCATGTAACCCCAGGGAAAGATGTTCAAAATCATTAGCCATTAAGGAAATGCAAACTAAAACCACAATGAGATATTTTTACATACCTATCAGAACGGCTAAAATTAAAAATAATGATAACACGAAACGCTGGTGAGGATACAGAGAAACTAGATCACTCATGCATTTCTAATGAGGATGTAAAATGGTGCAACTACTCTGGAAAATAGTTTGGTAATTTGTTATAAAACTAAACTTGCAATTGTCATACGTCCAGCAATTGTACTCTTGAGTATTTATCCCAGAGTAACAAAACTTGCGATGGCACAAAAACTTACATATCACTGTTAATAGCTTTAGTCATGATAGCCAAAAACTGGAAAGAACTCAAATATCTTTTAGTGGGTGTCTGGTAGAAAGAACTGTAGTACATCCATACTACTGACTATTACCCAGCAATTAAAAGGAATGAAGTACTGATACATGCAACGGCATGGATGGATCTTAAGGAAGTTATGCTGAGTGAAAAAAAGCCAGTATGAAAAGGTTGCATACTGTATGATTCAATGTATATGTACCATTCTTCAAATGACAAAATTATGGAGATGGAGAATATTTTAGTGGCTGTCAAGGACTAGGAAAGGTGGTGGTGGTGGATATGGCTATAAAGGGATAGCACTCAGAGCCTTGTATGGAGACAACAGTTCTGTATATTGATTGGTGGTGGTTACAGAAATCTACACATATAATAAGGTTGCATGTTGTTGTTGTTGTTGTTATGTGCCATCGAGTCAGACCCGACTCATAGTGACCCCTCCTTGGGTTTCCGAGGCACTATCACTACGGAAGTAGGATTGCCCAACCTTCCTTCCGAGGAGTGGCTGGTGGGTTTGAACCGCCAGCCGTCTGGTTAGCAGGCAAGTGTCTTAGCCACTATGCTACTAGAGCTCCCTTGCATAGAGGTTGCATAGAGGTACACATACTCTTACATCTACAAGGGTACGTGTTATTGTTATTGTTAGTTGCCTTTGAGTCAATGCCGAACTATGTCTGTATGAACTGTGTGGATTGTACCAATGACAATGTCCTGGTTTTTATATTGTCCATAGTTACACAGGATGTTATCATTGGGGAAAACTGGTAGAGAAAAATCTCACTAGAAATTTTTTGCAACTTCCTGTGAATCTGTAATTATTTCCAAATTAAATTTTTTTTAAAAAAATTGAAAAATCAGACTCAAGACTTTAATCCTATTGCACTTCACAAGACATCTCATTCTAGATAGGAAAAAAATGTCAATTACTTTTAGAATAAAGTCATTTTTACCAGCTGTAAATTAACCTAACAGTATAATCATCAAGTCTTCATTTCTCTAGTGGTGCAGTGCCTAAGGCATTTGACTGCTAACCAGAAGGCTTGAGGTTCAAACCCACCAGCCACTCCTCGGAAGGAAGTTTGAGTAATCTACTTCTGTAGTGATACTGCCTTGGAAACCCAAGAAGGGGTCGCTATGAGTCGGATCAGACTCGATGGCAATGAGTTTGATTTTGTTGTTGTTGTTGTTTAAAACCACATTTAATAATCTATTCTTGAGTTTTGTCTGGGATCAAGAAAAAGTTAAAGTCAGGTTTTCTGAATCTCCTCACTTTTCCTTATCTATTTATTTGTCTCCCTTTGTTTTTTATTTATTCATTTGTTCATCACACACTTATATAAGGTGCTGTTCTGGTGGGGAGATATCTACTTGTATTCAACTCTAGGAATCAAATTTCAATTTTTTGAAATCATGGAATTTGTAGCAGAAATGAATGCTAGAGGCCAACCTCTTCATCATAGAGAGGAAGAAGAAACAGTGTAAGAGAGCTAGTGCAGTATGCCCAGAGTCGGTCAGCAAAGAGAAGACAGTCATCTTGCTCCTAGCCAATGCCTCCTCTGCTCTGCCACATTTGTGAAATCTCTTCTTGGTATTACATCTTAGGATAGATACCCAAGGAAATTGACTTTATTAATGGGCTATATTAGATCTTCCCCAACTCTCTTGTATTCCAAAGAAATAGGATGGATTCCTTGGAGGTCATTGTAACATCTAATCTTTTACCTTCTTATTCTTTTTTTTAAATGCTTGTCATAGTCGGAGTCTCAAGAAGTCAACATTTACAAAGTTCTCATTGCTTGGTGTGGTAGTTAAGTTTGTGTGTCAACTTGGCTGGGCCTGGTTGAGTGGCTGGGCAGCTGGATGTAGTATTCCCTATGATGAGACTGGTAATCAACTCCATGGTAGAATCTACCACAAGCATCTGAGTAGGTGCCTTAGGGATGTGGTCTGCTTCCCATATATAAGGAGAAGCCTTGGGGAACGGTCTGTAGCTTAGGGCACACTTGAACCCTGCATGTAGCCGTGTCATTGTTCAACAGCCTGCCATGTTCTGCTGACCTTGGGACTTTCAGTGGACTTGAATTAATGGCCTGATGTGTGGTTTGGTAACATCGAGACTGTACCTTTTTACTTGTCAACCTTGGTCTTGTCAGTTTCAGCAGCCAGCAGTTGTCTGAATGAAGAAAAGCCTCCAGCTTCAGTGGGCCGGGAGCAGGAGGCAAAGCTGAAGGCCTAGATCGAGGTTCTTTCACCCAGCCCCCAGAGCCTAGCACTTTGAACTCCAACTTAAAGCCTCCAAACTGTAAGAGAATAAACTCCTGTTTGTTCAGCCATCCCATTTGTGGTATATTTCTGTTAGAGCAGCACTAGGTAACCAAACACCTGTCTTGTCATTGGGGACTGAAGGAGGGAATCAGGAGGAAGCCTCAGTTCTTCATGCTCCAGATAAGACCAGGGACATCTCTCCATCTTTGCATCCTCCCCTCCACTTCACCTTTGGCAGGAATGAAGAGGAGACTGGTTGCTTCGGGCAAAAGCCCACCTTACCTGCTCCCTAGCCATCTCACGCCCCACCACGATCTTCTCTGAGACTATTAGATCAATCTCAGCCTCCTCTTTAACTCTGCTGATGTCATCACAAGAAGCTCCGGACAGGTCAGCTCTTGTCCACCATACAACTCTGTGTGCAATAAGCCAACCCCCTCCCAAACAAATACACATACGCACACAGAGCAAGTACACACTCTCCATTCCCCTTTGTGCCCTTTTTCTAACTTAGCATTTCTGATCATCTACCAAACCACATTTTATTTACTTGTTTTTCTGTTCTCCCTCCTGAAATAAAACCTCCATGAGGGCAAGAATCTTTGTTTTATTCACTGTTCTGTCTCCAGAGCCAGATTTCATAAGAGCTCAATAAATATTTGATCAATAAATCAATCTCTAGACTGTTTTTAGAAGCCTGAATACAACGTGAAAGGTGTCTGAGAGAAAAGCAGAGATCATTTGTGGCAAGCAAAAAAACTTGAAGAGGATCAGCTTGAGCCCCAAAGGTTTTTAGAAATGGCATATACCATGGGGTGGGGTGGGGGGAGACTTGGGATATCCAAGGTGGAGGCCTGGCCAGACGTGGGCAAACTAGTGTGCTTTTGAAGTAGGGATAGAAAGAACTTGGCAACTACTGTATGCTAAGGATTGGGTCATTAAGTTACTACAAGAACTATGCAAGGTAGTATTGTTATCCCTGTACAGAATGAGGAAATTGAGGCATAGAGAAGTTAAATGACTGCCCAAAATCCACGATTAGTAGTAGTCAGCTTTCTGGTCCCTGGGTGGTACAAATAGTTAACCAAAGGTTGGAGTCCAGCCAGAGGCACTTCTGCATAAGGGCCCAGTGGTCTCCCTCTGAAAACTCAGCACAGCTCTACTCCGACACACAAAGGGCTTCCATGAGCCGGAAATGACTTGACAGCGACGGTTGGGTCAGTTTTCAAACCAAAGTCTGTCTGCATCCAAAATTCATGACCTTTCCTCTCACTGAGCCAACCCAGAAACTAAGGGTCTAAGTACCTTCTAAGTACATTTTGTCTCAAGTCCCCAGAAGCTACTCCTCTAAGCCCTGACAACTAACATAATCAATTCGTTCTCATTCATGTGTCAGTGAATGATATCACTTTTATCCCCTGATTTCTATCTTCCTCTCTAAATCAATACATGCACTCTTCCAGTGAAATGCCTGGAACCAACTAGAAAGTACTTCAAAAGACTAAATTATTACATAAACAAAGAAAAAGTATAGTGAGAGATTGATAAGAGGGTAATTAAAGTATAACCGACTGGTTGTGGTACAGTGAATTATCTAATATCAGCATTCCAGCCATAGGCTTTGACTCCACCAGATGACCGGTGGGACTATGCTAATGTTAGGTGCTTGTGGCCCACCAAGGGGATCAAATAGATTGTTAATAAAGTGAATAAGGTACATGGCACACTTGTGTGGGGCCATGGAAATAAGGTGAATGAAACCCTAATGAGGGGATTGGTCAGTTTTGCCATCCCTATAGGCTTAAAGGGAGCTCTGATGGCATAGTGCCTAAGATATTTGATTGCTAACCAGAAGGCTGGAGGTTCAAACCCACCAGCAACTCCTTGGAAAGAAGGCTGGGCAATCTACTTCCGTAGTGATACTGCCTCAGAAACCCAAGGAGGGCTCACTATGAATTGGATCTGACTCTACAGGAGTGAGTTTTTTTTTTTTTTTTTTTTTTTTTAAGTAGGCTTAAAAGGAGCCATCTCAGAGGTATAGGAAGGGAGATCTCACTACCATCAAGAAAGAAGAGCCAGGAGTGAGTGGAGCATGTCCTTTGGACCCGAGATCCCTGTGATGAACCTCCTTGATCCAGGAGACAGAGAGCTTTAACACTTTGCTGGGATGGCAAGAGGCAACGAGAAAAAGAGGCAGAGAAACAGTGAGAGCAGAGGCAGCAGAACCAAGAAACCAGAATGAGCCAGAGAGGTGGGCATCTTGGCCCCTGGAGCAAGAACACTGAGTGCCCTTGGGTGGGAAGCTTGCTGGCAGAGTGAGGTGCCTCTCTGGCACCTATTTGCAGAGCTAGAAGAGCTTTGTAATACTTGCCTGAGCAAGACAAAAGCCAAAGGGCCACAGTGCTGAGAGGTGAGGCCAAGGCCAGAGAGAAATGTGCCTGCAGCATGGCTGAGAAAAGGCTGTGCTGATTGGAGAACTATATCCTGACTTGTTTCTGTTGCTTCTCTAATAGAGCCCATAATCGTGAGGATTGTCTATGAGTTCTGTGTGCCATTGTAAGGAATTATCAAACCCAGAAAAGAAGTAGAGAACTGGAGTAGGGACCACCGGTGTCAGAATTGGTAAAAAGGTTGGAGGGTGGTGGCATGTCTCACCTCCACTTCATAGGAATGAACTTTGAGCTGTTAAACTTGATACTTCTTCCCCTTTATGAAGTCAGAGGAGGTTAGATACCAACCCCACATCCTTTTTACACTGGTATTTTTGGGAAGTTTTTATGATTAAGATATTGATTCACCATTTCCAAGTCTGATGAGAACAGAAAAAAAGAGACTGTGTCTAAATAAAAGTAGGCATGATATGTAACAAAATATCATTAGGATGATGAAACACTAGAATGAGTTTCATTCATTCTGGTGTTGTGATCCCTGGAGGAATTTTCAAGGAAAGAATTAATATTATTTAATCTGGCTAGTTCTTATTTTCTTCATTGAGAAGCTATGAGCCATACCAGGCAGCCTCCACTGGTTCCCATCAGCTTGAGGAATCTAGAATTAAGAATGGTCTAGCATTTCCACCTGACATGGCTGAGTAGTTCCAAGGCATGACACTTGCAGAACCAAGGTCACAGTTAATGTGTGATTGTTATTCATCATTAAATATTAAACGGATCTATTGAATGACTTTGTTTAAAGATACTAGGGCTTTTAGTATTTTAATAGGATAGAATAATTACATTCAAGAAATGGACTTTGAGTTTCATAGAAGACAGAAAGGAGACCTTAAACTAGAAATAATAGAAGACAGACACAGAGTAATCCCTCACAGACACCCCGACACTATGGGAGAGAAATCCAATAGAGCTACTACCTCAGGACCATAGAATTGGGGGAAAACAGACTCAACTGGCCAACAAAATGCATAAAAGCATTGCTCCACATCCTACATTGGTGAGTAGTGACTGGGGTCTTAAAAGCTTTCAAGCAGCCATCTAAGATGCAGCTAATGGTCTCCTAGCGTCGGAAATGAAGAAGA
>NW_006921594.1:13126457-13136814 GCF_000298275.1 Orycteropus afer afer | reverse complement strand
TGTTGTTGTTGTTGTTATGTGCCGTCGAGTCGGCCCCAACTCATAGCGACCCCTCCTTGGGTTTCCGAGGCAGTATCACTACGGAAGTAGGATTGTCTGGTTAGCAGGCAAGTGTCTTAGCCACTATGCTACCATGAGTCCTTACATGCTACTATTTAAAGGGATAGGTGATCTAAGTGAAGTTTCCTCGTGGGTGAGGTGACAGAGATGGACCAGAGAACGTCTGAAGAGCCCATCTGGCTCTTATATTCCTTGTCAACTCAGTAGGAATTCCTGCAGCATCTCTGTGTCCCAGCAGATCTCAGCATTGTTTTCTAAGATCAGCTGCTGTTAACAATACAGAAACCAATGAATACTCCCAGGGACACTAGCAATGAACTGCCAGGTACACCCTCTTTAAAAACCAGATCCCATCTCGACGACTACAGAAGGTCCCAGACAGATTGGGACAGAAATGTAGAACAAAACTCAAAATGATTTAAAAATAGAAGAAGAAGAAGAAGAAGAAGAGCAGGCTTACTGGCCAGAAGAAGACTGACAGAACCCCCAAGATTATGGTCCTTAAAATACCTTCAGAACAGGAAGTGAACTCAATCCTCATGACTCAACTTTCAGCCAATTGGCAAACAGTAATATCAGAAGGGTATGCACTCATTAGAACAATCAACCATATGAAATCAAGAAGGTATCATTTGTCCAGGGATTGAGATAGGAAAGCAAAAAGAGATGGGAAGGAAGGACTAAGGGAAGGTGTGGGAGCAAGGAGGAAGTGGTAAGAATGTTGTTGCATTGTGGGGATTGCAGTGAATGTTACAAAACAGAATGTGTCTAGATTATTGAATGGTAAACCAATTTGTTCTATAAATCTTCACCGAAATCACAATTTAAAAAAAAAAAAAGTACAAAAAAATAGATTCCATGTTTGCTACTCAGAGACTTAGAGTATGAAAACAAAAATCATGTAATCCACAAAAATATAGCATTAGAAGATTTTTTAAAAGTGAATCAAGAAAGAATAAAGAGGAATCAATGGTTGTGTGAGTGGTTTGTGGAATGCGTTGAGTTAGGCAGGATGAGCTTCCTGGAGGAGCTGGCTGTAAGCTGTGGTGGAAGACAAGAGAGCCACCAAAACGGGCCTCCACTCTGGCCTCACTCCTCTGCTGTACATTCAATTTTACTCCTGCAAATACAAATGCCCTGCACTCTGATAAAGGGTAAGCAATAAAGGGAAAGAAAAGAAACATATACTATTTTAAAAATTCACTATCTAAAGATATCACTGATATTTAAAAATGAAACTAGAAAGGAAAATGTATTTATTGAGTAGCTAGTTCACACCCATGCATTATGTCATACAATCCTTACCAAAACTGAGATGCAATGGCAGCTCCCTGCAGCAGAAACCCTGAAGGTCTCCCAGAGCTGATCCTACAAGTCCTTCCTGGGAGAGGGACAGGGCAGCTCATCTCCACATTCAATATACCATGTCTGTATCTTATTCTGATGTCGTCATGTTCCTTGTGTTGCAACGCAATGGTGGAGAGCCAGAGGAGAGACAGAAGTTTTTGGTCAAAGGGTTGGAGTGTGGAGGAGTGATAAGCCCAGGCTTGACAGGTAAATGAACATCAAACTCTCGTTCTCCAGACGCCTCAATTAGCATTAGCCAGAAATTGAGAAAGGGATGGAGGCTGACAGAGTGGATGGAGTTAACAATATCCTCAGTCATTCAGTGCCTGTTCAACATCTAAGACAACATCTAAGTGGCCTAGTAAAGGAGGTACTAACACAGAGACCTCACAGTTGGTCCAGGTGCTGCCATTTAGCAACATCTAATCTCCTGCTGCAAACCACTGACTCACCCCAGGGCTGCTGGAGAGGGTATGTGGGCCTGGTAGACCAAGTGCTGGCATTGCTGCCCTGCCCTAGGGGAAGGAACTGCTGAGTGTGCTGCTGTCCTCTCGGAAATACAGGCCATGAGCGGTATTTCAAGTCATAAGAACAGCAAAATTCCAGCCCTAAACAAACAAACAAACAAAAAGCAAAAAACACCTCACTGCAGTCGAGTTGATTCAACTCATAGTGACCCCACCTTAGGTTTCTGAGGCAGTGTCTCTATGGAAGTAGATTGCCCAATCTTCCTTCTGAGGAGTGGCTAGTGGGTTTGAACCACCAGCCTTCTGATTAACAGTCAAATGCCTGAGGGAAATTCTCAGATTTCTGCTTGAATTCGGAGAACAGCTGACTTGACAGAAGACAGAAAACCAGCGAGTTTAGCTCACTCAGTGACAAATGGGCACAAAGCCAAACTGCCTTTCCGTGGTTAAATTCCTCTCCAGTGCCCTCCTGGGTGTGCAAGGAAGGAAGGCCTGTGAGAGCAGAAAGGCACAAGTGGGTGGAAACAGATTGCTTGGTTGGACCGCAGGCACATCCGTCAGAACCCTCAGGCCCACAGTCATAGGAATTGAGAATGTCGTCTCTTCCCTGTGCTGTGGCCACTGTGCCCTTTGTGGCTGCTTGTTGCTGCCTCCTCTTTTCCACAGTTAATAAAATCCAGCTATAGCCTTAATTCAAATTCTCCTCCTCTGGGTAAGTGTCCCACCCCATCATCACTTCAGTCAAACATGCTCCTGTTTTCATTTGGTGGAATTCAGCTGGTAGCTGCCACACGGCAGCAGAGGTTTTCATACTTGACATGTGCATAGAATCACCCAAAGGGCTTGGTTAAAATGCAGAGTCCTTGGTGCAAGGCTCCAGACATTCTGATTCAGTAGGAATGGCGATGCCTGCGAATCTGCATTTTCATTATCAGCCCTGATGTTCCTGATTCCCCTGGTCTGTGAATAACACTTCCAGATGCATTTCATCATGGTTTTAAAAGTCTTCCTTCTAGACAAAGAAAATGACACACTTGCCAGAATTTATTTCCTCCTCTAAATTTCATATTTAGATGTCGTCGTCATAGTTGAGTCAATTGGACTCATAGCAACCCCTCCTTGGGTTTTTGACGTGGTATTTCTACAGAAGTAGATTGCCTAAACTTCCATCCAAAGAGTGGCTTGGTGGGTTTGAACCTCAAGCCTTCTGGTTAGCAGTCAAATGCCTTAGGCACCATGCCACCAGAGCTCCCTTTTCATTTTTTTGAATTTTTGAGGGAGAGGAGGGGTTCCTCTAAATTTCATGTTTAGGTGTAGTAGCAGGTTTATGGATTAAATTGTGTTCCCCTAACTTCCATGTGTGCTTTAGGCAGCCCAAACTTATGCCAATCTGCGCACCTCACATCTCAGCATAAATGTATTGAATTTAGGAGTTGCAACTAAATTTTAGCAAGTTGGTGAATTAGCAAATACATAATCTATGAATAATGAGGATCACCTGCATATAGTATGTTAAAGGTGATATGTGCTATGTTGTTGTTGTTATGTGCCGTCGAGTCAGACCCGACTCATAGCGACCCCTCCTTGGATTTCCAAGGCATGCTATAGGAAAAACAAATGGTACAAGTAACAAGTAGAGTCATAGTGGGGGAGGAGAAAGGGTTGAAATTATAAATAGAAGGGTAGGGGTAGATTTCAAAGAGCAGCTCAAGAAGGTAAAGTCAATTATTATAATGAAATGTGCAAAGACATGGAGTTAGGAAACCAAAAGGAAAGAACATGCTCAGCATTTCTCAAGCTGAAAGAACTGAAGAAAAATTAAAGCTGTAAGTTACAATATTGAAAGATTCCATGTGCAAAATATTGTATGATGCAGGAAACACCAGAAGAAGATGGAAAGAATATGTAGGCAATGTACCAAAAAGAATTAGTTACTGTTCATCCATTTCAGGAGGTGGCATATGATCAAGAGCCCATGGTACTGAAGAAAGAAGTCAAAGCTACACTGAAGGAATTGGGGGGAAAAAAAAAAAAAACTCCCCAGGAATTAATGAAATGATGTTTCAACAAATGGATGCCGCACTGGAGGCACTTACTTGTTTGTCTATGCCAAGAAATTTGGAAGACAACTACCTGAGCAACTGACTACCCCAAAGAGATCCATATTTGGACCCATTCCAAAGAAAGGTGACCCAACAGAATGTGGAAATTATCCAACAGTATCATTAATATCACATGCCAATAAAATCTTGCTGAGGATAATTCAAAAAAGGGTTGCAGCAGTATATTGACAGAGAACTTCCAGAAATGCAAGCTGGATTCAGAAGAGGACATGGGATGAGGGATATCATTGCTGATGTCAGAAGGATCTTGGCTGAAAGCAAAGAATACCAGAGAGATGTTTATTTGTGTTTTTAGACTATGCAAAAGCATTTGATTATGTGGATCATAACAAATTATGGATAACATTGAGAAGAATGGGAATTCCATTAACACTTAATTGTGCTCATGAGGAACCCATACACAGACCAGAAGGTTGTTGTTGAACAGAACAAAGGGATTTTGCATGATTTAAAATCAGGAAGGCAGTGTGCCAGGGTTGTATCCTTTCACCATACTTATTCAATATCTGTCTGCTGAGCAAATAATCTGAGAAGCTGGACTATATGAAGAAAAGCATGGTATAAGATTGGAGGAAGACTCATTAACAACCTGCAATATGCAGATGACATAACCCTGCTTGCTGAAAGTGAAGATGATTTGAAGCACTTATTGATGAAGGTTAAAGACTACAGTCTGCAGTATGGATTGCATCTCAACATAAAGAAAACAAAAATTCTCACAACTGGACCAATAAGCAGCATCATGATAAATGAAGAAAAGATTGAAGTTGTCAAGATTTCATATGACTTAGTTCCACAATCAACACCAATGGAAGCAGCAGCCAAGAAACCAGAACACATATTGCACTGGGCAAATCTTCTGCAAAAGACCTCTATAAAGTGCTAAAGAGCAAAGATGTCTCCTTGAAGACTAAGGTGTGCCTAACCCAAGCCATGGTGTTTTCAGTCACCTCATATGCATGTGAGAGCTGGACAATTAATAAGGAAGACCGAAGAAGAGTTGATGCTTTTGAGTTGTGGTGCTGGTGAAGAATGCTGAAAGTACTATGGACTGCCAGAAGAACTAATAGATCTGTCCTGGAAGAAGTGCAGCTGGAATGCTCCTTGGAAGCGAGAATGACTTCATCTCACCTACTTTGGTCATGTTGCCAGAAGGGACCATTCCCTGGAGAAGGATATCACGCTCGGTAAAGTGGTGGGTCAATGAAAAAAAGAGGAAGGCCCTCAATGAAATGGATTGACACAGTGGCTGTAATGATGGGCTCAGGTATAGCAAGAATTGTGAGGCTGGCACAGGACCAGGCAAGGTTTCATTCTGTTGTACATAGGGTCACTATGAATCAAGTGTATCATTCTCCTGCTATGTTTTGTAGCACAGGTGCAGGGCACAGTTGGATTTATCCAGGCTTGTGCTTGTGCCAAGCAGGTAGCATGAAGTGTGAGGGGTATGTAAAAGAGTGTTGTAATGATTGACCACAATGTTTCTAGTTTTCAAAACAGAGCTTTATAGCATGTGGACTGTGTATAAAATTTATCACCTAACAGAAATGGATACTATGGCTATCAAGGTAGAAGCATCCATGTATTTCAGATAGAATATTCTCCTTGTTGATTTCTTGTAATCAGCATCACTGATATTTTTAATCATCTCTGATTGCATCTTAGCCTACTAAATTTATTCATGTGCTCTTCAGAGCTATCCTATTCCAAGAAAAAGGCCCTCCTTTAGAAGGACAGGCAGAAATATATTATTCACAACATGAACAGTTCCTGGCTATCCATCACGTGGGCCAATAATGCAGTCCTCTTTGCTTTCCTGGATCTCAGGTTGTAAATTCTCTCATTGCCATCTTCATGGTAGAAGAGGTGAATAATGACCCACAGCATATGATTCCAAGAGTGCAACAAAGTTTCTTACCCTCAAATGCAGCCTTTCCTGCCTAATGTCTTGGTTAGTATCTGAATGCCTATAGAATTACAGTCTTCTAGCATCAGGCTTTGAAGGAGCCCTAGAGACACAATGGTTAAAGTGCTCAGCTGCTAACTGAAAGGTTAGCAGTTCGAACCCACCAGCAGCTCTACAGGAGAAAAGGCCTCACAATCTCCCTGATTATAGCCTAGGAAAGCCTATGATGCAGTTATGCTCTGTCATATAAGGTCACTATGAGTTGGAATTGACTCAATGGCACACAACAACAACAGCGTAAGCCTTTCATTACAAAGTAAAATTCAAATGGTGCTATTAATCAACTATACTTCACACTTGGATTTATCCCATCCTACCTTCTTCACTCCCCACTCCACCTCCCACAATGTTTTGACCTAGGGGGATGAAATCTTTTGTCTTGGGGCTACTGCCTTCATGTCCTTAACTCTGCTGACATCCCTATTCACAGTTCTGCTCCTCCTCAGCCAAGTTCTAGGAAGTGAGACCCATGTGAGATGCTTTTCCTTCTCTGCAGACACAAGCACAGACCAGGCTTTCCTTCTGCTGCCTTGGAATGAACTGCATCCAGTTCCCCAAATCCACCTTCACCAGCCCCTGTGGGCTGTGACTTTCTTTACTAAGGGGTCAAGATACTTGTTATGTGCTGTCGAGTCGGACCGGACTCATAGTGACCCCTCCTTGGGTTTCCGAGGCAGTATCACTACAGAAGTAGATTGCCCCATCTTCCTTCCGAGGAAGCATACAGGTAAGGAAAAGATTCCCAGAGTGCTAAATCTGGCTTTCCTCAGAATCCAAAGGCAACCAGCATCTCAGATGTTACTCTTCACAATGGAGTCTCCACCTGGGCTCAGGAAGAATTTATAACCTGGCTCAGATGCCCTCAGATCCACATCTCTCTTACAAAGAGAGTCTTGCATCTAGTTTTCTTAGGAAAATCTCTGTTACTGTCCAGAAATTTGTATTTCTCCCTCAGAGGGATCCATCTTCACCCAGAATCCATCTCCTCACTCCCTATTAGGGAACATCTTTCCACCTGGGCTGTTTGGCAGGGGAGTAAGTAAGACAATCACTGATGTGTATTGGATGCCCCAGGCGGTTCTGGACTATAAAGAAATGGGAAGAGAGGTCTAGGGTGAGCATAGTGCTCCAAGTCAGTCTCCTTTTGAGGGTTCCCATGAGGGTGAGCTGAGGTCACTCACCTGTTCCTTTAACACCTATTGATCCAAAAGTGGATCCATTACACTAAATACATCCATATATCCTTCAGGGATAAATATAAAATTTTCAGGACAATCTAAACCCACCATGAGGAAGACAACGAGATCTTTGTAATTTTTCCTTCCACAGAGTCAGGAAGTCACATTACTACACAGAAGGGAGTGGAGTGTTTCCTTGCATCTACCTTCTTGATGGGAGCTCTAGTAGCATAGTGCCTAAGGCACTTGACTGCTAACCAGAAGGCTGGCGGTTCAAACCCACCAGCCACTCCTCAGAAGGAAGATGGGGCAATCTACTTCTGTAGTGATACTGCCTCGGAAACCCAAGGGGGGGTTGCTATGAGTCCGGTCCAACTCGACAGCACATAACAACAACATCAACAACACCTTCTTGATGGGAATCTCCTTGGTAAAAAGGAAAAGCTTTGTGATGAACATCTGTTGAGGATTTGCTCTTCTTGTACTTCACTCCCATCTCATGTAAAGGAAGACAGAAGTCTAGCTGTTACTTATCACAATGATAATTTTTAAGCATTAGGGGTATTATTTTCCAGGCACACTTCCCTCCTTCCTCACACTTAAAGGTTGAGGAGATCGAGAGATGGGGACCAAGGAAAGGTTCAGGGAGAGGGCAAAGGCATGGTGGTACAGAGAAAGTGTGACATCTTTGGCTGCAGAACTATAACGAGTACACATAGAGCAACACATGTAGTGGGGACAGGTACTACGGAGACAAGCTTGAATGCCATGCTGACTCAGATCATGAATGGATTTATAGGCCATACTACTCCTAGTTGTTTGACAATATAATGAAGTAATTTTGAAACTCCGTTTTGCCAGACTACTGGTTCATCAGCTGCCTAGAAAGTTTTCACGGTGATAATAAAACATTGAAGTTGATGGCCTTTATGCATAACATAAAAAAATTAATTCAACAAATATTTTTAAGCATATACAGAGAAAAATGGTTATGATTGTCCATAAATACCAATAAAACTAACTGGAGAATAAAATTGAGAAGCAACTGTCAAGGAGTAAACTGGTGACTCAGCATTAGTACACAGCATAGTAAGTTACAGATGAAATAACATCAGTTATCAGTTATGGGGGACCCTGGCTCCTTTCAGTATTCATCTCCAAAATCCACAGCCTGTGGTCTCCTCCCTTGTAGTACAACACGGTTGCTGAAGCTCCAGACACTACATTCATGTCCCTGGAAGAAAGACGAAGGAAATAAGGAAGGAAGTCATATTCTCTCCCTTTTAAGGATATTACCTGGAACTGCCACGCACAATTTCTGCTTATATTTTATTGGCCAGAACTTAGCCACAGAGACGTGTCTGTCAAGGAACAGAAAGCAGCCACAGACAATATGTGTTCCTTGTTAGCTTGCTATGTATTCAGCTGGAATTTGGGGGTCCTTTACAAAAGGGAAAGGAGTTGTGGTGGCACAGTGCCTAAGGCATTTGACAGCTAACCAGAAGGTTGGTGGTTCAAACTCACCAGCTGCTCCGTGGAAGGAAAACGGGGCAATCCACTTCCGTAAAGATTTACTGTTTCAGAAATCCAATGGGGGTCGCTGAGTCAGAATTGACTGGACAACAGTGGGCTTGGCTTTTTTTTTAGTTTTACAAAAGGGAAGGAGATAATGGCTTTGGCATCATCATGTGGAGAAACTTTGGGGCTGTTTGAAAAATATGAAAAACTTTGGATCAGATTGAAGGAAAAGCTAGCAGAGCCATCATTCTCTCGAGTAAGTTACCTTCTCCAATAGAGTTCCAGGAAAGCTTCTGGCTCAAAAACTGCTGGATCTGGAAACAAATTGGGTCATGAGGTAGGGCAAATGGGAAAAAAAAAAAAAAAATCTAGCCACGTGCCATTGTTCCACATGCCAAACAACCAGCCTGTGGATTCCTCCTCCCCAGCTTCACTCAGTGAGTACTGCTGGTACGGAAAGCAGAGGATTTGCTGTGGTCAGCCCCTAACATAGGCTGCACTCTTAAATAAATTCTGGCTGCCGCAACTAGCTAGAAAGAGAGAAAAGGTGAAACCACTCACCAGCTCAGCCTCCACTCTGTAACTCGTTCCTTATTCCCACAGCAACAATAACTCCAATTGTGCTTGAATCCTCGGATCCTTACATCCCACTGGCAAAGCTAGCTAGGAAAGCAATTGACAAGGAAGAATAAAAGGACTTCATAAATTGTACTGCCATCAGACAGATGAACTCATCATAGCATTTGTCCCCAAGCTTCACTCCTTAAAAAGGAGTTGGATAGAGACATGAGTTTATAGGTACCACATTCCAAATATATTCCAGTGATGTTTTGTTGTTGTTATGTGCCATCGAGTCAGAACTGACTCATAGCGACCCCTCCTTAGGTTTCCAAGGCAGTGTCACTACGGAAGTAGATTGCCCCATCTTCCTTCCGAGGAGTGGCTGGCGGGTTTGAACCGCCAGCCTTCTGGTTAGCAGTCAAGTGCCTTAGGCACTACGCTACCAGAGCTCCCTGTGATGTTTTAGCACCTCTTCTAAAATGGTGCCCATCATTTTATGTCCAGCTGTCCTGCTCTCTTAATGTGGCTCTTCACTGGGAAGCACCTCACTGTGGCCTCTGTGTACTGACCACACGTATGAGACAATAATTTAAAGGTGATTTTACAGGTTAAGATCAATTTAAATGTATTTTCTCCCCATTCCTGGGGCACTAAACACACCATGTTTGTTCCTGCCATAGGACCTTTGATCTAGCTGCTCTCTCTGCTTGGAAGCCTCTTGTCCCAAGCTTCATTAGCCAGTTCCTCATCATTCCACCCTCACCTCAAATGTCACTTTCTCATAGCAATCTTCCCAAACCACTCCACTCTAAACCCCATCCTTCACTCCAAGTGACAATCTAGTCCAAGAACAGCAAACTAAAACCCTCAGGTCAAATCCTGCCCACCACTTGTTTGTTTGTTTTTTTTTTTGCCTCCAAATGATTGTGAGTTTTGTTCCACATTGTTCTCCCTCTCTATGCAGGATCTCATACATCCTTTCCAAGTGGATGACAGTGGTAGCTGGGCACCATCTACTTCTTCTGGTCTCATAGTTCTATAGGTTGCAGATCAGATGGTGTACCACTCGCTAGGACTCATTGTTTCCATTCATTTGGCTTTCTTCTTTCTTCTTGACGAGGAGACACCCATTGTTGC
>NW_006921594.1:13115959-13123833 GCF_000298275.1 Orycteropus afer afer | reverse complement strand
CCATCTGGGCCAGGACTTTTTTTAGTTGGTAATTTTTTGATGACCTGTTCAATTTCTTCTTTTGTGATGGGCCTGTTCAAATTTTCCACATCAGTCTGTGTTAGTTTAGGTAAGCCACCACTTGTTTTGTAAATAAAGCTTTATTGGAACACAGACATACCCCTTCATTTACAAATTGTCTGTGGCTGTTTTCATGCTATAGCTGCAGTGTTGAATGATGTGACAGACACCTTATGGTTCACAAACCTTTTTTCTTTACAAAAAAAGTTTGTCAACCTCTGCTCCATCCTATGGCTCCATTTATTTTCTTCACAACTGTCATAATTTACATGTGTGTCTATATCCTGCCTCTAGGATGTAAGCTTCACTAGGGCACTTTTTATCTCCAGCAACTAGATCAGTAAAGGATCGAGAAATATTTGTTAAGTGAGAAATGGCTCTTCATTTATTTTGAGTGCACCATCCCCAGGCAATTTCCTCATGATAGTTAGGCTGAGTAAGCAAATATGTGATATCCTTTGCTGTTATGTATCTCACTGTCCACTAACAGTGCCTTCTTTAATTTTAAGATAAGTTCCTAAAGAGCACTGCCCCACAATCCTTCTCAATATTGTTAGGTTAAATTATTTAAATTAATTGATTAGGTACTGCTTAATTTTAAAATCACAATGAATCATTAGCATTTTGGTAATTGATATTGAATGCTCATTGATGAATTTCAAAATTCACAAACCATTTGATTTCTGAACACAATATATTTTCTAATGAAAACAAAGCTGGGAAGTATTACCTAAGAAAAATTCCACTGCTATGTCTTGGTTTCTCTTTCCTACTAGAGAAGTCCTGAAACATTTATCATGTAGAATAAGTAAGAAAGGGAGTTGCTTTCCATACCTGCTAACAAATTCTGTTTGGCTTCTTCTACCTCTCGCCCATCTCCCTAGCCCAAAAGATCAAAAAAGAAAGCAGTGAGACAGTATTAAATGAGGTATCAGAAGTTGCTTCTGATGAAGAAGCTCAAGAAAGAATTTCTAAAACAGCATTCTCTGATAAGAAACCCCTTAAACATAGATAGTCCTGGATGGTAACAGATGAGCAGTCTCCTGTGAACTTGTCAGAGTCCAGTCACCTCCAATACAAGAACTCAGTTGCTACCTCAGTGGCACCATAACCTCATCCCATGACTTTCTTTCAAAACTCTGTGTCAGTCAGATGCTCAGTAAAAAACTTCAAAGTTAGTTTTATGTTCTGAGCCAGATGTTCCTCCCCTTCTTTCCTACTCATCCTCCCCATGAAATGTTTAAAAGTTCTTAATCAGATTTGAGATACTTACCAATGTGTATTATCAGAATTCTTAACATACAAAGCCAATTTTCTTTTTCCTTTGCTTCCCCAAATACTTGACCTAAGAATATATAGAAAGAAATGCAGAGGGAAAAATTTTTAAGAACACAAACCTTTTATTTTCTGTTTGTTTTTGGTGTGTCAAGAATACCTATTGTGATGGTTTGATTCAAATAAGAGGCTCACTTCCCTTCTATGAGCTCCATGTGAAAGAAGTTCCCAGGGTTAGGGAGAAACAATACACAATGCCAGGACTTCCCAAAGTTTAGCCATATGTAAACTCAAAGACATATTTTTATATAATTTGTTTATGCAATTTACCATGATTACCCTATCTAAAATAGCACCCTCGATCATTCTTTTAAAAAAAAAAAAATTATTGTGATTTGGGTGAACAATCATTCTTTACTCCCTTACTCTACTTTATATTCTTCATAACGTGTATTGCCAAGTTATGCTATTCATGTATTAGCTTACTTATTATATTATTTGTATTCACTCCTAGCACTTAAGCTCCATGGTCTTATGCAACAGTGTGTCCTCAGAGCTTTGAACAGTGTACATAGTAGGTGCTGGAGATGTACATACAGACATATATAGTTGTTAAGTGTCATTGAGAAAGCTCTGACTCACAGAGACCCAAAACACTGTCTGGTACTGTACCATCCTCACAATATTTGCTATGCTTGAACCCATTGTTGTAGCCAACCATGTCAATCCATCATGAGGAGCTTCTCCTTTTTGGCTGACTCTCTACTTTACCAAGCATGATACTTTTCTCCAGAGAATGGTCCCTTCTGACAACATGACCAAAGTAGGTGAGACAAAGTCTGGCCATTCTCGCTTCTAAGGAGCATTTTGGCTGCATTTCTTCCAGGACAGATTTGTTTGCTCTTCAGGCAGTCCATGGTATTTTCAGTGTTCTTTGCCAACACCACAATTCAAATCAGGGTGCCGGCGCAGGGGAAGGCTTTCTCTCTTTATTGGCTCTGGAGAAAGCTCCCTGTCTCTTTCAAGCTTCTGCTCATAGGAAATCTTCACATTCATCTCTCTTCCCCCATCTCTGTTTGTTTGCTTGCTTGTTTAATCTCTTTTATATCTCAAAAGACATTGCATTAAGACACACCCCACATTAATAATATATCATTAACATAAAAAAGAAAAACATTTAGCCACAAATGTAGGGGTTAGGATTTTCAACATATTTTTGTGAGACACTGTTCAATCCATAACATTTATATATTTTTTTTCCTATTTTCTTTTTGTTGTTGTTGTCGTTGTTGAGTGCAGTGAACAGTGTCTGTGCTCAATCCTGATCCCATCAGATCCTTTTTCCTTTATAGATACTTGGTGATGCAACAGTTAAGCCCTCAATGGCTAACCAAAAGGTTGATGGTTTGAGCTTACCCAGCAGTTCCATGGGAGACTGACCTGGAAATCTACTTCCATAAAGATCACAACCAAGGAAATTCTATGGGGCAGTTCTACACGGTCACATGGGGTCACTGAGTCAGAATTGACTCAACAACACCCAACCACATTGTTTCTGTGCATCCCTTTCTGTGCTCTGCTTCCAATAGTTTCACATCTGCAACTACTCCCTGGAGCACTACCCTGGAACTATGAGAAATGCTCTGTCACCTCAAGCAGAGGACCAGAGTGCTTGTTACTGTCATTGTTAGATGCTGTCAAATCAGCCCTGACTTATTGTGACCCTCTGTACAACAGAACAACGCACTACCTAGCCCTGTGCCATGCTCACGATTGTTGCTTTTCTTGAGTCTAGTTTTGCAGCCACTGTCAGTCCATCTCATTGAGGATCTCCTGCTTCCTCACTTACCTTCCACTCTTCCAAGCATGATTTCCTAATCAAGCATTGGTCCCTCTATATAACATGACCCAAATACTAGAGACAAAGACTTGCCATGCTTGCTTCTAAGGAACATTCCATCTGTATGTCTTCCAAGACACATTTATTAGCTCTTCCGGCAGTCCATGGCATATTCAATATTCTCCATCAACACCATAATTCAGATGCATCAATTCTTTTTTCAGTCTTCCTTATTCATTGTCCAGCTTTTACATGCATGTGAGGTGATTGAAAATACTATGGCTTGGTTCAGGCACACCTTAGTCCTCAAAGTGACATCATTGCTCTTTAAATTTTTGAAGATGTCTTTCACAACAGATTTGCCTCATGCAATGCATCATTTGATTTCTTTACTGCTGCTTCCATGGGCATTGATTGTGGATCCAAGTAAAATGAAGTCTTTAGCAACTTCAATTTTTTTCTCAGTTTATCGTGATGTTGTTTATTGGTCCAGTTTTGAGGAGTTTCGTTTTCTTTATGTTGAGATGTAATCCATACTGAAGGCTGTAGAATTTGACCTTCATGGGTGTTTCAAGTCCTTTTCACTTTCAGCAAGAAAGTTTGTGTTATCTGCATATGTTGTTGTTGTTGTTATGTGCCGGACCCGACTCACAGCGACCTCTCCTTGGGTTTCTGAGGCAGTATCACTACGGAAGTAGATTGCCCCATCTTCCTTCCAAAATGGTAGGTTGTTAATGAGTCTTCCTCCAATCCCTGTTCTTCATATATTCCAAATTCTGGGATTATTTGCTTAGCATACAGACTGAACGTATATGGTGAAAGGATACAACCCTGACACACGCTTTTCCTGATTTTAAACTACACAAATATCCCCTTGTTCTGTTTGAATGACAGTCTCTTGGTCTATGTACAGGTTCCTTATGAGCACAAATAAGTGTTCTGCAATTTCCGTTCTTTGCAATATTACATATAATTTGTTATGATCCACTCAGTCAAATGTCTTTGCATAGTTAACAAAACACATATAGTCATCTTTCTGTTATTCTCTGGTTTCAGCCAAGATCCGTCTGACATCAGCAATGATATTCCTGGTTCTATATCCTCTTCTAAATCCAGCTTGAATTTCTGGCAGTTCCCTGTCTATGTACTATTGCAATTTGAATTATCTTCAGCAAACTTTTACTTTTGTGTAATATTAATGATATTGCTCAATAATTTCCACATTCTGTTGAATCACCTTTCTCTTGAACGGGTACAAATATGGATCTCTTCCATTGGTGGCCAGGTAGTTGTCTTCAAAGTTTCTTGGAATAGATGAGTGAATACTTCCAGCATTGTATCTCTTTGTTGAGACACCTCAATTAGCATTTCATCAATTACTGGAACCTTGTTTTTTGCCAGTGTCTTCAGTGCTTACCCTTCTAACTTCAATACCATCAGTTCTTGATTACATGCTACCTCCTGAAATGGTTGAATGTTAACCAATTCCTTTTGGTACAGTGACTGTGTATTCCTTCCATCTTCTTTTGATGCTTCCTGCATTGTTCAATATTTTACCCATATAATCCTTCAATATTGCAACTCATAGCTTGAGTTCTTTTTTTCTTTAGTTCTTTCAGCTTGAGAAATGCTGAGTGTGTTCTTCCCCTTTGGTTTTCTAACTCCAGGTCTTTGCACATTTCATTATAATACTTTACATTGTCTCCTCAAGCTTCCCTTTTAAATCTTCTGTTCAGCTCTTTTATTTCATTTCTTCCATTCACTTTAGCTACTCTACATTCAAGAGCAAGCTTCAGAGTTTCTTTTGACACCCATTGTGGTCTTTTCTTTCTTTCCTGTCTTTAATGGCCTTTTGCTTTCTTCGTGTATGATGCCCATGATGTCTTTGGTCATTGGTGTTCAATGTGTTGAATCTATTCTTAAGATAGTCTCTAAATTCAGATGGATGCATTGAAGGTGATATATTGGCTCTTTCATCTCCCTGGGCAGCCTTAATTAATGTTGTGGAATATGAGAACTCTGCTCACTTGCACACAAATCGGCTCAGTGGATGTTTCTCAGGAGCTCAAGCTAAGGCAGCATTGAGTGATTGGATTAGTTCATTCGTATATAAGGTTTGGAGTCCTTGGGTGGTGAACTGTTAAAATGCTCTACACTGGAGGTTCGAGTATACCCAGAAGAATCTGAGATGGAAGTCCTGGTGATCTACTTCCCAAAAATCAGCCATTGAAAACTCTATGGAGCACAGTTCTCTCTGACACACATAGGGTTGCTATGAGTCAGAATCAACTCAAAGGCAATTTATTGGTTAATATAAAATTTTACACAAACTCTAATCATTTCTTGAAAATTTAATAATAGTAACAAAACCCCAACCATATTATTGTTAATTCTATTCAAAACAGTAATGGATTGATATTTATCACCTGAAACTATGTTAAAATTAATTACCCTGAGAGTATTTTAGAAAGGGCTCAGCTTCAAAAGTAACTTCATGAACAATAAACCCCCCATTAACCATCCAAAATTAAACACCTGTAAATTAAAGTTATGAGTTGAAAAGCATTGCTTTTTTAAAAAAAACAACAGAAGTATAACAAAGGGGAATTTGAAATGCATTTGCTTTTAATGCTGGCTGCTAATATCTTCATTTCTTAGTCAAAATGTAGGTAAAATAAGTTTACTTTGCATTTTTCAGAATATCATTAGCAAAAAGACAGCATATTTGCATAACTAATTTTGATTAAACTACTTTTCATTTAAATACCAGGTCTGCTTCTTCAAATGCATTTTAATTCTCTTGTACTGTCTCCCACGATCCATTTTTTCTCTACTCAAGTGGTAAAAAGGACACTATCAAAAGTCAAATCATAACCATAACTGGCAGATGTAGAAATAGATAATGGCAGTATTTTTGAATGCAGCTTAAAATAACTTTCTGAAATCAACTCTAATAAGAAATACAGCCACTTATTTTTCCATTTTCCCACCATATGGATCCTGTAGCCAGGCAGGCAGCAGGTGTTTTCCCAGTAATGCTTTTAGGATCATAACTAACATTCAAAGAAACAAAAGGTGACAGTTTTTATAAGCAGTAACTGGAATTAGTAAAATAAAATATGAATTCCTCCATTTCTGTACTTTCTGTTCTCATATGTGTAGTTTCTACAGTTTCAGTCATCTCCTTACTACTTCAGTAAAATCCTTTTCTGTGTCCCTTTCTACACCAAAAATATATTAATCAAGAGTTATCCTCCATGAAAATCTATACTGTCATTTTATTTTGTATGCATTTCTCCTTGAGACCTAGATAGTTGTCTCTGTAATCAAAATACTGCATCTTCACAGGGCTGCTCTCTCTGTGTTAGTTCCAGTTAACCGATTAGAAATTCTATGCCTCAAGAGACTGTGTTTACTTCCTGGTTTTGCAGATGTGGACATTGTGTTCACCATGGCCACTTTTGTTGTCAACACCTGAGACAATATGGGTAACTCTTACTCTTCTGCTAAAGCCTTAGTCCCGTCCATGGATTCACCCCAGCTCTTCATCCACATTTGTGAGGGTTCTGACTGTACCACTAGGACATCAGGTGTATGGTGTGCTGCTGAACATCCATTCTAACCACCATCAAAACTATGTGGCAAAATATTTACACAGATAAATAAACTGTGGGAACTTAATATAGTCACAGAGAGTGCTTCCTCTAATTTATTTTAAGCCATGAGCAGACAACCATGTGACATGTGCAATAAACTGGTGATTATGTAGTAGTGAAGAATTTAGTGTTATCAAAACTTTACAGAAAAGCTAATTCAACACCTTCAACGATGTGCCTATTTAACATTTTGTTGCATAGTAATTAAGCACAAGTGGTGAGCAGTTTTCACAAATTACTGTGATTACTTTTACCAAACCAAGTTTTAAACGTTTTTTTTTTTTTTTTGCTTGTGTGTGTATGTATGTGTATGTTTGTCAATGTCCAAAAAATAATGTCAATGTCCACAAGTTTCCCAAACATCATATAAATCCAACCACTCAGTAGAAGACATGAGCCCAAAGTTTGACCCACCAATCACCGGGCTCTCACCCACTGGTCTGGCTCTGGAATCAGATTTGTTCTCTTTTCTTCAGCATGCCCCTTATCCTAGGGATGGTTGTCCCCCACTCTACCCAAAGCAAAGCTTCCTCAGTCTGAAAGAACAGTTTAGACAATTAACTCCTTCCTCTCCTCTTTCCATAAAACAAAATGGGCCCCACACTATAGAGAAAACCATGTTACAAAAACTAAAAAAAAAGTTTCAAAGAACACATGGATACCTTTGTGCTTTGGATGGTGATGCTCAGAACAGATTAGTATAACCCATAACCCTATACAAACATTCTCGTAACTAACACCACTCAGGCCTCAGAGAAACACTTCTCTCTGTGTCTTGCCCTGTGCCGGATGATCTCAACACTAAAGTTGGTTACAGCTGCCCGCCTGTGGGATGTGTCTTTGCTGACTTTGGAGATATTAATTTGACTTGTGAGGAGAGTTGAGAGACAAAAGCACTTAGGTTAGAGAAAATACAAATTAATTTGTCCAATCTTTCCTCTCAGCATGGATGCAATAGATTCTTGTACTAACCTGGTATAATTTTCCAATAATGTCAAGCTCCACTTAGTACTGTTGTTGTTGTTGTTAGGTGCTGTCGAGTC
>NW_006921594.1:13111091-13114144 GCF_000298275.1 Orycteropus afer afer | reverse complement strand
GCCTTAGGCACTACACCACCAGAGCTCCCACCTAGTACTAGATAACTCACAAATTCTCAATAGTTGCATATGGAATCTAAGGAATATATATCTAGCAATATTAAACAATTAATATTACTGTTAAATTGGGTGTATGTAAGTTTGAGGGTGACATTCATGAAACATGATACCAATTTTTTATATAGCTGCATGGCTCTAGATATTGCTTTAAGAGACTAAAAATCATAATATAAGCCATAGCAGTTAGTGTGATACAGAAGATGATATTGTATGGACTTTTTGTTCCCAAGTCAATAAGTGTTTCAGAAGAGTCAGATTGTGACTGTAAAGAGCTTTTAATAATATTTTACTTTTAAAATATTGTTTCATTTTTGTTTTTCTGTATGAGATAGAACTGTGACTCTCAAAGTGTGATCTGAAAAATCTGCATAACTCAGTGGACTGTTTTCAAATGAATATTGTATGATGTTACAAAATCATGCATGAGTAAAAGATCCATTCAAAGTGCAAGATAAGAGTCTAGCTAACTTCTAATAAGCCAGACATTAAAGAGATTATAAAACAATGCCACCTTTTACACTAATATTTTTTCAATACAGATGGTAGCATAGTGCCTAAGGCATTTGACTGCTAACCAGAAGGCTGGTGGTTCAAACCCACCAGCCATTCCCAGGAAGGTTGGGCAATCTACTTCAGTAGTGATACTGGCTCGGAAACCCAAGGAGGGGTCGCTATGAGTCAGATCCTACTCGATGGCAGTGAGTTTGGTTTTTTTGGTTATATTCTCATAAAATGTTCTTTATTTTAACATGTAACATGCTTGCTATTTTAAAGTATTTAATAAGTATTTACAAATTTCTCTGTTTTAACTTCTTATAATGTGAATATTGATGGATAAAGATCACGTAAGCCAAAGCTTCTGAAGGTCTCAAAACCGAAAACCAAACTCACTGCTGTCGAGTTGAGTCAACTCACAGTGACCTCTCCTTGGGTTTCCAAGGTGGTTTCACTAGGAAGTAGATTGTCCAGTCTTCCTTCCGAGGAGTGGCTGGTGGATTTGAACCTCCAGCCTTCTGGTTAGCAATCAAGTGCCTTAGACATTAGACGATTTTTAAGAGTGTAAAATAGTTCTGAGATTTTTTTTGAAAAATTGAGAACTATGGTACTAGATTGACAGAAAATAAAAATCTCTTTCAATACATATAACGTAAAATTCTATGTAATAAAGCATGTGTCAGCATTCATTAGAGTATTTTCTTTCTGGTAGAGCATAAAATAATGGTGCATCTTATAATATATGGTTTTTTAGAGTCATTGCAAAATAAAACCTATGCCCAGAAAGCCTACCAATATAATTGCTTCAAGGATATCACACTGTCCTTGAGTATAATTAAGTGCTTTAGAAAAGGGTTCATGACCTCTTATAACACTAGTTTTTCCAACAATTTCAAGTGCAATCCTTGTTACAAAAATTTTATTTAGACTGGGGAGCACATCTAGGGAACAACTTTACTTATAATGTTAGAGTAGAATGTTGGCTTTTAGATACAATTTTGCTTTATATGCATGTTTCAGTACTTCCATATCTAATTCAAATAGTGTAGTTTGAAATTTTCTAAAGATCTTTACTTGGCTTTTTTTTTCCATGTTAATGGGATTACACTCTTTCTGGAAAGAAGGGTGTGCTATTTGATGGCTATACTCAGACATTTATTTAACAGACAGACATTTTGCAAGGTCAATTTCATAGAGGCTCAGCCCACCTCTGGTGACACCCTGCTACTCATTTGTGATGCAGTAATGGGCGCTTGTTAAAAGGAGAATTTAAATGAAACAGATTAACAGTTTCATGGTATTTGGGATTCAGCAATAAAAAGAAGTAGTTTTGTAAAAAAAATCTTTAAAATATCACATACATATTTCATTTTCTTGTAAATGAAACAGTTAAATATATCTAGAAATGACTGACTTATATTGAAAACAAGAATTAGTAATTAATTATTTCACATGCATGGGAAATCTTACCTATTGAGTCACCCTTATGATTTCCACAGTTTATAATTAGATAAACAAGATGCGTAGATGTAAGGATTGGTCGGAGCCAGGAAATCAGCTAGTGAGGTCACAAACCACAGATTTGTTTTAATTCACTATTCCCATGATTTGACACACACTGACTGAAAATGTTTAGTTCACATCACAACCAAATTTACCTACACTGTTTTAAAAAAAATATAAAGAGCTATGTTGATTCTGAAATTGTAGTGAAAATATTAAGCCTTGATGCCACTAGAGATTTTTTAAAAATCTCATAATCTCTGATTATCTTCAGTTCTTTACAAACATAACGGGAGCAGCTCCTAACTCTTTTTCCTAACACACAGCAGAAGTACAAACCTTCCCACCAGTAAAAAAAAAAAAAAAATTACAAACCCACTGCCAATGAGTCGATTCCAACTCATAGTGACCTCCATTGGGTTTCCAAGGCTGTCAATCTTTACAGAAGTAGATTGCCTCATCTTCCTCCCACAGAGCACCTGGTGGGTTTGAATTGATGACTTTCTGGTTAGCAGCCAAATGCTTTACCCATTACACCACCAGAGCTCCTTTCCCAACAGTAATAGTGGCTCACTTTTTTTTTTTTTAACTTTTTATTATGGTTAGGGAAACAGTTTATAGAGTGAATTGGTTTTCCATTTAACAATCCAAACACATTTTGATTCATGACATTCATTGCAATCCTCACAATGTAACAGCTCTATTCCCACCTCCTCCCTGTATTGACCATTTCCATTCATCCCTCTATGTTATTCCTTCTTGCCTTCTGAGCTTAACGTCTGGGCAAATGCTGCCCTTTT
Source organism: Orycteropus afer afer (assembly GCF_000298275.1). Classification (NCBI taxonomy): domain Eukaryota; kingdom Metazoa; phylum Chordata; class Mammalia; order Tubulidentata; family Orycteropodidae; genus Orycteropus; species Orycteropus afer. The sequence continues at coordinate 13,111,286 of NW_006921594.1, read as the reverse complement.
TATCTCATATGGTTGGTTGTTCTAGGAAGTGCATACTCCCCTTGTGTTATTGTTTGCATTATAAAAAAAATGCAATCACTGGCCTGGAGTCAATCAGACTCATAGTGACCCCTCCTTGGGTTCTCTGAGGAAGTAGGTTGCTCAACCTTCCTTCTGAGGAGTGGCTGGTGGGTTTGAACCACCAGCCTTCTGGTT
>NW_006921594.1:13103310-13106801 GCF_000298275.1 Orycteropus afer afer | reverse complement strand
TTCAAGGCTCAGGGGACCAGGATTATCTTCTGTGTCTGTGTTAATTGGTTTCCCTTTTCTTTGTTGAAGAGGGTCTGTTCAGTCTTTCTGCCTAGTCTGCCATCTTACCGGAATTCCCCGTTCACAAGCTTTTAAGACTCTAGTTGATACTCACCAAAGTATGGTGAAGATCATTGTCTTTGTGGACTATGTTATGCCAATTGACTTTCATGTCCCCTAAGACTAAGGTCCTAAGTCCCAAGGCTCAGCAATTCACTCCCTCAAGGTGTTTGGTTATGACTAAGAAGTTTTCTTAATTTTGCCTCCTGTATTCGTGGATATATTTGCAGCCCACATAAATGCATCTGTAGCAATACCCTCTGCAAAGCCCATGTATATTTGTAGGTGTAATCTCATTTGCCTTCCCACTCCTGATCAGCTTGCAAGTCTATGTATTCATTTGAAGACTAATATTGCTGTTATTGCAGGATTATGTATGTAATACTATTTACCTCTGTTGCCTTTCAAACAAGTTAATATATGTCTACCCTTTAATTAGTGCTTTCCCTGTCCTTCCCTTTTCACCTTTGACAGCCTTGTGGCAGGGGGGGAGAATGTTTCTTTTCATGACTTTTTATAATGGTGGTCTCATACAATATTTGTCCTTTAGTGACTGACTAATTTCAGTTACCATAAGGCCCTTCAGGTTCATCCACATTATGAGGTGTTTCACAGATTTATCATTATTCTTTAACGTCACATAGTATTCCATTGTGTGTATGTACCATAGTTTGTTTATGCATTCATCTTTTAAGGGGCATTTAGGTTTTTTCCCTCTTTTTGCTATTGTGAATAATACTGCAATCAACATGAGTGTGCATATATCCATTCACATCATGGCTCTTATTTCTGTAGGATATATACCTAGTAATGGAATTGCTGGATCATATGGTATTTCTATTTCTAAATTTTTAAGGAAGTGCCATACCATTTTCCACAGTGGTTGTACCATTTTACAGTTACACCAGCAATGTATTAGGGTTCCAGTCTCTTGACACCCATGCTTTAGTCTTCAAAGTGACATTTTTGCTCTTTAACGCTTTAATGAGATCTTTTTCAGCAGATTTGCCCAATATAATACATCATCTGATTTATTTACTGCTGCTTCTATGGGTGCTGATTGTGGATCCAAGTAAAGTGAAACCCTTGACAACTTCTATCTTTTCTCTATTTATCGTGATGCTGCTTATTGGTCCAGTTGTGGGGATTTTTTTTTTTTTTTTTTTTTTATGTTGAGGTGTAACCCATACTGAACACTGTGGTCTTTGATCTTCATTAGTAAGTGCTTCAAGTCCTCTTCACTTTCAGCAAGCAAGGTTGTGTCATCTGCATATGGCAGATTGTTGATGATTCTTCCTCTAATCTTGATGCCAAGTTCTTTTCATATAGTCTAGCTTCTCAGATTATTTGCTCAGCATACAAATTGGGTAAGTATGGTGAAAGGATACAACCCTGACATACACTCTTCCTTATTTTAAACCATACAGTAGCCCCTTATTCTGTTTGAACAATAGCCTTTTGGTCTATGTACAGGTTCCTCATGAGCTCGATTAAGTGTTCTGGAATTCCCATAGCTTGCAATGTTATTTATCCATAATTTGTTATGATCCACACAGTTGAATCCCTTTGCACAGTCAATAAAACACAAGTAAATATCTTTGTGGTATTCTTAGCTTTCAGCCAAGATTTATCTGACACCAGCAATAATATTCCTTGTTCTTCATCCTCTTCTGAATCCAGCTTTAATTTCTTGAAGTTCTCTATAAATATACAGCTGCAACTATTTTTAAAATTATTTTCAGCAAAATTTTACTTGTGTCCCTCAAGACCAGAAGAACTTGATGGTGCTCAGCTATCAATGCCAGCCACTCAGGAAAGGATCAAATCTGGCAATCCTGGTTAGAATGGGAGGAAAACGTGGAACAAAATCCAAAAACTCAATAATGACCAGAATTTCTGGTCAGAGGAAGTCTGGTGAGACCCCCAATACTATGGCCCTGGAATACATTCTGTGCCTGGAATAAAACACACCCCCAGGGGCTGGCTGTCAAGCCAATAATAGTTAACAAGACGTACATGCAGACTATTCAACCCAGGAGGATGCCCTTCCATACTCTATGGTAATACTTCCCTTACAGCAATGGACCACGGGGCACCAGAGGATCAACTCTCAGGTTGAGGAAATGCAGGACAAAAAGGAGTGCATAAATATGAGGGGCACAGGGGGAGGGTTACAGGGTAGGGAGGGGAGGAGACTGAGTTAGGGTTGGACATGGTAAATGGGGAGTGAAACTAAATGTACACGTAATGTTGAATGTAAAACAAGCTTTTAAAATAAAATTAAATTTAAAAATTTAGTTGTGTGTTTATTAATGATGTTATTCAATAATTTCCACATTTTGTTGGATCACCTTGCTTTAGAATGGGCACAAATATGGATCTCTCCCAGTCAGTAGGCCAGGTAGCTGTCTTCTTGGCAAAAATGTGTAAGCATCTCCAGTGCTGTATCTTTTCATTGAAACATCTCAATGAGTGTTCTGTCAATTTTTGGAGCCTTGTTTTTTGCCAATTCCTTTAGTGGAGCTTGGATTTCTTCTTTCAATACCATTGGTTCTTGATCATATGCCACCTCCTGAAATAGTTGGACACTGACCAACTCTTTTTGATACAGTGACTCTGTGTATTCCTTCCATCTTCTTTTGATGCTTCCTACATCATTCAATATTTTGCTCATAGAAACTTTCAGTATAGCAACTCGCGGCTTGAATTTTTTTTTTCAGTTCTTTCAGCTTAAGAAAGCGTAACATGTTCTCTTTTGGTTTTCTAACTCCAGGCCTTTGCACATTTCATTATAATATTTTACTTTGTCTTCTTGAGCCACCCTTTGAAATCTTCTGTTCAGCGCTTTTATGTCATCATTTCTTCAATTTGCATTAGCTAGTCTCCATTCAAGAGCAAGTTTCAGAGTCTCTTCTGACCTCTATTTGGTCTTTTCTTCCTTTATTGTCTTTTTAATGACCTTTTGCTTTCTTCATGTGTGATGTTCTTGATGCCATCCCACAATTTATCATGGGTCATGGGTCATTGATGTTCAATACATAAAATTTATTCTTCAGATGGTACCTAAATTCTGGTAAGATGTAATCAAGCTTGTGTTTGGCTCTTATGGACTTGTTTTAATTTTTTTCAACTTCAACTTGAATTTGAATATAAGCAACTGATGTTCTGTTCCACACTCAGCTCCTGGCCTGTTCCTGTCTTTCTTTTTTCTTTAATTGTGATTTGGGTGAAAGTTTGCAGAGCAAATTCACTTTCCATATGGCAGCTCACATGCACTTTGTCTCATGACATTGATTACAATTTACCACAATGCAACAGCTCCCCTCCCACTTCCTCCCCATAGTTACCTCTTCCCTGTGTCCTTCCCTCCATGCACTCCTGCCCCCTGAGCT
>NW_006921594.1:13099036-13102725 GCF_000298275.1 Orycteropus afer afer | reverse complement strand
ACTCGCTCCCTCTGGGTAGCTGGCTGTGACCAAGAAGTGACTACAACCTTGTCCCTTGTCAGCTCTGCTATATATCTGGGAATTCTTACAGAACATACCAATACACTAGTAGAAACATTGTCTGCCAACCCTATACATGGTCTTGGGCACACTGCCCCCCTGCATAACTCAAACTAAAAACTCACTGCCATCGAGTTGGACCTGACTCATAGCAACCCTTCCTTGGGTTTCTGAGGCAGTATCACTACTGAAGTACATTGCCCCATCTTCTTTCCAAGGAGTGGCTGGTGGGTTTGAACTACCAGCCTTCCAGTTAGCAGTCAAATGCCTTAGGCACTATGTCGCCAGAGCCCCTCCCCACTGTGTAGACATACCTAATAGTACAGCCTGTCCACCCATCTACCCATCCATAGATCAGTGTTTGCCCTCACTGACAACACAGTACTGTATGTGCAAAAGTGCTCATCTTTGTTGTCTGTACCTCCCATGAACCTCTCTATGTCTTTCTCTTCTTCAATGCCACCATGTTGATCACTCACATTTGGTACATTGCCCTTCTCTTCACCAAAATCGATGCTTGTCTCTACGTATCTAACAGTGTTCCCTCTCCTCCCCTCCCACCCCTGGTAGCTCCTGCCTGTTTTGACTGATGTTTTGAGCTTCACCATCACTTCTTCTCACAGATGTAGTCAATTTGATTTTGGTATATTCCATCTGGTGAGGTCCATGTGTATAGCTGTAATTTTTGTTGTGGAAAAAGGTATTTGCCATGAGTAAGTCATTGGTCTTGCAAAATTCTATCATGTGATCTCCAGTGTCATTTCTATCACCAAGGCTATATTTTCCAACTACTGACAATTCTTTGTTTCCAACTTTCACATTCATATCACCAGTAATAATCAATACATCTTGATTGCATGTTTGGTCAATTTCAGACTGCAGAAGTTGGTAAAAATCTTAAATTTCTTCATCTTTGGCTTTAGTAGTTGGTGAATAAATTTGAATAATAGTCACATTAACTGGTGTTCCTTTTAGGTATATGAATATTTTTCTATCTCTGACAGCATTGTACTTAAGGATAGATCTTGAAATGTTCTTTCTGACAATGAATGCAATGCCATTCCTCTTCAGTTTGTCATTCCCAGCATAGTAGACCATATGATTGTCTGATTCAAAATGGCCAATACCAGTCCATTTAAGCTCACTAATATCCAGGATATCGATCTTTATGTGTTCCATTTCATTTCTGACAATTTCCAATTTTCCTTTATTCATAACTTCATACATTCCAAGTTCTAATTATTAATGAATATTGCAGTTGTTTCTTCCTATTTTGAGTCACGCTCTATCAGCAAATGAAGGTCCCAAAAACTTTATTCCATCCATGTTATTAAGGTCAACTCTACTTTGTGGAGGCAGCTCTTCCCCAGTTGCATTTTGAGTGCCTTCCAACCTCAAGGGCTCATCTTCTGGGACTATATCAGATAATACTCCACTGCTATTTACAATTTTCCAGTAATACAGTAATACATCAGGTATTGTTTCATTGCTATTTATATCATGTTCAAGGCCCAATTTCTTCAGAAGTGGATAGCTTCATACTTCTTCCCAGACAAATGGTGGACAATATTGAATAGGTGGTATGATAAAGGGCATTCTTTCCTGGTTCCTGTTTACAAGGGGAATGCTTTCAGTCTCTCTCTATTGAGAATAATGTTGGCCATTGTTTTGTTTTTGTGTATAAGCCCTTAATTATATTGAGGAATTTCTCTTCTATTCCCATTTTGCTGAGCATTTTTTATCAAGAATGGATGTTAGATTCTTTCAAATGCCTTTTGAGCATCAATTGCTATGATCATGTTGTTCTTTTCTTTTGTTTTATTTAAGTGCTGGATTGTTGTGTTTTTATTGTCAGGTGTCATCGAGTCAGCTCCAACTCATAGTGAGCCTATGCATAACAGAATGAAACACTGCCTGGTCCTGTGCCAGCCTCACAATTCTTGCTACACCTGAGCCAATCATTGTAGCCACCATGTCAATCCTTCCCATTCTTTGCTGACCCTCCACTTTACCAAGCATGATATCCTTCTCCAAGGAATGGTCCCTTCTGAGAACATAACCAAAGTAGGTGAGACAAAGTCCAGCCATTCTCACTTCCAAGAAGCATTTGGCTGCACTTCCTCTGGAACAGATCTGTTAGTTCTTTTGGCAGTCCATGGCACTTTCAGTATTTTTGTCCAACACCACAACTCAAAAGCATCAACTCTTCCTTGGCCTTCCTGGTTCATTGTCCAGCTCTCACATGCATATGAAGCTATTGAAAACACCATGGCTTGGATAGGTGCACCTTAGTCTTCAAGGAGACATCTTTGCTCTTCACCACTTTAAACAGGTCTTTTGCAGCAGATTTGCTCAATGCAATATGTTGTCTCATTTCTTGACTGCTGCTTCCACTGGTGTTAAATGTGGAACCAAGGAATATGAAACCTTTAACAACTTCAATCTTTTCTCCATTTATTGTGATTCTGCTTATTGGTCCAGTTCTGAGGATTTTCATTTTCGTTATGTTGAGATGTAATCCATACAGCAGACTGGTGTCCTTAACCTTCATCAGTAAGTAAATCATCCTCACTTTCAGCAAGCAAAGTTGTGTTGTCTGCATATTGCACGTTCTTCCAATCCCAATGCTATGCTCCTCTTTATATAGTCCAGCATGTTGGATTATTTGCTCAGCATACAGATTGAATAAATATGGTGACAGGATAAAACCCTGATGCATTCCCTTCCTGCTATTAAACCATGTAGTATCCCTTTGTTCTGTTTGAATGGCATCCTCCTGGTCTGTGTACAGGTTACTGATGAACAAAATCAAATGTTCTGGAATTCCCATTCTTCTCAATGTTACCCATAATTTGTTATGATCCACATAATCAAATGCTTTTGCATAGTCTGAACACACAAATAAACGTCTTTGTGGTATTCTTCACTTTCAGCTAAGATCCATCTGACATCAGCAATGATATATCCCTCATTCCACATCCTCTTCTGAATCCAGCTTGCATTTCTGGAAGTTCTCTATCAACATACTGGCGTAACAATTTTTGAATTATCTTCAGTAAGATTTTACTTGTATATGATATTTTTTGATAATTTTCACACTCTGTGGGATCACCTTTCTTTGGAATGGGTACAAACATGAATCTCTTCCAGTCAGTTGGTCAGGTAGCTGTCTTCCAAATTTCTTGGCATAGACAAGTGAGTGCCTCCAAGGCACCAGCCATTTGTTGAAACACCTCAATGTGTATTCCATTATTCCTGGGGACTTGTTCTTCACCAGTTCCTTCAGTGCAGCTTTGACTTCTTCCTTCAATACCATTGGTTCTTAATCATATGCCATCTCCTGAAATGAATGAACATCCACTAATTCTTTTTGGTACAGTGACTCTATGTATTCCTTCCATCTTCTTTTGATGTTTCCTGCATCATTCAATATTTTGCCCATAGACTCTTTCAATATTGCAACTTGAGGCTCAAATTTTTTCTTCATTTCTTTCAGCTTGAGAAATGCTGAGCATGTTCTTCTCTTTTGGTTTTGTAACTCCAGGTCTTTGCACATTTCATTATAGTAATTGATTTTGTCTTCTCAAGCTGCTCTTTGAAATCTTCCCTTCAGCTCTTTTATCTTGTCA
>NW_006921594.1:13083847-13096186 GCF_000298275.1 Orycteropus afer afer | reverse complement strand
AGCATTCCCTCCCCTCCCCTCCCACCCCTGGTAACCAACAAAGAAAATGTCCTCCAATATATAAACCTTTCCTTAACTTTTACAATAATTGGTCCTGTCTTTTTAATGACCTCTTCCTTTCTTCATGGATGATGTTCTTGAAGTCATCCCACAATTCCTCTAGTTTTTGGTCATTGGTGTTCAATGCATCAAATCTATTCTTTAGATGGTCTCTAAATTCAGGAGGGATATATAATCAAGGTCAAATTTTGGCTCTCATGAACTTGTTTTGTCTTCAGCTTCAATTTTAACTTGCCTATGAGCAACTCATGGTCTGCTCCACAGTCAGCTCCTGGCCTTGTTTTGGCTGTAGAAATTGAGCTTCTCCATCACCTCTTTCCACAAATGTAGTCGAACTGATTCCTGTTTACTCTATCTGGCAAAGTCTATGTGTATAGACACCTTCTGTGTTGTTGAAAAATGTATTTGCAATGAATAAGTCATTGGTCTTGCAAAATTCTATCATCCAGTCTTCAGTGTTATTTCTGTCACCAAGGCCATATTTTCCAACTACTGGTGATTCTTTGCTTCCAACTTTTGCATTCCACTCACCAGTGATAATCAACATATCTTGATTGCATGTGTGGTCAATTTCAGACTGCAAACATTGGTAAAAATCTTCAATTTCCTCATTTTTGGCTTTGGTAGTTGGTGCATAAACTTGAATAATAGTAGTATTAACTAGTCTTCCATACAGATATTGTCCTGTCACTGACAGCACTGTACTTCAGGAAAGATCTTGAAACATTCTTTGTCATGATGAATGCCATGTCATGCCTCTTCAATTTGTCATCCCTGGCATAGCAGATGATATGGTTGTCTGATTCAAAATGAACAAAACCAGTCCATCTCAGCTCATTAATGCCTAGGATATCAATTGTTCCATTTCATTTTTGACAATTTCCAGTTTTCCTTGATTCATACTTCATACATTCCATGTTCTGTTTATTAATGGATCTTTGCCACTGTTTCTTCCCATGTTGCTTCATGACACATCAGCAAATGGAGGTCCCAAAAGCTTTACTCCCTCCACATCATTATGATTGACTCTACTCTGAGGAGGCAGCTCTTCCCTAGTTGTATTTTGAGTGCCTTCCAACCTGAGGTCCCAAAAGCTTTACTCCATCCACATCATTAAGGTCGACTCTTCTCTGAGGAGGCCACTCTTCCCCAGTCATATTTTGAGAGCCTGAGGGGCTCATCTTCCGACTCAATACCAGACGATGTTTCAGGGCTATTCATAAAGTTTTCCAGTAATATATCAGAGAGTGTTTCACTGCTGTTTGTAAGCTTTTCACTGGCCAATTCTTTGAGAAGTGGATGGCCGCTTCCTTCTTCCTAGTCTGCCTTTGTCTGGAAGCTCTGCTGTAACCTGTCCACCATGGGTGACCCTGCTGGTATTTGAAATATTGGTGGCATAGCCTCCAGCCTCATAGCAACACACAAGCCACCACAGTACAACAAACTGACAGATGATTTGTGGAGTGCTGGATCACAGTGATTGTTTTTCTAATGTTGAACCATCCTTTCATATGAGGTATGAATTTCACTTGCTCAAAATGTATTATTATTATTATTGATATGTTGTTGGATTTTCTTGAGCTCTTTTGCATCTATATTCATGAGGAATATTGGACCATGATTTTCTTTTGAGTGGTGTCTGCATGGTTTCAGTATTAGGGTTACGCTTGCTTCATAGAATGAGTTTGCAAACATATCCTTTTCTGTGTTATGAAATAGTTTGAGTACACTTGGTATCTATCAGCTCTTCTCTGAATGTTTGGTAGAATTTTTCAGTGAATCCATCTGGACCAGGTCTTTTGTTCATTTGGGAGTCTTTTTTTTTTTTTTTTTAATAACCTGCTCAATTTCTTCTTTTGAGATAGGTCTGTTCATATTACCTACCTTAGATGGTGTTAGGAGAGCTAGTGCATTTCTAGAAATATGTCCATTTCTTCCAGGTTACACATTTGTTGGAGCACAGTTCTTCATACTATTGTGTTATTATCTTTTTTATTTCAGTTCATTCTGTGGTGACATTGCCTATTTCATTTCTTATTTGTGTTATTTGCATCTTCTCATTCTTTTCCTTTGTTAAATTATCCATTAGATTGTCAATGTTATTAATCCTTTCAATAACCAATTTTTAGGCTTATTGGTTCTTCCTATTGTTTTCTGTTATTTTTGTTCTAATATTAATTATTTTCTTTCTTCCAGTGACTACAGGTTTTCTTTTCTTTTCTTTTTCTGCTATTCCTTTTCTAGTTGTTGGAGATGTTGGGTTAAGGTGTTGATTTTGATTCTTTCCTCTTTTTTGATGTCTATGTTTATTGCTATAAATTTCCTCTAAGCACTGCTTTTGCTGTATCTCAAAGATTTTGGTATGTTATGCTTCCACACTCATGTGACTCAAGGAATTTTTTATTCCTTCTATTACTCATTAGCTTTTAAGCAGGGTTTTATTCAATTTTCATGTATTAGATTTTTCTTTTCTTGATCTTCCTTTCGTTGATTTATAATTTTATAGCATTGTGATCTGAGAAGATACTTTGTAGTATTTCATGTTTTAAAATTTATTATGAATTGTTTTATGTCTTAACATGTAATCTGTTCTGGAGAATGTTTCATGTGCACTGGAAAATAATTGTGCTGTTGTTGAGTGAAGTATTCTGTATATATCTATGAGGTCAAGTTGGTTGATTGTGCTGTTTAGATCTTCCATATCTTTGTTTAATTTCTTTCTAGTTGTTCTGTCCCCATCAAAAGTGATGTATTAAAGTTTCCTACAATTCATTGTAAGGAACTCTGGTGGTGTAGTGTCTAAGGCATTTGACTGCCAACCAGAAGGTTGGCAGTTCAACCCCACCAGCCACTCTGTGGAAGAAAGACTGGGCAGAAGAGGTTCCAGTAAAATGGTGGGATAGGCAGAAAGACTACACAGACCTTCTTCAACAAAGAAAAGGGGAACCAATTAACACAGATACAGAAGATAATCCTGGAGCTCTGAGCTTTGAAGGGAAGGATATAGAAATGGACTAAACTCCAACAAGTAGAAGAAAATTTGCATGAAAACACCAAAAACGGAGACATATGGAGTTGCAGCATGGACAGCTTGGATATTGCTGAGTGGTGTTAGGACCTAAGAATTAACCTAAAAATCAGCCCTGTTAGCCAGGGACTGTAAGTAGGACTGCACTAGTGGCTGGTGAATAAAAGGGGAAGCAGTGAAGAAGAAAGCAGGTTGAGCTGTGAACTTTTGCCTGTCTGGAGGGCACAGCCATTTTGAATGTTTAGAAGCAGCTCAACCATTTTGGATATTTAAAGCAACAGCATTCTCCCAAATTCCAGGGAACAGGCTTCACTTGCTGGGAACCACAAGGACATTCCAGACGCCAACGACTGGAAATGCGTGATATTCCTCTTGTTACTCTTATACCCCACACCCTCTTGGTTAACGGAGGTGCAGCCATCCTTCTCTCCCACCCACCTTCTGGGTGGGCAGGAATTCCATCACAGTCTGTGTGCTAGGGCAGAGCCTGGGTGTCCTGCCCCGCCCTGCTCCAATTCCTTTTTTTTTTTTTTTTTAAGTTTGTTTGTTTTTGTCTGTTTTAAAATTATTATTAGTAGTAGTATTGTCCTTTTTATTAGTATTATTTATTCTTCCCTTTCTAGGTTGTAGTTTTCAGCTTTTTCTCTCTTTCCTGTTCCTGGTTCCAATTTTGTTTTACCTCATGGTTAACCCCATTCCTAGTTTTTCTTTTTGAATTTTTCCCATTTTTTCCTTCATTATTCTCCTACTTTACCTTTTTTCTCATATTGCCCTCTCCCAAGATATTGCAGGGGTTTTCTTGTTTGTTTTGTTTCCTTTTTTCCTTTTTTTTGAATATTGTTCCTGTGTGATTACATGCTGTGTTTTTTGTCCACTTGCTTTTACTTTTTTGATGGTTATTCAATTGTTATTTTTATCTAACTGAGTGGGATAAAGCAACAGCACCCATATGCCACAACTACACCCACACCTCCTGCAGCTTCACTTACTGAGAGCCACCACTTCCTTCTCTACCAACTGGCCAACAATAAACCACCAAGAAAAGCCTGACGCATCCTTAGCTTCTCTTCACGAACAGTTAACAGAGATCTAAATACAACAATGTCACAATGTCTCAGAGACAACAGACCATCACAGTCCACATAAAAAAGCAAGATAGAGTGGTAGAAACATGGAAGAAGAATAAAGATACAAAACACATACCTGAGGAAGAAACAGCAGTGCAACTCCCTGATGAGGAATTTAAAAGAATTATATTTAGATATCTTCAAAGGATTGAGAGACAGATCAAGGAAAATACTGACAAAATTAAGGAAAATACAGACAAAACCCTAAAACAATTTCAGAAGAAAAAACAAGAACAAAATGACAAAATAAATGAAAAATTAGAAATTATTCCAAATCTACAGATAGAAATCCAGACGATTAATACTAAATTGTCAGAAATAGATAACATATTGGAAGGGCAAAGGAGCAGAATCAATACAATGGAAAACAGAATTAATGAGATTGAGGACAAATATTTGAATACTTCTTTGGAAAGGGATCAATCGGAAAAAAGATCAAAAGAAAATGAAGAAAGCTTAAGGTTAATGTGGGATACCATCAAAAGGAATAACCTACATGTCATTGGAATTCCAGAACAAGATGAGAAAAATAAAACCACTGAAAAAATTATCCAAGATTTGTTGGAAGAGCGCTTCCCTGATATGAAAGATGAGAATATATCAATTCAGGAAATCCAATGAACCCCAAACAGGACAGACTCCAAAAGAAAATAACCAAAACATATCATCATCAAACTCATCAAAACCAAAAACAAAGAAAGAATCCTGAGAACATCACGGGGGAAAAAAAAAGTTACTTAGAAAGCACAGTCAATAAGAATAAGCTCTGATTTCTTAGCAGAAACCTTGCAAGTGAGAAGGCAATGGGATGATATTTATAAAACCCTGAAAGAGAAAAATTTCCAACCAAGAATTATGTTGTTGTTGTTGTTGTTATTTGCCGTTGAGTGAGCCCAAACTCATAGTGACCCCTTCTTGGGTTTCTGAGGTAGTATGACTATGGAAGTAGCTTGCCCAAACTTCCTTCCAAGGAGTGGCTGGTGGGCTTGAACCGCCAGCCTTCTGGTTAGCAGTCAAGTGCCTTAGGCACTATGCTACTATACCCAGCAAAATTGCCCCTCAAATATGATGATGAAATTAGGAGATTTCCAGATAAGCAGAAATTAAGGGAATTTGTTAAAACCAGACCCCTTATAAGAGATACTAAAGGGAGCCCTTTGAACAGAGTACCAATAATAGCAAACAACAATCGATCATTAATACACAAGATAACATAACCCAGAAACCCCAGCTATGGACATATCCAAAGTAAAATGAGCTTACAAGATTGTAAACAGGGAACCAGAGACACCAATTGGCAAATGAGGACAACTACAAACAAAAAGAAGGAAAATACTGCATAGTTACAGAACTTTTAAATGGTGAGGAAGTCAAGAGAGTTGCAAGATAGAGTGGACTCTTCTAAACTCAGGGAGAAAATTATAAATCACAGGGTAACCTCAAAGAAAAGCGATAAACCTTCACATCACAATTAAAAAAGAAGACAAGCACAAATATTTAGTAAATGCTAAAACAATAGCAACAAAGGAAATGATAACACAATTCATAAACATAATGAGCTCAGCACAGAAAATTATATGGAACAAAGAAACCAAGAATACCATGAAAAAAACACATAACAAAATGATAGCAACCAATTCATACTTGTTGATAATTACCCTGAATGTCAGTGGATTAAATGCACCACTCAAGAGATGGAGAGTTGCAGACTGGATAAAAAAACAAAACCCATCAATATGCTGTCTACAAGAGACACACCTTAGAGACAAAGACAAATATATTACTATATTCTGTAAGAATTACCAAGTGCATAATAGAGCTGACAAGGGACAAGGTTGTAGTCACTTCTTGGGCACAGCCAGCTACCCAGACGGAACAAGTAGTTGGACCTGTGGGCTTGGGGCCATAGTTGCAGGGGACATGAAGCTCAATTGGCATAACACACTACACAAAACATTGTTTCCCCTCCTACTTTGGCAAGTAGTGACTGGGATCTTAAAAGCTTGCAAGCAGCCGTCTAAATGCAATGATGGATCTCTCCTTGTCCAGAGCAAAGAAGAATAAAGAAAAACAAAGATTCAAGGAAACAATTAGCCCAGGCGACTGGTACACCATGCAATCCTCAGCCTATGTGACTATGAGACCAGAAGAACTAGATGGTGTCCAGCTACCACTGACAACCATTCAGAGGGGGATCCATGCAGGAGATCCTGGATAGAGTGGGAGAACAATGTGGAACAAAACTCAAAATCATTTGAAAAAAAAAAAAAAGGGACCAGGTTTGATAGTCTGATACAGCCTGATGGAACCACTGAGACTATGGCCCTCAGCTGACCTTCAGGTCTGGAATTGAACCCATACCTGTGGCTTTCAGCCAAACAAAAGACAAACATATAATGTGAACATTTAAACTAGGTAGATACACTCCTTGGAGAGAACAATCATGGGAGAATAGAAGGGCTGTGTGTGCACAGGAGTATAGCTCAGGGGGCAGGAGTGTATAGAGGGGAGGACACAGGGAAGACGTAACTACGGGGAAGAAGTAAGAGGGGGCAGCTGTCACATTGTGGTATATTGTAGTCAGTGTCATGAGACAAAGTGTATATGAACTGCTGCATGGAAAGTGAATTTGCTCTGTAAACCTTCACCCAAATCACAATAATATATATATATATATGTATATATTCATTATTAATTACCTTTTAAAAGAAAGACTGGGCAATCTACTTCCATAAAGATTTATTGCCTTGGAAACCCAAAGGTGATCACTATGAGTTGGAATTGACTTGACGGTAGTGAGCTTTTTTTTTTTAATGAGTATTTTCAAATTGGCTATTTCTCTTTTCAATTCTGTTGAAGTTTGACTTATGTATTTTGGGGCTCTTTCATTGGGTGCATAGATATTTATTATGGTTATGTCCTCTTGTTCAATTGACCTTTTAATTATTATATAATGTTCTTCCTTATTTCTTTTGTTGTTTTTTCCTTAAAGTCTATTTTATCAAAAACTAATATTGCCTCTCCTACTCTTTTGTAATTGTCATTTTCTTGATATATGTTTTCCAGCCTTTGATGTTTTAGCTTATTTTTGTCTTTGTAACCAAGGCATATCTTGTAGACAACATATTGGTACATCATGCTTTCTTTTCCATTCTGATGCTCTTTTTCTCTTGACTGGTGTATTTAAACCACTTTCATTCAGTGTAATTATCTATAGTAAGAATTTACTGCTGTCATTTTGTTCTGTGTGTGTGTCTGCTTATGGTGCTGATGATTTCTTTGTTCCATACATTTTGCTGTGCTGAGTTAATTTTGTTTACAGATTTTTCTCATCATTTCCTTCACTACTGTCATTTCATTGTTTACTGAATCTTTATTATCTTATTCTTTTTTATTTTAGTGAAAAGTTTTATTGATTTTCTTTGAGGTTGCCCTATAATTTATTATTATCTTTGCAAGTTTAAAAAATATCTACTCTATCTTAACATCTTGATTTCCTCTCCATTTAGAAGGTCTGTAACTATGCCATTTATTTCCTCTTTTGGCTTTGTAGTTGTCATCACTTACAAATTGACATCTCTGGTTCCCTATTTTCAGTCTTATATGAGTTTATTTTAATTGTGACAGTTCTATATCTGGGTTGATTTCTGGGTGGTGCTGTCATATGTCTTGATCTCAGGTTGTTGCTGTTGTTGTTGATTCTCTGTCTGAAGGACTCTCTCCAGCTTTTCTTGTCAAGTTGGTCTGTTTTTCACAAATTCATCTAATTTCTGTTTATCTGGAAACATCCTAATTTCACCATTGTTTTAGAAGGACAATTTTGCAATAATTGGTCTCTCCTCGTCTGGAGCAAAGAAGAGTGAAGAAACTCAAAGACTAATGGAAACAATTAGTGCAAGGGACTAGTGGACCATGAGAACCCCAGTCTACATGATCTTAGACTAGAACTAGATGGTGCCTAGCTACCATTGCCAACCACTCAGACAGGGATCAAAATTGGAGATCCTGGACCGAGTGGGAGAAAAATGTGGAACAAAACTCAAAATCATAAAAAGGACCAGGTTTACAGGTCTGATAGAGACTGATAAAACCCCCAAGACTATGGCCCTTAATCACCCATCATGCCTGGGATTGAACTCACTGCTGTGGCTTAACTTTTATTCATTCAGTAGATAGCCCTATGAGGTGAACACTTACATCAGGTAAGTACACTCCTTAGAACAATCAACCATGGAGATAAGAAGGGCAACATTTGAGCAGGAAGAAAGCTCAGAAGGAAGGAATGCATAGGAAATAAGAACACAGGTAAAAGGTAACCATGGGGAGGAAGTGGGATCAACGTCATGAAACAAAATGCGGATGAGCTGTTGAATGGGAAAAGAATTTGCTCTGTAAACTTTCACCCAAATCACAATAGAAAGGAAAAAAAGAAATCACCACAGAAGTGAGTCATTAAGACAAGATTGGGATGGTGGGCAAGATAGCAGAATAGGCAGATATACTATACACAGCCTCTACAACAAACACCTGAGATACAAAGTGAAATGGATATAGATGACAATCACAGAATCCAGGACTTCAAAGGAAAGGATAAAGAAGTAGATTAAATACCAATTAGAAGAAGAGACTGAAAGAAACAATAAACAAGGAGGCATATAAACCAAATAAAAACCAAAATCACTGCCTTCAAGTCTATTAGACTAATAGCGACCCCTCCTTGGGTTTCTGAGGCAGTATCTCTACAGAAGTAGATTACCCAGTCTTCCTTCTGAAGAGTGGCTGGTGTGTTTGTACCACCAGCCTTCTGGTTAGCAGTCAAATGGCTTAGGCACTATGCCACCAGAACTCCCAAGGAGGCATACAGAATGGTGGATTACCAACAAGCTGGGCATAGTGCAGCCATTTTGAATTACTGCTGTGTTTTGATCAGGGCAGTAACCAGATAACCAGCTCTGCTTGCTCAGGACTGCACCAGCACCTACACTGGTGACCAGCAACCAGAGTCGAGAGCCAGAGATCATACTCAGCCCTACTCACCACATCTGCCACCTCACCCACTGGGTAAGTGCCACCACCATTGAACCAATGACAGACAGAAGCCACCACACACCCAGCCTGCCTTAAGCTGCTGTACATGACCAACAATTAGAGCTTCATGCCCACACTCCCAACAATTACCAAATGCACCCACATATGTCAGAGTAGAACTGTGCTTTATAGAATTCTCAATAGCTGATTTTTTGGAAGTAGATCACCAGGCCTTTCTTCTGAGGTCCCTCTGGGTGAAGTCAAATTTCCACCCTTTCAGTTATGAGCCCAGAGCTTAACCCTTTGTGCTATCTAGGGCTCCTAAACCAAAACAGAATATATTCTTTGCTGTCGAGTTGATTCTGACTTACAGTGATCCTACAGGACAGAATAGAACTGCCCCACAGGGTTTGTAAGGCTGTAAATCTTTACAGAAGCAGACTGCCACATCTTTCTCCCACAGAGTGGCTGGTGGTTCAAACTTCTGACCTTTCAGTTAGTAGCCACGTGCTTTAACCACTGCTCTACCAGGGTAAGCAAATCAGAAGGGAGGAGGGAAGGAAGGGCTGGAGCTTAGGAAAAGGCCCAACGTGGTTGAGCTGCGCCAAAATTTACCTACCCGTTTTGACAGCACAGAGTGTTGAACTTACAGATTGACTGAGGGGGCTTTGGAGAGTTGAGAAGGCTTCTTCTCCTCTCCCACCCTACCTCCAAACAAGAGACTGATTTGCTTAACATTAAAATAAAAATCTAACATCTTCCTGAGAGAGGTAAACCATTTGAGATTTTCTGTCATTTATAATTGGTGAGATTGATTTTATCTTCTTCTCCAAAATTACCTGGGGTCTAGGAATGTTTGAGAGGATATTTCTGTTTCCTGTGCCACTCCAAACCTTGCAGATCTTCCGTTCCGGGGACTTGTTGCCCTTCTCGAATACTTTCACCAGGCCTTTCTGCTCTACTCACATACTCTTCTCACTTTTCTTTCTTCCCTCCAAGCTTTGGGGATGGGGAGACATGGGGAGGTGTATTTTCAGTCTGGAGTAAAGTTTTCTCTGCTATTACTTCTGACCTAGGTATTTTGTCTTTCCCCTAATCCACTTCACAATCTAGTTTTAGTTTTGGGAACAAAATCAACAATTTCTCTTCTCTTATTTCTGCATCCCTCCTCTAAGCAATAAGCACAAAACAAAACTTCATGATAACATATGCTGTGATATGGTAATTCAGGCACAAAATCACTGTGATGAACCCCAGTTCTCCACACAGCCCCATTCTCAGACGAGGATAGGTTAATTGATAAATTCTTATGAAAGGTGGGGTACTGACATGGAAAGGAAAGCAAAGCTGATGGAAAAATTGCAAGTAACCCCAGAAAAGAAAGCAGGGAGGCAGAGGGTGGATTTTGGCCAACAAATCTGGAAATTTTCTGTAATCATCACTACTGTTCTGGAAGTCCCAACGAGGCACAGAATTCAGAATGGTCCCCATTGATATTTAAGCTGGAGTGAGCCACTACCATCAGGATGGTGCAGTCAGACTCATGGAAGTCTTGGCCTGCTAGCTCCACAACTCACCCTTGGTATTTCACTAACTGTGAAATAATTCAACCCCATAACTTAAGCTACCGAAATTTAGACCCCATTTTTCTCATTTATAGATTTTTTTCCTGTACCTCTTTGAATGGGAAAAAGGAAAGGTGAAAATACAAGAATAAAACAAACATACTTTTTTATCTCACATAATGTCCTACTGTAAGCAGATGCAAGATCAAGTAGTGTTACAGCAATCTCATATAGGTATGAGATAGTGTCACCTGGTATGGGGCTGTGGCTGTGTGGCAGAATGAAGGACAGATGTTCAGAAAGTTATTTTGGAGTTAGAATCAACAGAACCTAAGGTTGGCTAGATGTAATTTGTGAGAAGCAGAAAGGGTCAAAGAGAACCCCAGGTTTCTGGCTTGAGCATCTGGGCAGATGGTGGTGGCATTTACTGAAATAGGAACACAGGAAAGAGGGGGTGTGAGCAGGTGGAATGATGTGTTTAGCTTTGGACCATTGGTTTTGAGATGTCTGTGGGACATCTTAGCAGGTTTTGAGACACAGCTGCAAATCAGAAGAAGAAGAGGCCAGCTGTGTCAGGAGGGACAAACTGTGTAGCCCTTCGTTCTCAGCAGCCATGTAGAACTCTTAAAGATGGGCTGACTGATTGGTAGTTAAGTATATTACAGTGGAAGCATATATCTGCTTGAGATTAGTTGTAGGCCATTAGTACAGTCTGCAGAACTCTACTTACATTGCCATCAAACAAATAGTATATCTGGAAAATTAAATGCCATTCCATATCCATTGCAATCTACAAATCAAAATGTGTTTTTCAATAACATGTAGATCAAAACAAAATGGCATTTAAAGGTGTATAAGTGATTGTTCCATGCTAAGTGATGTCATAACTCATACATTCATTTTACTATTCATGCATCTGACAAGATGTCTCATTGTCATTGTTCATTAACCAAACTGCCTCATTCAATCCATAATTCTAACCCTTGGGCTAAGTTGTGCTCTGTGTTACCTTATGGGAGAAGTCAAAGAAATAATGTATCTTGATACTGATTGATAAACTCTTTGCTGTTTATTGTCTCTCACATCAGTAGCAAATAATTAGATACATGCAGATACATGGCTTGACAAGAAGAATTCCTTTTTGTTCTGAAATGGAAATTCAGTGTAAGCTGGAAGATGTTTTGCTCATGTCTTTATAGAACAGGAAGATCAATAGTTCAGATAATTTGGTTAATCAACAGTAGTCAGATTAGAAGTACATAGGTGTGGTTATCTCTACAAACTCATTACCAGGTGGATGTTACAATAAAAGTCTCAGAACAAATATTGCCATGTATACGTGTAAAGATCAGAAACAAAACCTGATTACTCAAAGAGAAGACCCTGCTCTCTGTCCGTAAGCATTCCAACAAGCACCTTGCAAGAAAGAGTCTTTCTAAGGCAAATGTAATCATAACCTGAGAACAGAATTAGCAATCTCATCTGCCATTAAACAGGGAACGTAGGATCAATAGAGCTCTAGACCTTAAGT
>NW_006921594.1:13077279-13080147 GCF_000298275.1 Orycteropus afer afer | reverse complement strand
GGTCACTATGAGTTGGACCCAACTTGACAGCAGTGAGTTTGGTTTTTTGGAATTATAAGCTTAGCTAATATCAATTACAACTAAAATTATGATTACTCTAATATTATTATTACTATTTCTGTGATACAATTTTCTGTTAACTAAACTAAAGAGAATAACATTTGAGACCTCTAGTCTCCCTGTTAAAATCTGTGCCAACATGAATACATACTAAATACACAATGCAACCACTGCTGTGGAGTAGGATCTGACTCATAGAGACCCCTGCTAGCCTACCAATTATTTTGTTCATTTATTCAAGGTAGGTGGGGCCCATTAAATCTTTATAACTAACCTCATATTTTACAAACTACTGATTCAGGACATCCTTTATGCTAATTAATAAGCTCTACAGTAGAGATCGAGATGTCAAAATTTAAAACACTAGCCATAATCCCCAAGGAATGTGGATTCCTATTTGTTGTTGCTTGTTGCCCTGGAGTCGATTCCCACTTATGACGTCCCTATCTATGCAGAGTAGAACTGCTCTGTGGGGTTTCTAAGGCTGTGACCTTTCAGAAGCAAATCGCCAGGCCTGTCTCCCCAGAGGCCTCTGAGTGGGTTCAAACCACCAACTTTTCAGCTAATAGTCAAGCACTTAACTCTTCATGTCACCCAGGTCCCTTATTTCTGGTTAAGGGACTTTAAATGCTAATTAACCAACCCTGCCTGGAACAAGAGTTCATGGTTAAAGTACCTCAAAAATGCTCCTTTAAAGTCCTTAGGATTTAGATTGACATTAACTTACATCCATATGTATGACATACTGAACTATTTTGAAATAAAAATCACACACAAACAATATGACATTGAAATTCTTTTTTGTTTTGTTTTGTTTTGCCTACTTCTTGCTTTTGATGTTAAAACAAAAACCTCAGAGCATGGACTATATTCTAATTATCTTTTGCTGTGTAACAAACCACCCTAAAACTTAACAAAGTACAGAATTTCTATTGGGGGTTATACAAAAAAGTTTGGAAACAAATAGTGGTAATGGTTACACAACATTGTGGGTGTGATTAATGCCATTGGATTATACACTTGAGAGTGGTAAAAAATGGCAAATTTTATGATGTATGCATTTTACCACAATTTTTTTTTTAATGTAATGGAGTAAAACAACAATTGTTTATTTTTTTCATGATTCTCACTTTGGCCAGGCCTTAAAGAGGATGATGACTCCTCCATGCTCCACTATATAAAGGTCTTAGCTGGGAAATCTTGAACTACTAGGTGCTGGTAACACATGACTGACCTGTCTGGCACCTGGGCCAGGCTGACTCAAATCAACACTCAGCTGGCACTGTTGATCTGAATATCCACATGTGGTGTCTCCATATGTATCGGGACTCTGACAGAATAGTGGCCAATTCCCAGAAGGAGCATTGCAAGAGCAAATACTCCCAGAGAACTGGAAGGAAGTTCATGGCCTTTTCAGACTTCGGCTCAGACATCATACAGTCTTACTTCCATAGTATTCTATTAGTCATCAGCAAGTCACAAGCCATCTCAGATTCAAGAGAAGTGGAACTGGACCCCACCCCTAGGACAGTAGTGGTGGGTCACAGATCAGAAGAGCAATGTGGAATGGGAGATGACGTGGCCATCTTTGGCAAAAAGTAATCCATCATAGGCTAGGATACAAACATGAATAATGTCGGTCATTGAGCCCCTATCCTTAAGGAACTCATAATTAATTTAGTTGTGGAGGCAGAAAAATAAACCAAAAAATAATTATAGTGCAGCATAGAATTATAATCAATCAGGGTTCAGCGATTTGCAGCTCACCAGCTGTTTTTTATAAAACCATGTTGTTAGAACACACCCATACCCATTCACTTATGTATTGTCTATGGCTGCTTGCAAGCTATGACAGCAGAGTTGAGCAGTTGTGACAGAGAACATATGGCTTACAAAGATGAAAATATTTACTTTCTGGACCTTAACAGAAAAAGTCGGCCAACTTCTGCAATAGATTCTAGTACAAAATGTTTTGGCAGTGTTGAGGAGAGAAAATTAAGTTTTTGTGAGAATTTCCAGGGAGATACCACAAAAAAAAGATAACATTTAGACTGAATTTTATTCAAAGAGGTATTCATGTTTGCCTAATATGAGAAACGATTTAAGGCACCTTACAAGGATATGGGAAGGCTAACGAAGGGTTCACCCAGAAAGAGGTGTTAGGGAAGGGGTATTTGAGGCAGAAGGAACAACACACCTAAAACATGAAACAAAAAAGGGTGGTATATTTGGAGAACTAAAACAAGTTCATGTGGTGGATACCCCAGGGCAGGAAGGAAGTAAAATGTCATATGAGACCAAGAACTATGACGTTTGAAGCATGGAGCACAAAAACTGCTTACGAAATTGTTGCAGGAGCAGTAAGGAAGAGAGAACTGAGGCAGCAGCAGTCAGGATGCAGAAGTTTTTCTCCAATATTCATAGGGATCATTCCCTCCCTTCTATCATATTTCTCTTCATTTGTCACTTCATCAGCAATGTCTTCTCTAAACAGTTTATCTAAAGCAGTAACTTCCTATCATGCTTTGAACCCTCAATCTGCTTTATTTTTCTTCCTAGAATTTACGAACACCTGCCATATGATATACTTATTTGTTCATTGTCTATCTTTCCCTAGTAGACATAAGTTCCAACAGCTCAACTTTATCTATTTTGTCATTGCCATCAGCCCAGCACCTAGATCAGAGCCTGACACACAATTTACTCACTTGTTGAATGAATGAATAAATGTCATAGAGTAGAGTGGACAAAATTCAGAAACCAATGGGATGTGGAAGATGTTGTTGTTGTTGTTATATGCCGTCGAGT
>NW_006921594.1:13075158-13077179 GCF_000298275.1 Orycteropus afer afer | reverse complement strand
GAGGAGTGGCTGGTGGGTTTGAACCGCCAGCCTTCTGGTTAGCAGTCAAGTGCCTTAGGCACTATGCTACCAGAGCTCCTGATGTGGAAGATAGGAAGGTGAAAACATTAAGGATAGCTCTAAGATTTCTAGCTTAGTTGACTGAGTAGATGCTGATCTCATTAACAAAGAGAAGCAGAACAGGTTTGGTGGGGAATAAGGCATAGCGTGGGGAGACTTTGAGTCTGGTTTGGATATATTGAGATCAAAGTACTTGTGAAACCTCCCAGAGGAGCTATTCAGTAGACAGATGTGACATTTAGAAGAAAAAGCTGGCACACAGACTTGAGATCACCTGATTATAAGTGATAGGTAAAATCATCGAAAGATAAGAGATTTTTCTGGGGAAAGGCATAAAGTAAAAAGAGAGCTGAGAAGGGAATGCATTGATTAAGGGACTTGCAAAGGAAAAGGAATTGAGAAGTCTTAGAAGGACAACCAGAGAAGAAAAGGCCAGAAAAGAGGTGGTGCCAGGTGAACCAAGGGAATATATTTTCAAGACAGAGAATGATTAACAATTTCAGATATAGGAAAAGGCTTGTAACAGAAGGACTAGTGAGGCAACTCCACAGACAGTTTTGGAATGTCCCCATGGTGACACTTACTGTTAAGAACTGTGTACAATTTAGAGAATTTGCTATAATTTTGAAAATTTCTTTTTAAATTTTCTGCCAGCCTTAGAGTAATAAAATTCATGGATCACATTGAGACCAAAATTTTAGTTCTGTAGTTGACAGCCTCTGTTTTGTCTATGAACAGATCAACCCATGGTAAGGGAGCTATTCATCCACGTCACTTTACTAACACAACTACAACTGCCTGGGCTGATCATCCAGTGTGCTCTCACTGGCTAATGAACTCTTTCTTGGGTAATTAACAAAAACAATATGGAGTCATTGCTGTGAGTATGAATTACAGACACTAATAAATTTGCCTCAGTCATTAATTGAGGTAAATGAGGTGTTTCAAGGGAGCCAGCAGAGAGTTCTTGTCTAAAGGTGGTAAAAATTTTCTCTGAACCTCAGCTTGTGTTTTCTATTTCCTCTCCTCTGTTCTCTCACATCTACTCTCACCTTGATATGACATCTATCCTTCCTGCAATAGTCCTTTCCACATCAGCACCAAATATCTCCTGACCAATTGGATGATTCATTCAACATTTTCTTCTGCTGCTTCTGACCTGGTGGATCACCATCCATTTTCACCCTTTCTTGAAAAGCTCTCCTCCTGTGTTTCTCTGATACCAGGTTTTCCTGGTTCTTCTCTTTATATATTCCTTTTTCATTTCTTTGAATGGCTGGATTTTTCGCCAGTTGCCTCTCCTAAATGTAGTTTTTTCTAAAATCCAGTCTTCATCATTCAGTCTTTCTCCTACTACACTCATCTTTGACTCCTCCACTTCTCTGTTTTCCTACACTCTCCTAACTGGTCTTATAGCTAATACCTTATTTGAATATTTCTATTATATAGAACATCAGCATATAGTGATATATAAAATACTATATACAATACATTGGTAAGTGGTCTGTTTAGGTCAGTTGTCAGTTAAAAGGGGCCTTTTATATTGGAGTTAAAGAGAATATTCTGACCCACGATACATATAAACAAAGCATTCTGAGAGATAATATGTGAGGATTATCTAAGGATGAAATTGGGCAAAAGTTATTTAAGACTGAGAATGTTTCTAGACTAGTTCAATTAAAATTAAATAGCTAATCTTGGGGCACTATGCTAGGTGTGAATTTATATACATTAAAATGGCAGTCCCACTTGAGCCAATTAAACTATTTCTACAATAGAATTCATCACAGAAGTTGGAAGTTCATTATTTATTTCATTCATCTTCATTACAAACTTAATTCACTTAATGTTGAATATGCTAATTTTGCTACATGTTTGAAGTTTATCTTTTGTGTATAAGCTTTAAGATCTAAAGTCTTTATACAAATCTCAAAGAATCTAAAGTATGTATATATATATAT
>NW_006921594.1:13045021-13074938 GCF_000298275.1 Orycteropus afer afer | reverse complement strand
CATTCATAAGATTACCAGATTTTCAGTTATTCCTATCAAATGGTAGGTTTATCCTGGCACCTGCTGTCACCATAGCGTTAGAGCTGAAGTAAAACATTTTTTGGTTCAAATAAATGCATGGGTGGATAAAGTCAGAAAACCAAGTTACAAATAAACTTGAGCCCCAAATACATAAGTGATGTTAAAGACCTTCAAATGGACAACTTTTCCAGGTTTCCCATTTCTACCAAAAGTATCATTATTTTCCTGGCCCACATGTTTGATTTCTTGGAGTTTCCCTTGCCACTCACACCTTTCTTACTTATATTTGTCCAGTCTACAAGTATTATTCATTCTTGTTTATTATCAGGGCCACCACTGTGTCTCACCAGTTGCCATTGAATCTATTGCAACTCATGGTGACCCCCTGTGTGCAGAGCAGAATTGTGCTCCGTAGAGTTCTCAATGGCTGGTGTTTTGGAAGTGGATCACCAGGCCTTTCTTCGGAAGCACCTCTGGGCAGACTTGAACCACCAAGTCAGTTAGCAGCTGAACATGTTAACCATTAGCACCAACCAGGGAGTATTTCAATGTGGATAGTGAAGTGGCTTCTTACTGGTCATGCTGTTCCCGATCTCTCACTGCTTCAGTTATGACTCCCCAGTTTGAGTGCTCAAAGGCTTTCTATTGCCTCCCACTCCCAGATCCTGCCCCCCCCCCGCCTGTGCAGCCTCCATAGATAATAAATCACCGACCTACAAAATCTCTAAGTTCCTTTCTTGCAGCTGTAACTCTAGGGTTGTCTCCTGAACTTGAGTTCAAAGGCCCTCCATCAAACCATTTTATTTCCCCTACCAAGCTCAGATTTCACCCTTCCCTCACAAGATTCAGGATATGAGCACAAATGCCCATGGGCAGGGTGGAGATTAAGGAAATCTAGAAGTCTATCTAAAGGACTGGCAGGTCCAGAGTTGCTAGTTCTTTAAATTTTCCAAAAGAAGCTAGAAATTGGAATCTTCTTTTAAAAGTCTAGAGATTTTTTTCAATGTTCAAAGCCAACTCAAAGTTTTGTGAAACTCTGTGTAGGCCAAATAAAATACGTCCATGGGCCCACATCCTACTTGCAAGCCACCAGTTTGTAACATCAATTCCCTACCACCGAGCCCATCTCCTTAGGAGTTACTGTTTCACGCACACCCAGTCATTCTTATTCCTGTGCCCATCAGGAAAACCTTTCCCATTCTATCTTCTCAGCCAAACCCAATGCTTCCTACAAGGCACTAGGAACTAAGCTCTTCTTATTCTAGAAGGTTTGAAAATTATTTGATGTCATGATGATTTCAACATATTGTCTTTAGTTCATTCTACATTTAATTGTTCATAGTATTGCTACATTATATTATATTTATTATGTTTTTTAAATTGCTCTAAAAATGTTATCTATTTTGTTTCTCAAATAATAATAAATGTCTCACCTGTACAGATTTTCTGTCATCATTCATCAACTTGTACTGAAAAATAAATTGTTCCAGAAATTGTTGTTGTTGTTATGTGCCGTCGAGTCAGCCCCGACTCATAGAGTCCCCTCCTTGGGTTTCCGAGACAGTATCACTACAGAAGTAGATTGCCCAACCTTCCTTCCAAGGAGTGGCTGGTGGGTTTGAACTGCCAGCCTTCTGGTTAGCAGTCAAGTGCCTTAGGCACTATGCTACCAGAGCTTCTGTTCCAGAAATTAGAAGATATGAATTCCACGCACAACTCTGCCATGAATTAAGGGCATTACTTTGGGAAGGTCACCAAACATCACCAGGCCAGAGTTTTCTTCATCTATAAAACAGAATAGAACTACTTAGTGGCTAAAATTTACTAACTTCTTATCATATGCCAGGCAATGTTCTAAGAGCTTTATTTAATTCATTTATTTAATCTTTAAAAATTTATGAGGTAGGTACTATATTATAGATAAACTGAGACATGGAGAGGTGATACAACTTGCTTAAGGCAGGCTTGCAAGTAACAGAAGCAAGATTTGGACCCAGGCAATCTAGTTCCAGAATCCACGTTCCTAATCATTACATTATATAAACTTAATATGGCATGTCGCGTATTCCCATGAGCTCTAAAAGCCTATGATTCTAATTTTAAAATCACCCTCAACACTGTCTTTATTATCAGACACTGTAAGGACTTAATGATAAAAATGTGTTAAAATAAATTAAGTATTTTTCAGTTTCATTACTACGCTGACCCATCAAATTGCTCAGGTGTAGTGACTACCTTTAATTGAGAACAATTTTCCTAGGTTACTAGTGATAGGTTCTAATTGCAAGGATTTTTAAGCACCGACTGGGCCACAAAATGTCTGGTCTACATTTGATCCTTATACTTCAAGTCACTATGGGTCAGATCTTATTGAACATCATTTGTTTCCTGCAAAGCAAGATGAAAAAAAATACCTTTAAAATTATTTTCTAAGGCAAGGTCTTAAAAATCCATCATATACTATTGCTCATCATATTAGTCACATGCTGTTGAGATTCCGACTCACAGCAACCCCATAGGACAGAGTAGAACTATCCCATGGGGTTTCCTAGGTTGTAATCTTTATGAGAGCAGACTGCCAGGTCTTGTTTCTCCCAAGCAGCTGCTGGTGGACTTGAACTGCCTATCTTTCAGTTAGAAGTCGAGCACTTAACCATTGTACCTCCAATGTGTCTTATGATCATATTCCTAAGGTCAAAATTGGCAGCTCCAGCTGATAGCACAACTCCAGAGGACAAAAGGTGGCTTTTTGCTAATAGAAGCAGATACAGTAACATTAAAAGATGGTAATTAACTTGGGTATTGCTGATGCTGTCAATAACCCATCCATATCCCTTGGCCACCTTAGAGGAGCTTATGAAACAGTTCCTGTACATATCAACAACTTCCAATCTGAAGAACTTGTGTCTCCCTGGTCAGGGTCACTAGAGTATAGCACAACACAGAAATGCCAAAGAATTAATACCTCCAGAACCAATCAGAAATAAATAGCCAACATCCTCCTCCATCAGTGGGACACTTCTGAAGCGTGTCTCACACAGGATCCACAGTAGGACTGCACTCTCATGCTCACGGTAGTCATCAATATATCGTTTATTGGCTTTCACCTTTCTCTACCTTGCCACCTCATTCTTTCACCTTGCTTCCTGGGATTGCTACCTAAATTAGCAAATTCCACTCAAATCCTTGTCTCAGGATCTACTTTAAGAAGAATCCAAACTAAAACACTTGTCCTTCCATCCCAAATTTTGTTCATGCGTACAGTTCAGTTTCTAGAGCTGTGATCTTCAAATCAACAAGGTATCACACTCCTCAGGGCAGCCATCTGTAATTGTCAATGCTTAGAGCCATTTGAGGAAGATGTAATTGTACATGCCAATGCTTTGTTTGTAAAACTGATTAAACACACACACATGAAGAAGCAAAATAATCTGGAAGACTATTCCCAAAATATATACAAGGGAATGGGAGTTCCCAAAGACTACTAGTAAATTTTACTTAAAAAGTCTTCATGAGATCAAATAAATTTTGGAAATGCTAGGATAATTAATTAATGAGTCCCTGGATGGCACAAACACCAGCCAAAAGATTGAAGTTTCAAGTCACCCATAGGCACCTTGGAAGAAAGGCCTGGCAATCTGCTTATGAAAAGTCATAGTCTTGAAAACCCTATGGAGCAGTTCTACCCTGCACACATGAGGTTGCCATGAGTTGGGAACAACTCCATAGCAACTAGCAACAACAACAAGGATAATTAAAGTATGGTTGTTGTTGTCAGTTGCCATTTGGTCAATTCAGAGTCAACATAGGGGAGTATATTATATATAACATGAGTCTGTTGCAAAGAAAAGTGTGTCTCCTGTATGAAACTGGCCTCGTTTTGCTCATCACCCTCTATTCCCACAGATAGGGTGAAAATTAAATTTTCAGTTTTCCACTACACACCTGTTGCTGTTAGGTGCCATCAAGTTGGTTCTGACTCGTTGTGACTTGTTGTATGGTGCCCACTACTGCACCATCTTCACAACTGTTACTGTGTTTGAGCTCATCACTGCAACCATTGTGCCAATCAATCTCATTGAGAATTTTCCCTTTCTTCACTGACCCCCTACTTTACCAAGCATGATATCCTTCTCCAAAGACTGATCCCTTCTGACAACATGACCAAAGTAGTTGAGATGAAGTCTGGCCATTCTTACTTTTAAGGAGCATTTGGCTGTACATTGTCCATGATAGATTTGTTCATTCTTCTAATAGTCCATGGTACATTCAATATTCTCTGCCAATACCACAACTCAAATGCATCAGTTCTTCTGTGGTCTTCTTTATTCACTGTGCAACTCTCACATGCATATGAGGCAATTGAAAATACCACACCTTGGGTCAGGTGTACCTCAATCTTCAAAGTGACATCTTTGCCCTTTAACACTTTAACAAGGTCTTCTGCAGCAGATATGTCCAATGCAATATGTCACTTGATTTCTTGGCTGCTGTTTCCACAGGCATTGATTGTAGATCCAAGTAAAATGAAATACCTGACAACTTCAATCTTTTCTCCATTTATCATGATGTTACTTATTGGTCCAGTTGTGGGGATTTTTGTTTTGTTTATGTTAAGGTATAATCCAAAGTGAAGGCTATATAGCCTCACAACCTCATCATCAATAAGAGTTTCAAGTCCTCTTTGCTTTTAGCAAGCTAACTTGTATCATCTGCATATCATAGGTTGTTAATGAATCTTCCTCCAATCCTGATGTCATGTTCTTCTTCATATAGTGCAGTTTCTCAGAATATTTATCAACAAACTGATTGAATACATATGGTGAAAGGATACAACCCTGATGCACACCTTTCCTGTTTCTAAACCATGCACTATCCCCTTGTTCTGTTGGAATGACTCTCTTGTTCTATGTACAGGTTTTTCATGAGTACAGCTACGTGTTCTAGAATTCTCCTTCTTCACAATGTTATCCACAATTTGTTCTAATCCACACAGTCAAATGCCTTTGCATAGTCAATAAAACATAGGTAAACATCTCTCTAGTATTCTTTGCTTTCAGCCAACATCCATCTAACACCAGCAATGACATACCTTGTTTCACGTCCTCTTCTGAATCTGGCTTGAATTTCTGAGAGTTCCTTGTCAATATACTGCTGCAACCATTTTTTCAATTATCTTCAGCAAGATTTTACTTGCGTGGGATATTAGTGCTATTATTTTTTGATAATTTTGGCATTCAGTTGGGTCACCTTTCTTTGGAATGGGCATAAATATGGATATCTTCCAGTCAGTTGAAGAGGTAGTTTTGTTCCAAATTTCTTGACATAATCAACAAATGAGCGCTTCTAGTACTGCATCTATTTGTTGGAACATCCCACTGGATATTCTGTCAATTTCTGGAGCCTTGTTTTTTGCCAGTGCCTTCAGTGCAGCTTAGACTTATTTGTTCCATACCATTGGTTCTTGATCGTATGCTACCTCCTAAAATGGTTGAACATTGACCAATTCCTTTTGATACAGTAACTCTGTGTATTCCTTCTATCTTCTTTTGATACTTCGTGCATCATTCAATATTTTGCCAAAATTGCAACTCAAGGCTTAAATTTTCTCTTCAGTTCTTTCAGCTTGAGAAATGCTGAGAGTGTTCTTTGTTTTTAGTTTTCTAACTCCAGGTCTTTGCACATTTCATTATAAAGCTTTCCTTTGTCTTCTCAATCTACCCTTTGAAATCTTCTGTTCAGCTCTTTTACTTCATTGTTTCTGCCATTCACTTTGGCTACTTCACATTCAAGAGTAGGCTTCAGAGTTCCTTCTGACATCCGTTCTGGCCTTTTCTTCCTTTCCTGCCTTTTTAATGATCTTTTGCTTTCTTCGTGTATGATGTTCTTGATGTCATCTCACAACTCATCTGGTCTTCAGTCACTGGTGTTCAACACATCAAATCTATTCTTCAAATGGTCTCTAAATTCAGGTGGTATGTGCTCAATGTTGTATTTTGGCTCTCATGGACTTGTTTTAGTTTTCTTCAGCTTCAACTTAAATTTGCATATGAGGAGTTGATGGTCTCCTCCACAATCAGCTCTTGGCTTTGTTCTAGCTGATGAAGAGCTTCACCATCGCCTCTCTCCACAGATACATAGTCGATTTGTTTACTGTGTATTCCACCTCGTAAGGTCCACATGTATGTTTATGTGTTGAAAAAGATATTTGCAATTAATAAGTCATCAGTCTTGCAAAATTCTATCATGCAATCTCTGACATCATTTCTATCACCAAAACCATATTTTCCAACTACTAGTGTTTCTTGTTTCCAATTTTCTCATTCTAATCACCAGTAATTATCAGTATTAATCACAAGTACCAGTGTTAATTGATTGCAATTGTTTGGCCAATTTCAGACTGCAGATCTTGGTAAAAGTCTTCAGTTTCCTTATTTGATTTCAGTGATTGGTGTGTAAATTTGAATAACAGTCATATTAACTGGTCTTTCTTGTGGGCATATGGATATTTTTCTATCACTGACAGCACTGTAATTCATGATAGATCTTGAAATGTTCTTTTTGATGATGAATGCAATGCCATTCCTTTTTGATTTGTAATTCTCAGCATAGTAGATCATATGATTGTCCAATTTCAAATGGTCACTACCAGTCCATTTGACATCACTAATGGCTAGGATATAGATCTTTACATGTTTTATTTCATTTCTGACAACTTCCAATTTTCCTACTTTATACTCTGTACATTCTGCATTCCAATTATTAATGGATGTTTGCAGAAGTTTCTTCTCATTTTAGGTCATGCTATATCAGAAAATGAAGGGTCCAGAAAGCTTTACTCCATCCATGTAGTTAAGGTCAACTCTACTTTGAGGAAGTAGCTTTTTCCTCAGTCATATTTTAAGTATCTTCCAAGCTAAGGGGCTCATCTTCTGGCACTACATCACACAATGTTTCCTTGTTATTCATAAAGTTTTCAGTGGCCTTTTTTTTTTTTTGGAGGTGGACCTGGCCACAGCCTTCTTCCTAGTCTGGCTTATTTTGGTAACTCCATTGAAAACTGTCCACCATGGGTGACTCTGCTGGTAAATGAAATATTGGTGATACAGTTTCCAGCATCACAGCAACATACAAACAAGCACTGTATGGCAAATGTCAGGCAAATGATGGCACATCTATAAGAATGGCTAAAATCCAAAACACTATGACACCAAATGCTAATGAGGATGTGGAGCAACAGAACTCTCATCCATTGGTGGTGGAAGTACAAAACGGTACGACCACTTTGGAAGACAGTTAAGCAGTTTCTTACAAAGCTAAAGATAGTTTTATCATACAATCCAGCAATGGTGCTCCTAAGTATAATTTAAAAAATTATGTCCACTTGCACGTGAATGTTTATAATAGCTTTATTCATAATTTCCAAACTTTGGAAGCAGCCAAGATGTCTTTCAGTAGATGAGTGGGTAAATAAATGGGAGTACATTCATACAATGGAATATTATTCAGCAATGAAAAGAAATGAGCTATCAAGCTACGAAAAAAAAAATGAGAAAACTTAAATGCATTTGACTGTGTAGATCCTGACAAATTATGGCTGATATTAAGAATGGGAATTCCAGAGCACTTAAGTGTGCTCATGAGGAAACTATATATAGACCATGAAGCAGTCATGCAAACAGAACAAGGGGATACTGCACGGTTTAAAATCAGGAAAGGTATGTGTCAGGGTTGAATCCTTTCACCATACTTATCCAATCTGTGCACTGATAATCTGAGAAGCTGGACTATCTGAAGAGGAACGTGGCATCAAGATTGGAGGAAGACTCATTAACAACCTATGATATGCAGACGGCACAACCTTGCTTGCTGTAAGTGAGAAGGACTTGAAGCACTTACTGATGAAGATCAAAGACTACAACTTTCAGTATGGATTACATTTCAACATAAAGAAAACAAAAATCCTCACAACTGGACCAATAAGCAGCATCACAATAAATGGAGAAAAGATTGAAGTCATTAAAGATTTCATATTACTTGGTTCCACAATCAACACCAATAGAAGCAGCAGTCAAGACATGAGACAACATATTGCACTGAGCAAATCTGTTGCAAAAGACCTCTTTAAAGTGTTAAAGGGCAAAGATTTCACTTTGCAAACTAAGGTGCACCTGACCCAAGCCATGATATTTTCAATCACCTCATATGTATGTGAAAGCTGGACAAATCAATAAGGATGACCAAAGAAGAATTTATGTATTTGAATTATGGTGTCAAGGGGAGAATACTGAATATACCATGATCTGCCAGAAGAATAAACCAATCTGTCTTGGAAGAAGTCCAGCTATACTGCTCCTTTGTTGTTGTTTTTCTAAGGTGCCATCGAGTCATCTCTGACTCATAGCAACCTTCTGTACAAGAGAATGAAACACTGCCTGGTCCTGTGCCAGCTCCATGATCCCCATTATACCTAAGCCCATCATTGTAAATATTGTGTCAATCCATCTTGCTGAGGGCCTTCCCCTCTTTCATTGACCTTCATTGACTTTACCAAGCATGATATCCTTCTCCAGGGAATGGTCCCTTCTGACAACATGACCAAAGTAGATGAGGTGAAATCTGGCTGTTCTCACTTCCAAGGAGCATTCTGGCTGTACTTCTTCCAGGATAGATTTGCTAGTTCTTTTAGCAGTCCATCATATTTTCAGCATTCTTTGCCAACACCACAACTCTTCTTCGGTCTTCCTTATTCATTGTCCAGCTCTCACATGCATATGAGGCAACTGAAAATATCATGGCTTGTGTCAGGCACACCTTAGTCCTCAAGGAGACATCTTTGCTCTTCACTTGAAAGAGGTCTTTTGCAGCCAATTTGCCCAATGCAATACATCGTCTGATATCTTGACTGCTGCTTCTATTGGCATTGATTGCAGAACTAAGTGATAATGAAGTCTTTGACAACGTCAATCTTTTCTCCATTTATCCTGATGCTGCTTATTGGTCCCATTGTAAGGATTTTTGTTTTCTTTATATTGAGGTGTAATCCATACTGCAGACTGTATTCTTCAATTTTCATCAGTGATTGTTTCAAGTCATCCTTAATCTCAGCAAGCAAAGTTGTGTCATCAGCGTATCACAGGTTGTTAATGAGTCTTCCTCCAATCCTGATGCCACATTCTTCTTCATATAGTCCAGCTTCTCAGATTATTTGCTCAGTGTGAAGGCTGAATAAGTATGGTAAAAGGATGCAATCCTGATGCACTCCCTTCTTGATTTTAAACCATGCAGTGTCCCCTTGTTCTGTTGGAATGACAGCCTCCTGGTCTATGTAGTTTCCTCATGAGCACAATTAAGTGTTCTGGAATTCCCATTCTTCTCAGTGTTATCCACAATTTGTTATGAAGCAAGAATGGCAAGATTTGGTTTCTCTTACTGTGGCCATGTTACCAGGAGGGACCAGTCCCTGGAGAAGGATGTCATCATGCTTGTTAAAGCAGAGGGCTGGTGAAATGAATGGCACCATGGCTGCAACCATGAGCTCAAGCATAGCAAGGACAGGGAGGCTGGCACAGTACTGGGCAGTGTTTCATTCCCTTGGTCACTATGAGTTGGAACCAACTCAATGGCACATAACAACAACAAAATGAAAGAAACTTCATGTTATATGATTACAACTATATGACTTACTGGAAAAATCAGTATTATGGAGACAGAACAAAGACCACTAGTTGCCAGGGGCTTAGGGGTTGGGGAGGAAGGATGAATAGGTGAAACACAGGGCATTTATTTTAAGGGCAGTGGAACTATTCCGTATGATACTGTAATAGTGGACACCTGGTCTTAGGCATTTATCAAAACCCATAGCACTGTGTTACACAAAGAGTGAACCCTGATGTAAACTATGAACTTTAGTCAATAATAATATATCAATATTGGTTCATCAATTGTAACAAATGTACAATACTACTACAAGATGCTTGTATGTGGGTGGGAGGCATTCTCATTTAGGTTTCTGTAAACCTAAAACTGCTCTAAAATATAAAGTGCGTTATTAAAAAGTACCTCTGTCTTAGCAGTTTGGAAATGTTTTCTTTCCAATAAATATTCAGTCAACTCAGAATTCAAATTCCCTACCAGGGCTGTTTCTATTCTCCTGCAGAGGCTCCTCACCTCTTGCGTCCCAAGGGAGCTTCTGGGTACAGGGGCAGGTGACACAGAGCCTCACGGCAGAAGGAGGAGGGGGAGGGTGCTCAAGTGGTGTTGTCTTCCGCTGAAAATAGACCTAGCTGTGCACCAAAATCACCTGGAGAGCTTGTTAAAATATGCATTCCCAGGTTCTTTCTCTGAATGTTTTGGTTCAGGGATATCGGAGCGAAGTCCAGGAACCTGTATATTTAACAAGTCTCCCAGAGCATTCTGAAAGAGCCCCATCAAACACTGGCGTTTGGAAGCCACTAACATAGCCCATCCCGCTTCCTGCTAAGCTTTGAACTTCCTGCTAATTTAGAATTGCGCATAATGTAGAATTGTCATCATCTATATTCATCCAGAACCATTATTGGAGTAGCTTCTCTGAGTATATTAGGTGTATCTGGTAAATCTTGGCACTTTGAGGCAAATACACTGATACTGAAATTTGAATATGAGAATCATAGAATTTTCAAAGCAGAAGTGAGGACACAAAGAGAAAAAAAAAAAAAGATCCTCTAGTATTAATTCCAGTAATTTCAATACCGGTAAGAAGGAGGAGGTTCTAAGAAAAGCCACACAAAATCCCTGTGGGAACGGAAAGAGAGTTTCATGAAGAAAGGCAAAAAGAATTAAGAACAATTTACTTTGACTAAAAACTAAATCTAAAACTCTGAAAAACGTATCTCATTTAGAAGCTGCTGGTAAAAGAAATTTGTTAATATTTCACTATAATTGTGTACCTTAAATATTATAAGCTTTTCATGTTTCTCTGTTTTTGTATATAATAATGAAGTTTACAGTATCAATTTTGAAGAATTTTTAAATTGAATATTGTATTCCATAAATAAATAGGTTTAGTTTCATACTACTTAAAGTTAATTTAAACAAAGTCTTCTCCCCAAAAAGTTTCACATTTCAAATCCCATAGAGTGAAAGTTAACTTTATAAAATGTAATCCAAAATATTATGTTGGCCTATTTCTTTAAGAAAAACATTTACCTGATGTGTCAGCATGTACCCATTTATACTGTGGTTACAAACAACCCTGAGATTTTACAGCTAATGCACACAGTGTTTCATTCTACTGTGCATGGGGTCACTATGAGTCGAGAATGACTCAACGGCACCTAACAACAGCAACAACAATGCACACTAATGCTATTTTTCTTGTCCATATAGCTGTCCAATCTGGATCAGCCAGGGAGTTGTCAGGATCCCAGTCACTCAGCCCAACAAGTTCCATTTCAGCACGGGCCTCCATAGCAGTGTCAGATTACCCAATAATCCAGGTAAGCACAGGCTTACTTGTACTTACTTACTAATCTGTAGTGAAGAATTTCACATTTTTCACCACATCAAAGATTCTGCTTCTAGGCATTGCTGGCATTTGTCTCCCAACCCCACAGTACATTCCTATAGAAGCAAAGTCTCTTTTCAAATTTACAATCCCTGACAGGGACGAAGTACCCAATAAGTAAGGTAAGCACAGGCTTACTTGTGCTTGTTAACTAATCTGTAATGAATGGTTTCACATGAAATCATTATAGATTAGTAAGTAAGCACAAGGAAGCCTATGCTTTCCTTGCTCATTAGGTAGTCCACTCCTGCTCCATGGTCTCCACAACAGAAGGAAAGAAATGTGGTGAAATGGGACACACTTCTTCTCACATTTCATCAGTCAAAGCAAATCATATGATCACTCCTCACCTCAAAGACCACCACATCTGCCAGTTTGTCACACTGTGGTGGCTTGTGTGTTGCTATTAGGCTGAAGTTTATGCCACTCGTATTTCAAATACCAGCAGGGTCCCATGGTGGACAGGTGTCAGCAGA
Organism: Orycteropus afer afer; assembly: GCF_000298275.1. NCBI lineage: Eukaryota > Metazoa > Chordata > Mammalia > Tubulidentata > Orycteropodidae > Orycteropus > Orycteropus afer. Next base: position 13,062,893 of record NW_006921594.1, on the reverse strand, counting down.
GCTTCCAGACTAAGACAGACTGGAAAAAAGGAAAGGCTATCCACTTCTCAAAGAATTGGCAGTGAAAACCTTATGAATAGCAGTGAAACACTGTCTGATCTATTACTGGCTGGTGTAGGCCTAAGCAGTTGTGCATAGGGTTGCAATGAATGGGAGCCAACTCAGCAACACCTAACATAGCAACAACAGCGTCAAACAGGGTGAGGGAATGTAGTCTTACCTCCTGTCGAAGAGGAGAATTGACGTATTTGTGACCAGCCCTGCTGAGTACCACACCTAGCAAATAGCAATCCATACTATCCTACTGTCTGGGACCCTATTATCAACCCAAAAAGCTTGTATTATCAATATAACAATAAAACATTTCATTCTTTTACAACCATCATATTAAAGCCTCCTCTTTTTTTCTTAAAATCAACACCTCTAGTATATCTAATTTTGGCAGAGCCAGGGTACTGTGTGTAAGTAAAAGAAAAGAGAAATTGATATCCCTGCTGTGGCTGAGATGACTCACTGTTCACCAAAGACTGTTGACTCCCCACCACCATAGGGTAGTGTTGCTGGTTTGCAAAAGGGGTTGTATTTCTCAGTCTCCTACTTTTGCTATAAGGATCTCTGGTGGCACAGTGCTGAAGGCATTTGACTGCTAACCAGAAGGTTGGTGGTTCAAACCCACCAGCCACTCCACGGAAGGAAGATGGGACAATCTACTTCCGTAAAGATGTACCACCAGAGAAACCCACTGAAGATCACTATGAATCAGAATTGACTCGATGGCAGTGAGTTTACCTTTGTTATAGGTGTGGCCAAGTGAATGAATTCTGGCCAATAAAGTGTTGATGGAAGTGACTTTGCCACTTTCAGGCCCAGCTTATAAAGACCTCCTGCACTATCCTTCCCTCTCTTTCTACTCTCATGAGCTGCTTGGAGATTGATGCCTGAGGTAACCTTAGAAGCAACAAGTTGAAGATGGCAGACTCTCCGTCAGCCTGGTCTCCAAATGACTACATGACTTGAATCCCCCACCAAATCACCCACCCTGCTTCCAGCAGGATGTTATGTAAATAATACATTTTATTCTGATAATAAATTTTAATAGTGATGGAGTAGAAGAATAAATTTACAAAACATTCCAAAAAGATGTAAAGTAAAAAAGAATTGTCTTGTTGGGCAATGACAAGGTCAACTAAAGCAATCCTGAGCTATCTACTAATTCCTTTCCATTCTTTTATATGTATTTTCAGGCTATTGCATTGCCGAATCAAGACATGATTTCCTGGCAATTGAAGGAAGAACTGCATTGTTTGGAGAAGGCAACAGGGGGAGGACTGCTGGTTTCTGGTTTGTAAAGCTTTTACTCATCAATACGATTCATTATAGAGACAAAATATAATCTCATCAATGACTGCCTAAGGCTGGAGAGTCATATTCTAAGTGTCATGATAAGAATAATTCATAATCCTTGAAATTAGATGTGACAAGGTGCTTAAATTTTACCATCCTCATTAAAGCCCTATTAACTCCAATATGCTGTGGCAAATACAATGTTTGCTCTGTTTTCTTTCCCCCCTGGGCACACAGATGGGCTGTATTTCTCAGCCTCCCCTGCCATTAAGTGATCATGTAAAGGATGTTCTGGCCAATGCAAGGAGGCACAAGAGATATATATGAGCCATTTTCAGAACCAACCCAGGATGCAGGTCCAAGGGTAGAGAAGAACCACAAGTTCTGGGAGGAGGTGAAATTGAACCAATGCTTGGAAATAGATGCTCCTTCACCCAACCTGCCCTGGACTATGACCTAAGAAATAGATCACTGAGATTCTGTCATGTCGATTAGCGTGGTTAACGTGAGACAGCATGGGAAGTAGCTTAAAATTTTAGGCATTTTTAAGTAAAAATAATTTTAGGTAAATACTACTATTTTAGGAGCTCTGGTAGCATAGTGGCTAAAGCACTTGACTGCTAACCAGAAGGCTGGTGGTTCAAACCCACCAGCCACTCCTCGGAAGGAAGGTTGGGCAATCCTACTTCCGTAGTGATACTGCCTCGGAAACCCAAGGAGGGGTCGCTATGAGTCGGGCCGACTCCACGGCACATAACAACAACAACAACTACTATTTTAGGAGCTCTGGTAGCATAGTGCCTAAGGCACTTGACTGCTAACCAGAAGGCTGGCAGTTCAAACCCAACAGTCACTCCTCGGAAGGAAGGAAGGTTGGGCAATCTACTTCCATGGTGATACCACCTCGGAAACCAAAGGAGGGGTCACTATGAATCGGGGCCAACTTGACGGCACATACAACAACTACTACTATTTTAGAACCTTTATTGAAGTATAATGCATATACAGCAAAGTGGCCATAGAATGCACAGTTGATTAATTTCCACAAATTGATCACACCCATGTAGCGAGCACCCTATCAAGAAATAGTGTTGTCAGCAACCCAAAAGCTATCAGCCCTTCAAGTCTGTAAACACTATTTTAAACAAAAAAGAAGGGAAGTGGAGGGGAGGAGAAAGAAGACACTGGGGCGAGGGGGAATCCACACTTCATTGAGACACATCCCAGCAGGGCATTTCCCAATCTGCAGAAAATTCTGTGATTAAACAGACCCACAAAATGGGTAATTCCAGAAAGTGCAGGCAGAGCTTTAGAGAAGAGGAATAGGATTCCTCCTAGGTACAGAGCAATGCCAATACAGAGATGATCCTGTCTGGCTAGATCCCAGGCCCCAGCTATAGAACCCCTCCTGGTCCTGCCACATCCTGGAGGCTTGGGGCTCTTGGGGGAGTGAGTGTGACCCAGAAGGCACTGAGGCCCTAAAGGTTCCAGTCGATCTGATCCTCTGATCCTCGTGGCGACAGGAGAAAACCATGCAGAGCTGTGGCCTCACAACAACCCCCTGAGCCAGAGAAGAGCTTGAGGTCAGGGTCAGGGCCAGTACCACAACCACCCCCACCTCCAGCCCTGAGTGCAACACCCTTTTTCTGAACCTGAAGGGGCAGGGCATCCTCTTGGCTTCTTTCTAGGGTAATATGACTCCTACTAGACCCTGAGCTGAGAACCAAGGGTTTTAGAAGGAACAATGTTCCAGAGAAGCTGCTTCTACTGTAATGCCACCTCCTGGCCCTGGGCCAGGGCTTGAAGAGGAGGCTCCATTCAAGCCAGTCTAGTAAGTCTTTTTCTTTTCCTATGCCCTTTTCTATGCCCTTGAACAGGAAAATGTAGTCCATGAACACTTACTGCTGTAGAGTGGATTCCTACTTAAGGCAACTACATGTGTTACAGAGTAGAATTGCTCTACAGGGTTTTCTTGGCTGAAGATTTATGGAAGCAGATTGTCAGGCCCTTCTTAGCACTGCTATGTGAGTTCAAACCACCACTCTTTAGGTAACTAGTCCAACACAAACCATTTACCACCACCTAAGGACCTAACCTATGAATGAAGGAGCCATCTTTGGTTTGGAAACTTTACTATTTATGCAAACAGTTTTGTCCTTGTCTGGATCATGGTATGTGTGTATGAGGTAGACAGAGACAGGTAGGTAAGTAGGTGATTCAACAGATGGGTGGGGAGATAGAAATCTGTGGCAGTCGGCAGATAATTCTGAAAGCAGGACCCCAGAGATGGGTCTGGGTATCCATTATATGGGAGCATTTACTGCTCACAAGGATAAGGTACAGGCAGTCTCTGGCCCTATATTTCAGTTCAGGGAACAAAAAAGGAAACTAATAAATTGAATCGGACATAAAGGTTACAAATGGGATGTTTTTAAAGCAGCGTGATTCCTTATAACATTGATTGAACTGGGTTCCTCCTAAGTTCCACATTCCACAAACCATTTCCTTCCCCAACCCCTCACCCCCGTAATGTCATGTTCTGAGGTCTGAAGAGAAGGCAGGTTGCAGGGCTTTAAGTCAGGTAGCTAGGTAGAAGGGAGCAAGTGTAACAGTTCTGGTTGGTCTGGAAGGTTTTGAGAATACATATCACCCAATATTCTAGTTGCTTACTATAAATGCAAAGGAATCCAGTGGTTTTCCAAAACAGAGATCCTGTATACAAACATGCATTGAGGCCCTAGCTTTGTCTGGGCTGAGCATCATGTTAGGTGCTAGGGATACAGTGATGAATGAAGCAGTCATTTGTCTCAATGAGTTCACAATTTGGTGAAGGACACAGCCCAGTAAACCACTAAAGGTCTCCTGGGAGAGGCACTATGATTGCCACTTATGAATCTTGGGACTTGGGGCAAGCCACTAATTTCTCTGTGCCTTGATTTCATCATCTGTAAATAGGGCTCATAGGGATGTTGGGAGGATGAAATGAATTAATGTATGAAAGGACTTAGAACAATGTAAGTGAGTGCTGTACAAGAGTTTTTTGGTGATGGTGGTATTACTATAGTAGTGGTAGTTATTGAAGAGGAAAACTTTCCTCACCTTGTGCTTTCCTAACCTAGAAAGCCCTCCCAGCAGAGGTTGCTCAAACCGAGTATTGAAGAAGCAGGAGTTGGTCAAATGGCTGAGGGGATGAGGGAATGGGGGAGGGAGAGGAAAAATGTAAGGGGAGGGATGGAGCCAAGGGAGAAGTATGCAGAGGCACAGGTGTAGATGAGCACAGCAAATCTGAGAGCAGAAATTGGTTTCACCCAATTGTTTGTAGAGGTGATTTGGGAAATGAGGCTGACAGAGGCAAGGGAGAGATCATAAAGTGTCTCGTGTATCATGCTAAGGAAGTTAGCTTTTTAATATCAACTTAGGGGAAAATATTTTCTAAAATTTGTGAAGTGCCTGCTAAGCTATATTGACAAAGTATAACTGAAACAAGGAAATTGAAAAAAGTACAATCAATGGCTAATTTCTGATAACAAGAATATAGAATGAAGTAGAATGGCCCATAGGCACTTGGATCTAGCTGCAAATCCTTGGGGGTTGTGTTGACTGTGGCTAATTTTCTGTAAGTTCCCTTCTCAGTGGCTTCCTACTGCCTATATGGCATGATAATAGTCTCCCTCCCAAACAGTACTCAAGGCTGTGCCAGGCTCTCCTGCTATCCTCCACAGCATCCGTTTGGGTTCTTATTGTCAGAGCGCTGGCATTTTGATATGGTGTCCAACCTTCTCTGGTCAGCCTGGAACTCAGGGTTAAATCCTAACCAGCTTAAACCACTCACATAATTGTACCCCTCTTTCCATTGATTAAGGAGCCCTAGTTGTGTGGTGCCTAAGGCATTTGACTGCTACCCAGAAGGTTGGTGGCTTAAACCCACCAGCTGCTCCACAGAAGATGGGGCAATCTACTTCCATAAGGATTTACCACCTTGGAAACCCAACAAGGGTCGCTGAATCAGAATCAACTCAACAGCAGTGAGTGTTTTTGTTTTCCCATTGATTGGCTTAGGTATAGGTGTCACTTGACACAATTCTGGCAAGAGGAACCCAGGAGGCTTCTAGGAATTGTTTTCTCTCTTAAAGACAAACACAATATAGCATGATCTCTTCTTCCTCTGTATGTTGTTGTGTTGATGTGTGTTGACTTTGTTGCATGTCCTTGAGAGCATCTACTGTTACAGTGTCTTGTACAGTATCTGTTAGAAAAGTTTATGTTTCATTGAAAATTGAAGATTTAGAACAACTTCCTATAGTTAAGTAGGATGGTTGTTATCCTTTCGGTAGACTAGGAAGCCCAGAGAAATGAATTGGCATCTTGGCCTACAGAACAAGCAGAACTGAGCCCAAGTCTCAAGATTCCTAGTGTTTCTTCAATGTCAGGATGTTTCTCCTTAATTTTAATAAATCCAGACTTAAAAATATTAGACATACCCCTTTTCAGCAAGGGTGCTAGGTCCATTCAATTGGAAAAGAAGAGTCTCTTTAATAAATGGTGCTGAGAAAACTGAATTTCCACATGCAAAAAGTGGATCAAGGACCTAAATGTGAAAAGTAAAAACAAAATTCTTAGAAGAAAACATTGAGGTTTTGCTTCAGGACCTAGTTTTTAACAATGGATTCTTCGACACAACATCAAAAGCACAAGCAGCAAAAAACAAAATAGATGAATAGGACTTCTTAAAATTTTAAAAACTTTTGTTCATCAAAGTACTTTATGGAAACTGTATGTCAGATAAAGGTCTAATATCTAGAATAAATATAGATCTCCTACAACTTATCAACAACACAAAAAAATTAAAAAATGGGCAATGAACTTGAATAGACATTTCATCAAAGAAGATGTACAAAAGTCCAAAAGCACATGCAAAGATGGCCAATGTTATTGATCATTAGGGAGATGCCAATCAAATGACAATGAGACACTACCTCATCCCTACTAGAATGGCTATGATAAAAAAAAAGGAAAATAGCAGGTTTGGGCAAAAATGGATGGTACCCTCATCCATTGCTGAAGAGAATGCAAAATGGTACCAAACAAACAAACAAACAAAAAAACAAACTCACTGCCATAGAGTCGGACCCAACTCACAGAGACCCCTCCTTGGGTTTCCAAGGCAGCAGCATCTCTACGGAAGTAGACTGCCCATCCTTCCTTCTGAGTAAAGAAAAACAGTTTAGTGTTTTCTCAAAATGTTAAATGTAGAACTACAATATGACCCAGCAATCCCAGTCCTAGGTATATACCCAAAAGATCTGAAAGCAGGAATAAAACCAGAAATCTGTACACCAGTGTTCATTGCACCACAATTCGAATAGCCAAAAGGTGGAAACAACCTAAATGTTCATCAACAGATGAAGAGATAAACAAAAGGTGGTACATACATACAATGGAATATTACTCTTAAAGAGAAATTAAGTCCTGATGCGTGCCACAGCATGGATGATCCTTGAAAACATCTTGCTGAGTGAAAAAGTCAGTCACAAAAGGACAAATACTACACGATTCCATTTGCATGAAACAGGCAAACATATAGAGGCCAAAGCTTAAAAGTGGTTACCTGGGGTGGGAAGGAAGGGGAAGGAGGAGTTACTGCTTCTGGGGCTCTGAGTTTCTGTTAATGGTGGTATTAATTTGAAAAAGGATAGTGAGAATGGTTGCATAACATGAAGAAATTCATCAATGTCACTGAATTGTACATGTAAAAATTGTTGAATTGGCAAATGTTTTGTTGAATATACTTTTACCATGCACACACAAAAATATTGTCCACAATTTCACAAAGGTTTCATTTCTGTACAGACAGCAAAGCAAGGTATGAAGGTGAAGTAAACTGATATTAGATTGAAATGCCTTTGTACATTTTTGTTCACATTATGTAAGCCATCTCAGGCTGAGCTGAAAAACGTGAAAAGATGGAGTCTAGTGCTTTTTCAAGATGAGAAATACCCACATCTGTGTTAGATATCCACCCCACCCAGGAACAATAACCATTAGCAGAGTTTAAAAACCGGTGGGCCCCAAAGAGGTTAGGGCCACTGGTGCTGTAGGAAGTGACTCTGGCTTTGAGGAGTCTTCAGAGTTTACCTCAGTTTGCTTTGCAAATGTTGTTCCCATTTTCTTGTGCCAAGACCTGAAATAAGTTTGGGAAGCACAGCCCTACTGGATCAAATCCGCACTGCTTCTTCCAGCATCCAAGTTCTCCACAGTCTGTAACACTTCTATACCTTTCGCACCATGTCTCCCCTGCTTTCCTTCACAGACTCTCCATTTCAGTGAACTGGTCTGTTTGCTGTCTCCCAAAGACGTTTTGACTTGAGGACTTGCAGCTATGATTTGTCTTGCTGTAATCTTATCCCTCCCTACACCTTTTTTTTTCAAATCCCACCCAAAGTGACCTCCTTCCTCCTGTAAGAAAGATATGTAATACGCTTAAACTACTTGGTTTGCATATACTTTCATATTGCACATGTTATTTTTACATTAGCACTCTTGACTTTCTAAAGGCCATAGACAGGAACTTTCTTCATAGCAAATGATTAATCATTGGCATATTCATTGGTGTTGATATGTCCTACTGTTCTTATTCTCTAATCTGTTCTATTTTGTTGTTCCCGTGATGCATGGGTAAGATAAAGTAGAAGATCAGATCATTTTTTTTTCCTCCAAATTGTTTTATAGTCTGCTATGCGCAAAACACTGTGCTAGAATCTAAGTGATGCAGAGAAGGAAAAGAAGAAGAGAGACTGATATTAATAATACAAGGTAATGGTGAGATCTTGGGGTCTTCTAGCCTAAAAAGTTTGGGGATAAAAGAGGACCTAGTAAAGAAGGTCTCTGCATCGAGAAGTATTCACAGAGGGAGGAGATGTTCATCATTACTTCACCCTTGGAACATTAACTACACAAATTTTGGTGGCTAAATTAAGACTTGTGGAAGAACAGGGCACTTTTAATCTTCAGCCACCAATAAAGCTGAAGTGTTTGTAAGTTTAATCATAGAATAGGTGCCTTTTGCATAACCATCCAAGCTTATCCCTTTATCTTACTTTTGCTGATTAAACAGGACTTAGCTGAGTAGTCCCTTCAGAAGCAAGGGCCTAGTGTTTCTGCAATAATCTATGTGTGTGGTGGTGTTGTTTCCAGGTGAGGACTTGGCCCCCCTGATGGGGCTGAGCTAGGGCAGTGTGGGAATCTGTTGAGTGGTCTAGGAAACTGTGTTGGTCAAGCTCATGATCCCTCTGTTTCAGCATCCCCCTCCTCTCATCTTCCATTCTCCACCCACCCACCTCTCTAAACCTCACACATTCTCCAGACTGCTCCTGCAGGGAGCCACACACACTGGCAGGCTTCTAGAGTGTGGCTGCTTGGTCTCTCCCTCAGGAACAAAAGGGGCAGTCTTAAGGTCAAAGCTGCTAGCCTTCTAGGGATTTAGGGACCACACCTATATAAGAATATACTTTGGGAAATTGGTAAGACCCCCTAAATCTTTGGTATGCAAACTTTGAATTAAATGGTTAGCCCACTGATGTCAAGTATTATAATACTGTTTGTAAAAATTTAAGACCCAAGGGGCCTTTGTGAAGGAAGGTAGAGTAGATCAAACAATTATTTATCTTGATGTCATGTTCATTCAGAGGAACTCTAAAGGCCAAGAAACCTGGGAGGCAACTCCATTCTACATGTTGTCCCTGGAGCTCTGCTGAAATCCATGACAGCCCAGTTTGGAGGGAACCCTGGGAAGGAGGCAAACACTAGTTCAGACTCTGCGGGAGCTTGAGGGTTCCAGAAGGACTTTAGTTCACCTGGAAGATGTAAGATGGCTTTTCCAGGGGTCTCTACTCCCACGAAAAAAGGAATAGAGGTAGGGTTCAGCTCCCCAATATTCCTGCGATATCAAGCAACCTCCTTCTATTTTAACTGCAGTCAATCAATTATTGCTCACAGTAAGCCTCTACCCCCAGTACTCAGAGATACACACACACACACATTCACATACATACAAGCTGCAGTACTTTCAGTTTGAGCCAGTGATCTTTTAGGCCCTGAGTTCTCTGGAAAAAAAAGGAGAAAGAGAGAATCTCTCACCAAGCCAACGAAGTGAGCTCTCAGAGCTTGTCTTTGAAAATATTCAGTTGATAGCTCAGTTCCCTAGACCACTAAATTTCTCTCACCCATCCCTTATAGTTACTGTGTAGGAAGAAGGGGGTCATTTCAATTCCCATGAGGGGAAATTAAGAGAATGGGCTTTGCAGGACTGATGAGTTTAATTTGGCTCCATAAAACTTTCCTACATAGAAGGACAAATATTGTATTAGTTCATCATTGTAAAAAGTCAAGGAAAGCTTTTTATATGGAAGGAAACTTCGTGGGTTACCAGGGGTGGGAGGGGAGGGGAGGAAACACTGCCAAAACAAAAATTAAAAAAAAAAAAAAAACCTTATGGGAAAATTAAAAATAAGAGGATAATAGGAAGGAAGAAAAAAAAAAAAAAACTTTGTAACAGGCTGTCTCTCTGAGAGTGTGGCTGCTGGGCCTTTCTTCTACTTAAAATTAACTAGAAAAAAAAAAAAAGCATTTGCTTGTGTCGCATGGGCATGTATTTCCATTTGGATCTGTGTCATTTTAATTTGTCTCAATGTCTCACAATTTCTTCAAAAATAGTTCAAAGAGTTGAAAAAGATGGTATTGCTCTCTGTCAGGCTCTCTCTGTGCTATAACAGGAAATGCATTTCTGACACTTTTAAAATGAGCAATCACACGTATAATCAACTTGGTTAAAACTTCCTTCCTGGTAACTGCAACACTTCCTCTGCATCTGGATACGAAGGGAGACCCAGAAAAGCGGAAGAGTTTACAGGCGCACGGGGTAGGTTTGAATTTGTTTTGTTTTCAAAAATTAAACAAATGATTCTTCAGCATCATCACCTCCACTGCTATACCAGGTACTACTTCCTTCTATTTTGTTGCCCTTTGTTGAGTCTGACTTAAAATAGTGACACTTCCTTCTCAGCTACAATATTTTTATCTGGAACCGTTGTTGGTTCTTGAGATGATGTTACTACTAACTCTCTCTGTTTCATTGTCTAGTTCAACCTGTTTGTGTGGATGTCCACAGGGTTCTGGGGACAGTTTTGCAGGTGCACCAGTCCTTTGTTTTTGTTTGGCAGGAAAGGGGAGGGTAAGCAAACCTGTGCCACAAGGCTTTTTCGTTCTTACAAGTGTATGTTTAGAGATTATTGTATTTACAGGATTTCTAACGTCTGTCTTACAAGGAGAAAGCTTCCTAGCCTCAACCATGAAGGCAAGCAGTGAGTAGTCAGCCTGTTTTCTTCTATACCTAATATCCTGTAAAATTGTTTGGTGTCACTGAGGCAGAAGTTACTGCTGTGGAGTTGTATGGTGCCTAAATTTGGACATATGTTACTTTATTACAAGACAGTGTCAATATTAATATACCATACAGTTCTCTTGTTAGTCCTTGTCTGGTGTAGCAAAAGGCCAGTGAATGTTTCAAGTTGCAAGAGACAGCTCAATAGGACAGCTAGCTTCATTTACTTAATAAGTATACCTTCATAATTTTTTAAGAGATGGACTACTGACACTAAAAGTAAGTTGAAATTTTTCCAATTGACTTTTATAGAGTGAAAGTTTGGTTTTAATAAAGCTTGTCTTCCTTATCTTTTAGTCCAACTCTTCCTTTTGGCATATATCAAATGCTCTAATTTCTTCAGGAAATAATTAATTATGAGTTTCACTAACTAACACTTAGTCATTTAACAGTGTAAATGTTAGTTTCTGGAATTTAATAAAATTTTGTTCCAATAGTTAATTCTCATTTAGTGATACTAAATATACTAAATACAGTCATGCACTGCTTAATGTCCATGACATGTTCCATGAAATAGAACATTATGTGAATTTCTACGTAAATCAGAAAACTTAGGGTACAGTTCATATCTAATGTCAGTTAGTCAAATGTTTGTTTCAGTATATAGTATATAGTGTACCTTTTTAGGAATAAAAATGCTAAAGAAACATTTCCAGATACACTAAACCAACTTTAACATAGTACAGTAATAATAACAATGTTTTGATGTGCATTGCAAGATGAACCCATTTGTTACCATGAATCATCATTTGTATCTTGAATTTTTAATACAGTAGGCTTTATGGGGGTTGGGACCACAGACATAAATGTGGTTGGACCTTGCCCAAATGGTGTTATGCAGTGTATGACTGTATTAAAATCAAAATACTTAATTCATATTTCATTTTAATATGTTTAGCATTTCAAAATAGTTGAAGGCTTTCTTCCTGTAGCATGTCACATTTATATATTTAAATGTTTTCTGCATGGTAGATACTTACTAAATAGTTGTGGAGTGGATAAGTTAATGAGAAAAAAATTGTGTATTTGTTACTGATATGAAAATCTTAGAGCAACAGAGAAGTTAAATAATTAGGGTCTATATAGCAGGCCACTGGAGTCAGAAATTTGACTTCCATCTTCAGACTCCTCCCCTCTCTACAGCAGAGGCAAATCAAATGAATTGGGATAAAGTCAAAACACCTGACTGTTCATATTAGGAGAGTACAACCTTGAATAACTTTTCTAAGATACTGTCCTAATATAGCAGTGACAGCCAGAATGTTTTAACATTTAATGATTCAAAATTTTATATATCTGCCAATGGTCTTGAGTGCAACTTTGCCAATTCTGATATTTTTTAGCTTATGAATGAAATGATGAGCTTTCCTAACAAAAAAGGGAAAAAAAAAATGAAAACACAATTGAAAGAGGAAGTTGTTTAGGGAGTAGATCCAGGATCCAGACAGTTTGAAAATAAAGAACTTGAAGGTTGGTAAGGTGTCTGAGTCCCAAGGAGAAGTGGGATACTGAACAAAGAGGAAGTCAAAGGCCTGTTTTCAAAGTAGGGCGTTTCAGCAGCTCACGTTACACCTTATAAATGAGGGCTTAATCTGGGACAGTTTGCTCATCTTTCTTTCTGTATTGTACAAACCACAGTTGCTATATTGAGCCATTATGGCAAGCACTGTGTTAGATGAGTATTTTACAAATACAAAATACAATCTCATTTTTTGGTTACTAAAATTTTCAAACACATACAAAAGTAGAGAGAATGATCAAGGATCCTCATAAAATCATCACCCAGATTCAAGAAGTATTTAATTCTGACCTCCACCCTCTAAGGTATTGCTTAACCCATGTGACAGATGAGAAACTGGCTCAGAGATGATTTAATATGCCAACTCACCCAGATACTAAGTGAAGGGGCCAGGATTCATGGGTCCCCAACTCCAAAATCCATGCTTTTAAGGGACATCTGTTATCCACTTTGAAGTACTGCTTGTTTTTTGCTGTCTGGTCCAGCACTTCAAGCTGGTTCTTCTCAATTCAGTCAGGGCCCAGAAAGCTAAACCTGGAACACATCTGAAATTGTACAATGTGGGTGAACTGGGACAATAACCTGAAGGGAAAAATTACTAGTGGAGCCCTGATAGAAGCTTAATCCCCTCCTTAGAAAACAAGGGCAGCTTGCACAACGCATTGCAACCAAATCTCTTATCTGCAGAGTCGGAAAGAATGGTGCCTACTCAAAGATGGCTGCCAAATGCTCCATTTGCAGCTCTCCATAGTCTTGGCAATAATCCAGTCTCCCACATCAGGCTCCTGAAAGGGCTCACTATAGTTCTTTCGAGTCTTCCATTTAGGGGTTCCACCTATAATTTTACCGTTCCAGTTACCATTCCCACTTGACCCAATTTTAAAAATTTGTATCTGTTCCTATTTTGCTTCAGTGGCTATGGCTGAACTGGTTCCAACTGGTTCCAAGCCCTGGTCTAGTCCCCTGGTATTCCTGTGGACACAGAAATCGTCTTCGCCTTTTACGTCTGCATTTTGTAGCAACGTTCCTTTCTTCTGACGAAGCCCTTGGTTTCTCCTTGCTCCCAGGTCACACCGGGCATGGATCTGGAGAACTATGAACCACCCGTGGTTCTGAGAGGGGACAACTGCCGCAGGCGCCGTAAGATGAAGCCTCGCAGCACCGCAGCCAGTCTATCCTCTATGGAACTCATCCCTATCGAGTTTGTGCTGCCCACAAGCCAGCGCAATAGCAAGACGCCAGAAATAGTGCTGCTGCATGTGGCCGGCCATGGTAACGTGGAGCAAATGAAGACACAAGTGTGGCTGCGCGCGCTGGAAACGAGCGTGGTGGCTGACTTCTACCACCGGCTGGGTCCAGACCACTTCCTCCTGCTCTACCAGAAAAAGGGGCAGTGGTACGAGATCTATGACAGGCACCAGGTGGTGCAGACCCTGGACTGCCTGCGGTACTGGAAGATGCTGCACAGGAGCCCGGGCCAGATCCACGTGGTGCAAAGGCGTGCGCCCTCTGAGGAGACGCTGGCCTTTCAGCAGCAGCTCACGGCACTGATTGGCTACGACGTCACTGATGTCAGCAACGTGCATGATGACGAGCTCGAGTTCACGCGCCGCCGCCTGGTCACTCCACGCATGGCCGAGGTGGCCCGCCGTGACCCCAAGCTCTATGCCATGCATCCCTGGGTGACATCCAAGCCCCTCCCGGAGTACTTGTTGAAGAAGATTATCAACAACTGCATCTTCATCATCATCCACCGCAGCACTACCAGCCAGACCATCAAGGTCTCAGCCGATGACACCCCAGGCACCATCCTCCACAGCTTCTTCACCAAGATGGCCAAGAAAAAGTCTCTGATGGATATCCCTGAAACTCAAAGTGAACAGGATTTTGTGCTACGCGTCTGTGGCCGGGATGAATACCTGGTAGGTGAAATACCTATCAAAAACTTCCAGTGGGTGAGGCATTGTCTCAAGAATGGAGAAGAGATTCACCTGGTACTTGACACTCCTCCGGACCCAGCTCTGGACGAGGTGAGGAAGGAAGAGTGGCCGCTTGTGGATGACTGCACCGGAGTCACTGGCTACCATGAACAGTTGACCATCCACGGGAAGGGCCATGAAAGTGTGTTCACCGTGTCCCTGTGGGACTGTGACCGGAAATTCCGGGTGAAGATCCGCGGCATCGATATCCCCGTCCTGCCCCGGAACGCTGACCTCACAGTTTTTGTGGAGGCAAACATTCAGCACGGGCAGCAGGTCCTTTGCCAAAGGAGAACCAGTCCTAAACCCTTCACAGAGGAAGTGCTCTGGAATGTGTGGCTTGAGTTCAGTATCAAAATCAAAGACTTGCCCAAAGGGGCTTTACTGAACCTCCAGATCTACTGTGGTAAAGCGCCTGCCCTGTCTGGCAAGGCCTCTGCAGAGACCCCCAGTACTGAGTCCAAAGGCAAAGCTCAGCTTCTCTACTACGTGAACCTGCTGCTGATAGACCACCGATTCCTCCTGCGCCACGGGGAGTATGTGCTCCACATGTGGCAGATATCAGAGAAAGGAGAAGACCAAGGGAGCTTCAACGCCGACAAGCTCACATCTGCAACCAACCCAGACAAGGAGAACTCAATGTCCATCTCCATCCTGCTGGACAATTACTGTCATCCAATAGCTTTGCCTAAGCATCGGCCCACCCCTGACCCTGAAGGGGATCGAGTTCGAGCTGAAATGCCCAACCAGCTTCGTAAGCAACTAGAGGCAATTATAGCAACTGATCCACTCAACCCTCTCACAGCAGAGGACAAAGAATTGCTCTGGCATTTTAGATATGAAAGCCTTAAGCATCCAAAAGCATATCCTAAGCTATTTAGCTCAGTGAAATGGGGGCAACAAGAAATGGTGGCCAAAACATACCAGTTGCTAGCCAGAAAAGAGGTCTGGGATCAAAGTACTTTGGATGTTGGGTTAACAATGCAACTGCTGGACTGCAACTTTTCTGATGAAAATGTAAGAGCCATTGCGGTTCAGAAACTGGAGAGCTTGGAGGATGATGATGTTCTGCATTACCTTTTGCAGCTGGTTCAGGTGGGAGATGTTGGTGTTAACAGAGCCCTCTTCTCAGGGAATGGGTTTTGCATGTGCACAGGCACACCATTCATGTGTTATCAAATACCCTTTGTTTAGGGCTTCATGATTAGTCAGAGTCCATCTGATGAAGCCACTTCAACAAGTAAGAAACTGTTCCATTTACTTTTTTTTTTTCCACCATTGTTAAGGGTTTGCTGAGAAGCCTTTTGAAGATAACCGTTCTTCACTTTTTTGGAGAATTGGCCCTGTGGGAACACTTTGTTCTTATTTATTATGTTAATAATGTTGTTAAGTGCTGTTAAGTCAATTGGATTCATAACAACCCCATGGAACAGAGTAGAAGTATCCCATAGAGATTTCTAGGTCTTTTCTCCTGTGCACCTGCTGGGGGTTCAAACCACCAACTTTTCGGTTAGCAGATGAGTGCTTAACCATTACACCACCAAACAAAAAAAAAAAAAAAAAAAAAAAAAAAAAGCTAAATCGTCTTCAAGTCCATTCTGATTCATAGCATCCCTACAGAACAGAGTAGAACCACCCCATAGGGTTTCCAAGGCTGTAAATCTTTAAGGAAGAAGACTGCCACATCTTTCTTCCACAGAGCAGCTGGTGGATTGGAACCGCCAATTTTTCGGTCTGTGGTTTTTCGGTCTTTGGTCTTTAACCACTTCCCCACCAGGGCTCCTTACACTGAAATGATCTGACTTATTGAGAACTTCCTTGTGCCAAGTTTCCAAAGGGCTGGTGTGCTTTTTGTGTATTACCCTTTTTCTAACTCTCCCAACAACTGCAATGGAAGTCAGATTAATATTTGCATTTTATTATAAGGAAACTCAGGCACAAAGAGGCTAAGGTCACATACTGTGAAAGAAGCAGGCTAGAATTTAAACCCAGGAGGTCTGACTGCAGGGCCTGCTCTTTTCAGTGCCTCCTAATATCCTGCGTCAATCCAGCATCAGGATAGTATGAGGCAGCGAGAGAAGGTTTTACTCTCTGTACTTATCATCATTCATAGACTTACACCTCATATCTGGAGGGAACCTTGAAAGCCCCTGTCTTTTGACTGGTAAAGTCCTGTTCTCACGCTGTTCCCTGGGGTCTAGAATGGCTAAGTGATTTGCCTATGGTTTAACTAGGAAGTTAAATAAAGAGGAAGAATTCTCTTGCTCGCTATAGCTGTTCTCAAATTGTACTGCTTAGCAGGGAAGAGGAAGTAAGGGAATTGGAATAGAAATTCTATTTTTGAGCACAGACATGTTCATTCATTAATTCAACAATAAGTACTCAGTGTTTCCCCTGTTCCAGTTACTGGGTATAGAGTGGTGATCAAAACAGAGCCGATCACTGCCCTCACTGTAGCTGGGGGTGATGTGGAGAAGCCTGACATTAAATAAGCACACACACAAACAGACATTTAATAACAAATTGTGACAGTCGCTTTGTGGGGGAAACCACAGAGTATTATGAGAAAATAATCCAGTACATTTAATTTAGATTGAGGGAGCCCAGGACAGTTTTGAGTAGGTGATATTTGACCTGAGATTCTATAGATTAATCAGGCTAAGAGTGTTAGACACTAAACTGTGTAATCATTATCTGTATTTATAGGCAGTCTCTGGTGGTTTCTGACAAACATTTTGAAAATTCTTAATTTACTCTGAATTTTCATATGCTCATCAGCCAGATTCTTGAAACATTACATATTGTCTCTTAAGTATATCCATTCTTTTTCTCTACCAACTAGTTCAGATACTGGCATAACAGTAATGAATTTTAGAATAATCAGAGTATCTTCAGTTTTTTTAACTCCCTATAACAAAAAGAACATAAAACGAATTTGCCTGAGATCTCTACTAATCTGCAAGCCTATCATGAATTACTTTTCATTGTCATTTTCACAAGCAAATGTTGCAGAATTAGGAAATGAATAGTGCTCTTCTTGATATGTTTTAAGGAAAGAAGTCAATAAATAATATTTGAATGTGTGCTCATAAATGTGAAGAAGAGTAGTCATTTGTCAAACTATTTCAGATGTTTTCAGAGACGGTTAAATGACTCATTCCTGATTAAATTGGTCTTCTGGTTGAGACCTGCACATTGACTCTACGAAAGTGAAATACTAAGAAGGTTAGAAAAATTCATGTTGGGATTAGAAATTGAAAACATTTCTGAAGTAGTGGCTAAATGGCCACATTCTCAGAACTATGGCCTTCAATGCAACTACAATGGCACTTATGTGACCACACCCCTGAAAATCATCTTTGAAAGTATCAGTATAATTAATACGTTATCATTGTGTACCGCTGAGTCAATTTCCAACTCATAGCAACCCTGTGGGACAGAGTAGAACTACCCGTAGGATGTCCTAGGCTGTAACCTTTAAGGGAACAGATCACCAGATGTTTTCTCCCACAGAGCCACTGGTGGATTCAAACCACCGACCTTTTGTTTATCATCTGAGCACATAACTATTGCACCACCAGGGCTTCTTTT
>NW_006921594.1:13043231-13044596 GCF_000298275.1 Orycteropus afer afer | reverse complement strand
TGTTGTTGTTGTTGTTATGTGCCGTCGAGTCAGCCCTGACTCATAGCGACCCCTCCTTGGGTTTCCGAGGCAGTATCACTACGGAAGTAAGATTGCCCAACCTTCCTTCCGAGGAGTAATACCTATGTACCTACCAAGATTTAATATTTTTTTTACATTTTGTTGGTTATTTTTCTTCAGTAACAGAGCTGTTATCTAAGTCAACACTCTCTACATTAACCAGGTGATCTGAAACTACTAAAAACCGAAAATAAATACCAAGTTTACTTGAGGAAGCATGTAACATCAGGGATTTTCAGACAGCGCAGCATAGTGAAGGGAGTGATCTGCCCATGTGGGTTAAATCTATGCCTGCTGTTTACTTGAAGTAAGAACCTATGAGGCAGCTTCATGACTTGTCGATGAGCTGACAAATACACATCTTGAGCAGAAGGGAAGTTGTTGGATTTTTAGGATCTTCACAGGCAACAGTTTTTTCCTCCTTACATGTACCATATTTCTACTGTCCTTACCGTCACATTTTTAGATTTTTTATAACCATATTCATCTTTGCCTCTCTATCCTTCCAAAAAGAAAATACAGTAAACCCTTAATTTGAGCAAAAGCCATCACCTCTTCACCTTTGAAGTTATTGAAAGCACATACCTGACTATGAGTCAAGAGTTCTGACTTCTGATCCCATTTCTGTCACCAGCCACTCTGACTTTAAGCAAGTGGTTCAGTGTCATCCTAAGTATCCTCAAAAACAAAAGACTGCATTTAAGTGGCAGGTAAGATTCTTGTCGCCCTAGCCATAATGACCCACTAAGGTAGAAGACAAGTTTTCTCCATTTTCTTTTTCCTAATTTACCAACATAGAATGTATCCTACGTCACAAATGTCAATGTGTTCTTCCTTTAGGCTGTGAAATTTGAACCATACCATGACAGTGCCCTTGCCAGATTTCTGCTGAAACATGGTTTAAGAGTAAGTACTTGCATTTTGATAGTAGTATGATGTTTTAAAACTTAGCAAGAATAGACTGATAGCCCTAGAGCATTAGTCATAATAATTCAACTTTCTTGTTCCCACTCTCAGAACAAAAGAATTGGTCACTTCTTGTTTTGGTTCTTGAGAAGTGAGATAGCTCAATCCAGGCACTATCAGCAGAGATTTGCTGTGATCCTGGAAGCTTATCTGAGAGGCTGTGGCACCGCCATGCTGCACGACTTTACACAACAAGTCCAAATAATCGAGACATTACAGAAAGTCACCATTGATATTAAATCACTCTCAGCTGAAAAGTATGACGTCAGTTCCCAAGGTATGATTCCTACATTTCCTTGGTTCTTTCCAAATGCCTGTGAGTCCAATGTTGTTGTCCCT
>NW_006921594.1:13040595-13041951 GCF_000298275.1 Orycteropus afer afer | reverse complement strand
TAGTGCCTAAGGCACTTGACTGCTAACCAAAAGGCTGGTGGTTCATACCCACCAGCCACTCCTCTGAAGGAAGATGGGGCAGTCTACTTCCGTAGTGATACTGTCTCAGAAACCCAAGGAGGGGTCGCTATGAGTCGGGTCCGACTCGACAGCAACATAACAACAACAACAAACTCAGCATAATGTCCTCCAAGTTCATCCATGTTATGCAGTGTTTTTGCAGACTCTACATTATTCTTTGGTGCTGCATAGCATTCCATTGTGTGTATGTACCATAGTTTGGTCATCCACTCTTCCGTTGATCGGTACGTAGGTTGTTTCCATCTTTTTGCTATTATAAATAGTGCTGTGATGAACATGAGCATGCATGTATCTGTTCCTGTCCTGGCTCTCACCTCTCTAGGATATATACCTAGTAATAGGATTGCTGGGTTAAGTAGAATCTCCAATTCCCACTTTCTAAGGAATCTCCATACGGCTTTCCACAGTGGTTGTATCACTTCACAGTCTCACCAGCAGTGTATGAGAGTCCAATCTCTCCACATCCCCACCAGCATTTGTTATTTTCTGTCTCGTTAATGCCATCAACCTTGCCATCAGTGCTGGGGTGAGATGGTTTCTCACTGTTGTTTTGATTTGCATCTCTCTGATGGCCAATGATCATGAGCATGTCTTCATGTATTTGCTGGCCACCTGAATATCCTCCTTGGTGACGTGTCTATTCATGTCTTCTGCCCATTTTTCAATTGGATTGTTAAACCTTTTGCTGTTGAGGAGTTGGAGTTTGTTCTGGTTACCTAGTGCCGCTCTGACAAGAAATATACCACAAATGGAATGGCCTTAATAAACAGGAGTTTATTCTTACAATTTGGAGGCTTTAAGTCCAAGTTCAAAGTGCCAATCTCTAGTGTCTGGGTGAAAGCCCCTCAACCTTGGGGTCCAGCTCTGCCTCCTGCTCCTGGCCCACTGGAACTAGAGGCATTTCTTCACTAGACAGCTGCTGACTGCTGAGGCTGAAAAACCCAAGGTTGACAAGTAAAAAGGCACAGTCCCGATATTACCAATCCACATGGCAGGCCGTTAACTTAAGTCCACTGTAAGTTCCAAGGTTGGCAGAGCATAGCAGGCTGCTGAGCAATGACACAGCTACATGCAGGGTCCAAGCATGCCATAGGCTGGAGACCATTCTCAAAGCGTCTCCTTATATACAGGAAGCAGACCACATACCCAAAGGCTGCTACTCAGCTGCTCCCAGTAGGTTCCACCATGGAATTGATTGCCAGTCTCATCATGGGAAATAACGACCACCAGCTGCCCAGCCACTCAACCAGGCCCAGCCAAGTTGACACACAAACA
>NW_006921594.1:13035305-13039985 GCF_000298275.1 Orycteropus afer afer | reverse complement strand
TAATTTCTGCTTATCTGGAAATGTCCTAATTTCACCATCATATTTGAGGGACAATTTTGCCAGGTATATAATTCTTGGTTGGAAATTTTTCTCTTCCAGGATTTTATATATACCATCCCATTGTCTTCTTGCCTGCATGGTTTCTGCTGAGAAATCTGAGCTTAGTTTTATTGGTTGCTCCTTGTAAGTAACTTTTCATTTTTCCCATGCTGCTCTCAGGATTCTTTCTTTATCTTTAGTTTTGGTGAGTTTGATGAGTCTTGGTGATTTTCTTTTGGGGTCTGTCCTGTTTGGGGCTTGTTGGACTCCCTGAATGGATCTATTCTCATCTTTCATCGTACCAGGAAAATTCTCTTCTAACAAATCTTTGACAATTTTTTCTATGGTTTTGTTTGTCTCTTCCTGTTCTGGAATTCTGATTGCACGTAGGTTATTCCTTTAATGGTATCCCATATGAACCTTAGGCTTTCTTCATTTTGTTTTGATCTTTTTTCTGGTTGATTCCTTTCCAAAGAAATATTGAGGTATGTGTCTTCAGTCTCACTAATTCTGTCTTCCATTGATTCAATTCTACTCCTTTGCCCTTTTAATGTGCTATATATTTCTGAAAATTAAGTACTAATCTTCTGGACTTCTGTCTGTAGATTTTTGTATCTTTTCTGATTTTTCATTTATTTTGTCATTTTGTTCTTGTATTGTCTTTCAAAATTGTTCTAAGGTTTTCTCTGTGTGTTCCTCAATTTTGTCAGGGTTTTCCTTAATTTATCTCTCAATTCATTGAAAGTACTTAAACATAATTCTTTTGAATTCCTTACCAGGGAGTTCCAATGCTGCATCTTCCTCAGGGATGTGTTTTTGGTCTATGTCCTGTCCCTTGTTTCTCCTGCTTTATTTTGCTTCTTTCTGTGCACTATGATGCTCTGTTGTCTCCAAGACATTGTGATGTTTTTGTGTTTATATTTAATTGGTGATTGTATGTTGGAGTGACTTGCCCATGATTTTTGATTTCTTTGTATGTTATCTACGTAAGCAGGGTACTGTGCTGTGCTCCTCTTTTCGCTAGTTGGCAGCACTTATACACTCACCACCTGTCTCTTTTCCCATTGTCAGACTCCCATATGTCCCTGCCATCCTTGGCAAATGGTGCCTATTCTTAGGTCCCTGGAGTCCTAATGAGAATGCTATCACTTTAAAATCCAAAATGGCTGCAGCTTGTAAAGATTTAGAAAGGCTGCACCTTTGGTGACTTCAAATATCCAAAATGGCCACCGGTTGTAAACATTCAAAATGGCTGCACCCTCTGGACAGCCAAGAGTCCACAGCTCAGTTTGTCTCCCTCCTTGCTATTTCCCTTCCTATTCATAGGCCACCAGCACAGTTGTCCCTACAGCCCATGGCAACACAGGGCTGATCTTTAGGTCAATTCTCAAGTCCCAACACCACTGGGAAATTTTCAGGCTGTTGATCTTGTCAGAGTAGCTGACCATCCACTACCCCAACTTTCTCCGTACACAATTTTTCATTCAGGTTTTTCCACTAATTGGTGCCTCATCCACTTCCATATTCATCCTTTCAAAATTAGGGCTCCAGGATTATCTTCTGTATCTCTATCAATTGGTTTCTCTTTTCTTTGTCGAAGAGGGTCTGTGTAGCTTGTCTGCTTATTCCTCCATCTTACCTGAAGTCAGGCTGTAATTGAAAACTACAGTATTAATTCTTTAACACTACTCTCAAAGCTCTGGTAGCATAGTGCCTAAGGCACTTGACTGCTAACCAGTTCAAACCCACCAGCCACCCTCGGAAGGAAGGTTGGGCAATCTACTTCTGTAGTGATACTGCCTCAGCGACCCAAGGAGGGGTCGCTATGAGTCGGGGCTGACTCGATGACACACAACAACATTCTCAAAGCATCCTTCTTTGCCTTATTGTATGGGTGTCTATGTGCTACTTCATATATATTCACATAATTATATCTCCTGTTGCAGTATTTGTATATAGTTATACTACAAATAGTAAGTTATGTTGCACCTCAAATAGTTCCTCAAAGTCAGGGACCTACCCATTTCTTTCCTGCTTTACACCAGACCAAATGTATCTCATGTTATACTAAATTAGGCCTCAGGAAATGTTATAGATAATATTGATGATTTCTTCAACTCATACTGCTTTTGTGTCCTTTTGACAATTACAGTTATTTCACAACTTAAGCAAAAGCTTGAAAACCTGCAGAATTCTAATCTCCCTAAAAGCTTTCGAGTTCCATATGACCCTGGACTGAAAGCAGGAGCACTGGTGGTAGGTATCATCTTGATGTTTCTACACAGTCTTTATGTCATGGAAATGTCATGCATGCTTTGGTGGCCCAGCAGATTAAAAGCTAACATTTGTATAGAAAT
Source organism: Orycteropus afer afer (assembly GCF_000298275.1). Taxonomy (NCBI): domain Eukaryota; kingdom Metazoa; phylum Chordata; class Mammalia; order Tubulidentata; family Orycteropodidae; genus Orycteropus; species Orycteropus afer. The sequence goes on along the minus strand of NW_006921594.1, from coordinate 13,037,589 downwards.
GGGGACACTGAAGAGTGCTAGGATGGACTTCTATCAAGCCTTTCTCTAATCATTGGCTACTAAAAGCCTTAGCAAAAGGAAACATCCCTCAGTTTTGTTTTAAATAAGCTTTATTGAAGCACCATTTGTATATCATAACATTTTTTCCATTTGAAGTGTACAGCTAAGTACACTTCAAATGTATACAATCCTGTTATTGCCACTGCAATCAAGACATTGGACATTTCCAACACTGCAGAATTTCCTTTGTGTGCTTTTGTAGTCGATCTTTCTCTCGTAGCCCAGCCCTGAGCAGTAGATCTGCTTTCTCACATACAATTTTGCTTCTTCTGGAATTTCATTTAGTGGAATCATTCAGTATGTAGTTTTGTATCAGGCTTCTGTCATTTAGCATACCACTTTCAAGCTTCATCCATGTTGTATGTATCCGTAGTCTGTTCCTTTTTATGGCTGAGTACTCTCTGTGTTTAGCCATGTTTTTTTTGACTATGTGAAGGCATTTAATTCTGTGGATCATAATAATTTGTGGATCACATCATGAAGAATGTAAATTCCAGAACATTTAACTGTGCTCATGCAGAATCTCTCAAGAGGCAGTCATTTGAACAGAAGGTGAAACTACATGGTTTAAAATAGGAAGAAGTGTGTGGCAGGGTTGTATTCTTTCATTTTATTCAGTCTGTATGCTAGTTGGCAGCACTTATACCCAAATAATATGAGAAGCAGGACCATATTAAGTAAAACATGGCATCAGGATTTGAGAAAGACTCATTAAAAACCTGGGGTATGCAGATGACACAGCCTTGCTTGCCAAAAGTGAAGACATCTGACCTGAAGCACCTACTGATATGGGTAAAAAGACCACAGCCTTCAGTGTGGACTACATGTGAACATAAAGAATATGCAAATCCCTACAACTGGACCAGAAACAACAACATGATAAATGGCAAAGAAACTGAAGTTGTCAAGAATTTCATTCTTCTTGGATCAGTAATCAATGCCCATGGAAGCAGCAGTCAAGAAATCAAGCAACATATTGCATTGGGCTAATGTGCTGCAAAGGACTTCTTTATTAAAAAGCAAAGATGTCACTTTGAAGACTAAGGTACACCTGACCCAAGCATGGTATTTTCATGTACCTCATATGCATGCAAAATCTGGAGAGTGTAAAAGGAAGAACAAAGAAGAATTGATGTGTTTGAGTTGTGGTGTTGGAGACGAGTATTGAATGTGCTATGAACTGTCAGAACAAATAAGTCTGTCTTGGAGGAAGTACAGCCAGAATGCTCCTTTAAAGTGAGAATGGTGAGACTTTGTTTCACTTACTTTGAACATATTATCAGGAGGGACCTATCCCTGAAGAAATACACCATGCTTTGTAAAGTAGAGGGTCAGCAAAAAAGAGAGAGCCCTGCAATGGCATGGATTGGCACAGTGGCTGCAACAATGGACAAGATGGTGCAGGACAAGGCACCATGTCGTTGATTATACACGAAGTCACTATGAGTCGGAAATGACTCAAAGGCACCTAACAACAGCAAATATTCTCTTCAATGAATACACAACAATTTGTTTTCATTGACCCTTTCAGCAGATACTTAGTAGTACAATAGCTGGGTCAGACGGCAAGCTTATGAGTTTATACCATTTTTATATTCCCACCAGCAATGTATTTAAGTTACAAATCACTGAAAATAGTTTTCCAACTAGAACTTTGTCCTGCTTGTATATAGTGATGGTTTACACAAAGATTTGTGTCTCCACAATGTGTATTCATTATGTGCAAAAGACATGACCACTTTCTTACAGATTGAAAAATGTAAAGTGATGGCTTCCAAGAAAAAGCCCCTGTGGCTTGAGTTTAAATGTGCTGACCCTACAGCCCTATCAAATGAAACAATTGGAATTATCTTTAAACACGGTGATGATCTGCGTCAGGACATGCTCATTTTACAGGTATGTTGCTGTTGAGGACTTCACCCTCCCCCAATTATCTAAAAAAGTGTTCTGTATTAAATCTAAAAATACCCTCTCCCGATTCTAGTCCTAATCTCATGTTTTGTAAGATGAACAAAGATTAAGATTATATAATATTATACCATAGAGTTTTCACTTGGGGCATACGGCTGTGGGCCATGAGCTACACAGTCTGGTGAGCATCATAACTCTGTCTGTTCCTGAGAAGATGCCAGTCAAACATGCCCAAACAGCCAGATGTGCTTACCTCACCTAACCTCATTTTCACACCTGCCATTTCAAGTTTGGTAACAGAATATAGCCATAT
>NW_006921594.1:13032418-13033495 GCF_000298275.1 Orycteropus afer afer | reverse complement strand
ATTTCTTAGAATTCATATCATCAGAGCTATTGCACGCTCTACCCTCAGGTGCTTTAATAGATAATTAACATTTTAGTTTCAATCAAACATATTTTTATTCCACTTTCTGATTTGAGAACTGTATGAAACCATTTACATTTGACCCTGTAATGTAGAAAAGAAAAAGGCACAGATTGCCGAGTGAAGAAGCCTATGCTCAGCATGTAAAAGTTTTCATTTATTATCACCCAAAGCCAGCCCTTGTCTTTTTCGTTCAGTGATACTGAAAGCATGTGCCACCCAACTTCCATATCCCCCTCCTTTTTGTTCTCTTCCTGCTAAGTACACCAAAAGCACGGACCTGGAAAACAGGCCTGCGGTCGGAAAGCCCTCTGTCCCTCACTCAACAAAAACACGGCCGTTCCTCCTTTGGGTTGGGTCCTAGACCCCAATCCACATCAGACTCTGTGCATCCTCATGTAGGAATGATCGAGATCGTGAAGGACGCCACGACAATTGCCAAAATTCAGCAAAGCACTGTGGGCAACACGGGTGCATTTAAAGATGAAGTCCTGAATCACTGGCTCAAAGAAAAATGCCCTCTGGAGGAAAAGGTGAGTTCAGGTGCCTCCTCACTCTACAGGCTCCTTTACAAGTTGTCATTTATATAGCAGTAGTGTTTTTGCATTTTCAAAGGCTCTACCAGCATCCTGATGATGGTGAAGGCATTACTTGATGGGGGTGGGGGTGGGGTAAATTCTTTTCCTGCAGTGACATAGCATATCTGTGCAAAACAGGTGGGCAGTTCAGGATGCTATGAGCATTTGCCTCTCTTTTCGTTATCAGGCTTTGCATAAAATTTGTTTCTGTAAAATAATCTTTTAGCACCTTTTCCTTTTATGGCTATCTATTTTTGTTGCTCTAAAGGAGCTCTGGTGGTGTAGTGGTTAATGCATTTGGCTGATAACCAAAAGGTAAGTGGTTTAAACCCACCAGCTGCTCTGCAGAAGAAAGATGAGGTAGTCTGCTTCCATAAAGATTTACAGCCTTAGAAACCCAGTGGGGTCGCTAGGAGTTGGAATCCACTCGATGGCAGTG
>NW_006921594.1:13027070-13030831 GCF_000298275.1 Orycteropus afer afer | reverse complement strand
GGAAACCCAAGGAGGGGTCGCTATGAGTCGGGTCTGACTCAACAGCACATAACAACAACAACAGGGAAGGAAGTGGGAGCGATCCACGTCGGATGCTGCAGAGAAGCAACAAAATGAACTCGTACATACTCTTCAATCTGACCCATCCTTCACTGGCTCACTGTCCCTCTGACAGTGATCAGCATTGGTCCCAATCCATGAGATCTTTCTTTAGAAAATTTGGACCATTTTAAGAGTAGAATCTGAAAAAAAGCACTAGATTGAGACAAATCATTTACTACCTGTAACAATCAAAAGAGATCGTATATGAGAGAGTCTTAGACATAAGGATGACATATTAGCCAGAGCTTGAGTTATGTTTCTAAGAATACTTCTGAGAATTTGTTAATGGCATTTGGTTGCCATTTAAAGAACACTGGAACACTATCAAAAACGCACTTGTTTCAGAGACTGTTTTGTGGGTACTACTTTCACACACCTGCTAAAATGAAAAATATCAGAAGCTGATGAACAGTGTAAAACATAGCTCTCTCACCCAATATAGCTCATTCTCAGGCAACTTAAAAACGATTTCAAGAAGTAAACATACCAGAATGTTGTTACAAGCACTTATGCCAGTGTAATGATGTCAAACATTTTGTTCTCTTAAGGAAATCTATTTCATATTGACTTTGGGCACATTCTTGGGAATTACAAAAGTTTTCTGGGCATTAATAAAGAGAGAGTGCCATTTGTGCTAACCCCAGACTTCCTGTTTGTGATGGGAACTTCTGGAAAGAAGACAAGCCCACACTTCCAGAAATTTCAGGTAAGTTGCCTCCCTCTTCATCATCTACAGTGAACATCAACCAGGAGGCAGGAGAGTCTCCAGGGCATGTAGCCCTCAATTCTTGCTCCATTTTGAGGCTGGTCTCTCCTCAGCCCTCGGCTAGGATGGAAGACCTGACCTCGTCCCTGTCTCCTACATTCCTTCCTCAAGTGCAAAACAACTTTTCAGTAATCTTCATTCCAGAACCAAACAACAACCAAAACTAATTCATAATCACTGGGACTGTTGTTGTTAGTTGCCACGGAGTCAGCTCCAATGGATGGTAGCCCTTTGTGTTGCAGGGTAGAATGGCACTCCACAGGGTTTTCAAGGTTGTGACCTTTTGACAGCAGATTACATTCTTCTGAAGTGCCTCTGGGTGGGTTCTAACTGCCAGCCTTTTGGATAATAGTCAAGGGCTTAACCACCACCAAGGAACTCCGAATCAGTGGGACTGGCAAGTAAGAACACCATGATGATGCTGGTACTGAAGAGAGGGCTCTAAGGAGGAGCTCCTGGGGAGCAGATTTCAAAAAATAACTCACTGCCATTGACTCAATTCTGACTCATAGCGACCCCCATTGGGTTTTCAAGGCTGTAAATCTTTATGGAAGTAGATCACCCCATCTTCCTTCTCTGGAGCGGCTCGTGGGTCTGAACCACTGACCTCCTGGTTAGCAGTCTAACCCACTGCTGCCCCAGAGCTCCTTGGGGAGCAGGTTTAGCCATTGAATATTTATGCATTCAGGACATTAGCTAGAAGACTGAAATCTTACCTAAAACTTTAGGACTGTCATATAGCTGTGAGCTTTTCTTGATCTTCCCTACAGGAGTGTAGTTATCAAATTACTACCCTGGGAATTCTTACTGCACTGCCATATGCTGATCTCATTTCTGTGAAGGATGGTCCCTTCTCTCCTTTGAAATCTTGTCAGCTTGACCACACATTCTACAACATGTGGTCTACACTGGAGGTCGTCATGCTTACCTGTGAACAAGCTTCTGCCTGAATCTACCCATCTCCCTGGGAGAGTGTTCAGAGTCTATTCTTCATTCTCTCTAGGTCTCCATCCAGTTTTGACTATTAAATGTTTTAAGGGGAAAATTTTTCACCCATGCAAGTTTAATAACTGTTAATGAACACAGTTCAGAAAAGTTGTAATTATTACTTCAAATGCACCTATACAAACATAAATACAGGCAAAGAGTGATTGCTTCACACATACATATCTGCCTTGGGTTCTCTTTTAATAGCCACCTCTCTTAGTGCATCTTAACCATAATTTGATTTGCATTTGGTGTTTCAGGAATAAGTCTTCTTCAAGACTCTTCTTAAGCCCCAGAGTCCTTGGGAGATAACATAGGCCTCGAAGTGTAGTGGAACAGAAACTAGGGCATATTGTGTTGAAATGTGTCTGCTCTTGTTTGTTCTCCTAGCTGATTTTCTATTTGATGATGACAAGATTTGCCCTCCCACAGTCCCAGTGGTGTTGTCAAAGAAACTGAGATCTCTGTGGCCAGATGGTCTTATGATTTCAGACTGCTTCCAGGGACTTGACACATTTCAGTCCTGCTTTTCTTTAAAAATCACATATTTTGACAACTTCCTGGAAGAGAAAAATGGTTCCATAAAAAGAAAACTCTGGAAGAATTTAATCAGTCAAAGGAGAAAAGCACTCAATTCTCCTCTCTTAGGGGTGAGGTGCAGCTGATGGGCTCAGGACAAACAGAAGTAACACTGTGATTTAAAGAATCAGACCAAAGCAAGAGATTACCAGGGCCTTCTGTTTCTGCTTTTATGTTCTCTTCCTTTTTACCATTGGTTTTACTTAGAATGACTGTCTGCCTTTCTGGTGTTGACAGCATTCTCATAGACTTCTGTAGTGCCCATGTCACTCCTTAAAGTCCCAGCAATACTTCCCCTTTAACTTCCTTTTTAAGTTCCAAAATATTACTTAAGGAAAAGATTTTTGACACAGGGAGGCTTGGAAGAGGCTGCTTCCCCCTGCAGGCAGCTTCCACCCAAAGCAACGAATATTTGCAGTGAGACTTTGCACAGTCTATCCTTCCAGTTTGGAAATATTTTACCATCCTTTCTTACCAAAGCTCATTTCTACTACAACCTCTCATTAAAACCTCTCACTAAAGCAGCATCCAGACAATGTGTACCACTAAAAACACACCTTCTTAAGTGTTATACTTACAGACATCTGTGTTTTGCAGTGCTTTCATGCATTTCAAGTGCCTGTGAACATATGCACAATGAGCCTTAAACATAGATACTGTATAGCCTATAGTTTGAAAGGATGGGCTTTGGAACAGACAAAGAGGTTGGAATCCTGGCCCTACCACTTAATAGCTGTGTGTTTGGCATAAATCACTTACCCTTTTAGAATCTCAGTTTTCTCATCTGTAAAGTGGGAATTATACATCCTTCATATGGTTTTCTAGGGATTGTTTAAATGATATTGGTAAAATACTTAGGCCACTGTGTAGGCCACGGCAAACACTCAATAAACAGATTACAGACGTCAAAATGGATCTTCAAACTTTATAAACTCTTAAACTCGAGAAATCCTTTTAGCAATGAAATTTCAGGTTGTTGTTATGTGCTGTTGACTCGGACCCAACTCATTACAACCCCTCCTTGGGTTTCCAAGGCAGTATCACTACGGATGTAGATTACCCAACCTTCCTTCTGAAAAATTTCAGGTAGAACTACAATATATAAAACACTGTTTTAGATATATTTAGCAATATATATAAATACATAGAGATAAAACATTGTTTTAGATATATTTAGCATTTTATATATAGGAGCTCTGGTGGTGTAGTGCCTAAGGAATTTGACTGCTAACCAGAAGGCTGGCGGTTCAAACCCACCAGCCACTCCTCGATAGGAAGGTTGGGCAATCTACTTCCATAGAGATACTGCATCAGAAACCCAAGGAGG
>NW_006921594.1:13018505-13019039 GCF_000298275.1 Orycteropus afer afer | reverse complement strand
CACACTGTTGCAGCTACTGTGTCTGTCCTTCTCTTGAGGGTCTTTGCTTTTTCACTGACCTCTCTGTTACTGCATAAATCTTCATGATGCAGGCTGAATACCCATACATCAGAAAAGGAAGTAAACCTAATTATGAAACCTAACGGTTTTTAAATGATAGAAACATTTTAATGTCATATTGTGCCTATCCACATTTTATAGAGATTTACTTAGTCACAAATATTACATTTTTTCCTAATCAGAATAGTAACCTGTACCAAGAGAAACAGGAAATAAGCTGTTACCGGTAATGTGTAAATTCAATATAGGACAGTCCTCCAGGAAACTGAAGAGCTTGGCCTCATCTGAATAAGCATTTTGAAGATACTTTTTGCACACAGTAGGAACTAAGCAAATATATGTCCAATCAAGCTTAAGAAATAAGGGGCCCAGAAAACACCTTTACAAGTACATCTATACAAAGCAGACAGTTTGATGAGTGTACTTAAAAGGCACTTGCCCCTAGATGTCACTCTTAAAAAGCATTTTATCGGA
>NW_006921594.1:13016105-13016948 GCF_000298275.1 Orycteropus afer afer | reverse complement strand
CCACATGTTCTCTCCAACTTTCTAAACAGTGCCTCAGAATCTGGTATACTATAGCTGCCATTTTTAGATAAACTAGAAAATGTTGCATGTATTTACATTTTGAATGAAAGACGTCCTCATTTCCAGTGAATCACTAATTCTGAGTTGATAAAGTTAATTACTACAGGCAGCATATTTGAAGAAACTTAGGAAGAGCAGAGCAAAGTTGACCCACTTTTTGGTAGGAGTGAAGTGAGCCTTCTCCACAAAGAATTAAAAACATGCCTAACTAGCGGTCAGGAAGTGGAAGGAAGGGGAACTGAAAGAGGAAGTCTGTACTGGTTCCCACCCCTCTCTTCATTCCAAGGTAGCTAATTCAGCATAGGGCCATATTCAACAATTATTTCTAGAATAAGAGAGAGTTCAGAAACAACCTGTAATTAGACAAAGAGACAAAACCAAGGCCACCATTTGAATTCAAGAGCATCCCTTAGCCTTGATCTTAAAAACTTGCAAGAAGTCATCTAGATGCAAGGATGGGTCTCTCCTTGTCCAGAGCAAAGAAGAATGAAGAAAACCAAAGACCTATGGAAACAATTAGTCCAAGCAACTGGTACACCATGCAGTCCTCAGCCTACACAACTATGAGACCAGAAGAACTAGATGTTGCCTGGCTACCGCTGTCAACCACTCGGAGGGAGATCTATGTAGGAGATCCTGGATAGAGTGGGAGAATAATGTGGAACAAAATGCAAAATCATAAAACAAAGGGACCAGGTTTGTGGATCTGATAAAGCCTGATGGAACTCCTGAGACTATGGCCACTAGCTGCCCTTCAGGTCTGGAATTGAACCCACTCCTATG
>NW_006921594.1:13013998-13016005 GCF_000298275.1 Orycteropus afer afer | reverse complement strand
TGAGTTTGTTTTTGTTTTTGTTTTTGCTTTTATAGGCCAAGTTAACCAGAAGGCTGGCGGTTCAGCCCACCAGCCACTATGCAGAAGGAAGACCAGGCAGTCTACTTCCATAAAGATTTACCACCTCAGAAACCCAATAGGGGTCGCTATGAGTCGGAATTGACTCTATGGCAGTGGCTTTGGTTTATAGGCCAAGTACAGTGATACCTGTGAAAGCCGCAATTCAAAGGGACTGCTTTGTTTCTCCGGGCCTCGACAGTTTCTCACCTTTGCCAGGGTACAGTCTTACTACTTTACTGTCATTTGTTTTAGTGGGGAATATTTGAGTTTTCCTTCTGTCACAGGTTCCCGCCTTACACAGGTTCTGGCTTTCACAGATTTTCTGTAGGAGATGGTGAGTGTGTCTGTCACATTAACCATAGCATAGTGAGCTGATAAAGGATTCCTTCCTGGGACCTGCACCCCAGCCCACTAACTAGCTCAGGCTCAGAGTCCTCTATCTCTAGTCTAAAGTACTGAGGAGTACTTCACCCTTTCTCCATGCCAACCACGGGAGATGCCTTCTGAAAAGGGCTCAGCATCAGTCCCTGATATGAGTCTGAATATATTGATGTGATATCTTCCCCCGGATGTGGACTTGTGTGGGGTTATAGAATTATCAGGACTTTATAAGCTTGCTGAATGTAATCACTTTTCTGGAAAAGTTAGGCATTCAAGACTGGAGAAGAGGCCTTGGGTTGGATTATGTGTTACAGGATACACGGTCACTCAATGCCAAGATATTAGATCACTGTGACTTCTAAACACCGATTAAGAATAGGCTTTCAACTGGCACCATTCTCTCAATGTTTAGTTTCTTCTAGAGAATTGTTTTGTCTACTCTAAGAAAATTATCAGACATTGTTCCCCATGTTACAAATTATACTCTATAAAGGATCCTCTTGTGAAATTTCTCTCTGGTGTTAGTTTCCAGAAAAAATGTGCTTCTCCTAAGCAAATAGTTTTTAAATCTTCTGAACACTGCATAGAGTAACTGATTAGATTTTCATTTTGGCTAGAGAAATAGTTGAAGACTACCCATAACAAGTATATAGGATTTTTGATGCACATTTTAAATTAGTTTCATTCCCAAATCCACAGTGGATCCTTTCCTTTGTTCTTCCCTTTTGTTTTTTCCATCCACTTCTAACTAAAATTATTTTGACTTTTGTGTATCCAAACAACCCACTTAAAATCCTTTTTGGAACAAAGCTGGAGGGTAAATACACAGACACACACACTCACACACACACACACACACACCTGCATATAAGCTATTTGGAAGATTTGACTAAATGAAGTAGGACCTTTGAATTGTGTCCTTTAGGTATCTGATGAGCTTCTGGATAAATATTTGAGAAGACAGCAGTATAACCCTTTCTCTGGTAGTCTGAGAATCATTTTTAAGAAGTTCTTGAAAAAAAGAGGCCTAATTCAAACTGAACAAATGCATGGCCAAGTATCAGAGATGCTCTTCTACCCGATTCACCAAGAAGTACCTCTTCCTACATAATTAGGTCTGTTCTTCAGTGATCTGCTCTGGCTGTTTTGCCAAAACAGTTTTAAAGACATTGGCTAGCCAGTTTATAATCGATTGTTTATAGCAAAGTAAAGTCCTCTGCCTTGGACTGAAACATTCTTTTTCTCCACTCTCTCCTTCCACTAGAAGATAGAGGCAGCATTACCCTTTAGGAAAAGTGAGTGGGTGGGAACATTTCTTTTCATCCATGGATATTTGTAAAATTTTTCTCCTCTTTCTCTCCCCTCAAGCCTAGAAAATTTTTCTGGAATTTCAGTTTTATGGTACTAAAATTACTTCTCCATCTTTTGGGGGTATATACAATAATATTTCACTTCCTCTTCATTGCTAGATGTATTTAAGAAATAGTAAATTTTAAGAAAAAGTTAGCCTGTCCCATGGGACCTTGTATAATCTAAAGCAGTCATAGCTCATCAGTGTGCAGAAAT
>NW_006921594.1:13012568-13013898 GCF_000298275.1 Orycteropus afer afer | reverse complement strand
AAAAAAAAAAAAAGAGTATCCCTTAGCCTCATGGAATAGCATCCTACACACAGGGTGCTAAACTCTAAACTGATACATTTGGATAATAAAGATTTTGATAAATTAATTCTCCTTAGAAAAATCTCTCTCTACTGAGCTGAAAAAAAGGAAACATTTTGCCTACTAGTTATTTACTTTAAACCACTTTGTTTTAAATTTCAATGATTAATTATACAGCATATATAATATACAAATGCATTGTATTATTGGCCATTGAAATTCAGCTTCCTCTTTTATTTTCATATAAGAACATGTTTTACCCCCAATATTAAAAGCAAAAGGCAGGAAAATATTTAAATATCAGGAAGATATTTTTAAAAAACATTATCCCACCTTCTGTGATAACACTATCAATATTTTAGTGGTTTTCTGCTAAGTGTTTGGTCTTTTAGAAGGTTGCAAATAAATCAGAATGAATAAGGAAAACCAAAGAAGAGTTGATGCCTCTGAATTGTGTTGGTGAAGAATACTGAAAATACCATGGTATGTGAGGAGAACAAACAACTCTGTCCTGGAAGAAGTGGCAGTCAGAGTGCTCCTTAAAAGCAAGAGTGGTCAGACTTCATCTCACCTACTTTTGGCCATGTTGTCATGACAGAAGAGACTAGTCCCTGGAGAAGGGTATCATGCTTAATAAAGCAGAGGAGCAGCGAAAAAGAGGGAGACCCTCAATGAGATGGGTTGACACAGTGGCCACAATGATGGGCCCGAGCATAGCAAGGGTTGTGAGCATAGTGCAGGACCCAGCAGTGCTTCATTTTGTTGTACGTAGGTTATTACAGGTTGCAGCCAACTCGCTGGTACCTGGCAACAGCAAAATAAATCAGACTTTGGTTAGAAACTGAATTTTAAGTTGCTGTTGTTGTTAGATGCCATTGAGTAGGTTGCAACTCATAGTGACCACGTGTACAATAGAATGAAACACTTTCCTGGTTCTGTGCCATCCTCACCATCATTGTTGTGTTTGAGCCCATCGCTGTAGCCACTGGGTCAATCCATTCCATGGAAGGTCTTCCTCTTTTTTGCTGACCCTCTACTTTGCCAACCATGGTGTCCTTCTCCATGGACTGGTCCCTCCTGGTAACATGCCCAGACTACATGAGACAAAGTCTCACAATCCTCCTGTCTAAGGATCATTCTAGCTGTACTTCTTCCAAGACAGATTTGTTCATTCTTCTGGCAGTCTGTGCTGTATTTGGTATCCTTGGCCCCCACCATAATTCAAAGGCATCAATTCTTCTTTGGTCTTCCTTATTCATTGTCCAGCTTTCACAAACATATGAGGCTATTG
>NW_006921594.1:13006692-13007873 GCF_000298275.1 Orycteropus afer afer | reverse complement strand
TACGCTGCCATTTAATAAGCATTCGCTGACCACCTATGGATTGGTGTTATAATAACCAGCTTCATATTCATTTTCTGCCTTGAAAATTTTCTATTAAAAAGAGTGTGACCACACTGTAGGTTCACACAGCAAGGGGAGCCCACAGTGTAGAGAAGGATAGAACATGATTAAAAATCCAAATGTACCTGTTTTCGTTATCTCTTGCTGCTATAACAGATACACAAGTGAATGGCTTTCACAAAGAGAAATTTACTTTTTCACAGTTAGGAGGTTAGAAGTCCACGTTCAAGGCACTGGCTCAAGGGGAAGGCCTTTTCTCTCTGTTGGCTCTTGGGGAAAGTCCTGTCTCTTCAGCCTCTTTTTCCTGGTTCCTTGGAGATCTCCATGTGGCTTGGCATCATTTCTACCCCTTTCTCTGCTTGCCTAATCTGCTCCCTTTCGTCTCATGAAAGATCGACTCAAGACTCCCACTACACTAATCCTGCCTCAGTAACATAACAGAAAACTTATTTCCAAATGCAGTTATAACCATAGGCATAGAAGTTAGGGACTTACAGTACATATCTTTTGGGGACACAGTTCAATCCATAACAGTACCTTAATTAAAAAACAGAAGGCATTCCTGTCTGTCCTTTTGTGAAAATTGTACAAGTTGATCAATTAATGAGTCTGTTGCCTTTTGTCTGCACTTGTTGTTGTTGTTGTTGTTATATGCTGTCAAGTCAGACCCTATTCATAGCTGCCCCTCCTTGGGTTTCCGAAGTAATATCACTACAGAAGTAGATTGCCTGACCTTCCTTCTGAGGAGTGTGTCTGCACTTAGCCTGTGTAATTACCAAGAAACAAGAGAGACCTTGGTAGTCTACAGATTAGCAAACGAAAATTATTTCCGATCTAAATGGAGTCATTAAGAATGCAGGGGCACAAAGTAATGAACTGGGGCTGCTTCCAGGCACCACTGATGCCTGGACCACAGCAGGAAAAGCCCGAGAAGACCTTCGACTCTCCCAGTTCATAAACAGGGAGAAGACATGAAGCCAGTCTACCCTCCACAGTAGGGAAGGGAGAGATGATCAACACTGAAGGCGCTCCCTGTGTGCCAGCCTCTGTATCAAGCACTGTGTACATATTGTCTCACTTCAAAATGCCCAGAATAGTCCAATGGCTTTGTGCTTGGAAAA
>NW_006921594.1:13005887-13006592 GCF_000298275.1 Orycteropus afer afer | reverse complement strand
TTCCCTTTTGGTTTTCTAACTTTGAGCATTTTGTTATAATACTTTGCTTTTTCTTCTTGAGCCGCCCTTTGAAATCTTCTGTTCCACTCCTTTACGTCATCATTTCTTCCATTCACTGTAAGTACTCTGTGTTCAGAGAGAAGGTTTCAGAGTCTCTACTGACATCTATTTTTGTCTTTTCTTTCTTCTCTTTTCAATACCTTCTGCTTGCCTCATGTATGATATCCTTGATGTCATCCCACAACTTGTCTAGTCTTCAGTCACTGGTGTTCAACGCATCAAATCTGTTCTTGAGATGGTCTCTGAATTCAGGTGAGATATACTCAAGGTCATACTTTGACTTTCATGGACTTATTTTAAATACCTGTGGAATAGCTTCCAGCATCAAAGCAACATAAAGCCACCACAGTATGACAAATTGATAGATGAGTGATAGAATTTTAAAAAGTAGATATAATTTTACTTCCTAACTTAAAGGCATTTGGTGGCTTTAAGTTTTACTTTAAATAAAATCTAAATGTCTAAAGTTGGTCTGCAAGGTGCTGTGCAGTGTCCCCTCCAGCCCCTCTCTTCTTTCACTTTCTTTCTTCTCTGTCACAGTGGCCTTTCCTTACCTCTTCATGTCATTCATGTAGTCTTTGATCTTTATGAGTAAGTGCTTCAAGTCCTCTTCCATCCTTCCAGCTATTCCTCTGCCCAGGCCTT
>NW_006921594.1:12986167-13000212 GCF_000298275.1 Orycteropus afer afer | reverse complement strand
TCTATAAACGTTCACCCAAATCACAATAAAAATTAAAAACAAAACAAAAGCAATCCTGGTGCTTCTCCTGAAGTACAGTCAACTTTGGTGGCCAGTGCTATGTAGTTAGTGCCTTCACACTGCACAGCCCAGGCCAGGCTCGAGTAGGATGCTTCTGCAGCCCCAGTTGAAGACAGTGCTGGGCTCCCACCCGTCTCTGTTCAAGGTTTCAGTTCCCTGACAGTGGTGGCCAGTTCTCATACCCCATTTTGCCAGATACCTTATCCATTACCTCTCTCTCAGCTGAGTTGTTGTCTCACCCTCTGACTTGCACTTAGTCTTCCAGACTAATACTGATAATAGCAAGAGCTAATAAAGTACTGGCTGTGTATTAGGTCTTGGGGTAAGCACTCTGCATGCTTTATCTTATGTAGTCCTCACAGCAACCCTATGAAGCAGGCATCATTACCACCATTCCTCTCTCCTCTCTAGTTGCAATAAAGTCAATTCTGGCTCCTAGCAACCCCACGTGAGTCACAGTAGATCTGTGTTCCGTAGGCTTTCATAACAGAACTGTGTTCCATAGGGTTTCAATAAATGGTTTTTCCCAAGCTTTTCTTCCCAGACACCACTGGGTGGACTCAAACCTCTAGCCTTCTGGTTAGCAACCTAGCACAGTAATTCTTTGTACCACCTAGGGACTTCTTCACTAACGTTGTTGTTGTTATGTGCCATCGAGTCGGACCCGACTCATAGTGACCCCTCCTTGGGTTGCCGAGGCAGTATCACTACGGAAGTAGATTGCCCAACCTAACATTAGTATCCATTTACAGAGATGAGAAAAGGAAAATTAGATTATCTGCCTGAGATCACCAAAAACCAAACCAAACCCATGCCATTGAGTCAATTTTGACTCATAGCAACCCTACAGGACAGAGTAGAACTGCTGGGTCAATTTTCCAAGGCTATAAATCTTTACAGAGAAGACTGCCCCATCTTTCTCTCATGGAGCAGCTGGTGGGTTTAAACTGCAGACCTTTTGGTTAGCAGCTCAATGCTTTAACCACTGCACCATCAGACCTCCTTCCTGAGACCACAGAAGCTCCAAAAAGGCTGATCTGGGACAGCCCAGATCTACCTGTTTCTGAGCTGCCACAAACACCATGGGTAAAACCACCTCTGGCTTTGACTGACTTAAGAATACCCTACCTTGGAATCAATGTCACGAGCCAAAGTGTATGTGAGCTGCTGTATGGAAAGTGAATTTGCTCTATAAACGTTCACCCAAATCACAATAAAAATTAAAAACAAAACAAAAGCAATCCTGGTGCTTCTCCTGAAGTACAGTCAACTTTGGTGGCCAGAGCTATGTAGTGCAGCTCACAAACACCCATCCTCCCCCAACCTGCAGATAAGAACCAGAAATGCTAGTCAAATGCTGACAGTCTCTCAGCTCTCTTTCAACACCAGAAGAGGCCATGGGACCTAGTTGAACTACAGTTATATTTTCATCACCTTATTAATTAAGATGCCAAAGTCAAATCATACTTTGTAGAAATAAAGACGTGGTACTGAGATTGTTTTTAAGTCAGCCACAAACATTGAACGTGAATTCTATTTCAGTCGTCATCACTTACTACATGCCAGCATTGGAGATGAATCAGTCTCAAGACCATGGTCTACCAGAATCAGACCTTTACCCAAATGCTTAAGAGATTATAAAAACAGTTTATGCTCTCACCAAGTTTTTTCCATCTGAGGTGGGGAACCTATCTCAACTATGATGGGTTTTTTTGTTTTTTTCATGGATGAGGTATGTAAATTCCAACACATCCCCATGCTCTTTGGCCAACATAGTTACTATAACTCTACTAACAGCCTTTTCTTCTCGATCCAGAATGTCTGTGTCAGGGCTTATCTAGCCCTTCGTCATCACACAAACCTACTGATCGTCCTATTCTCCATGATGCTGATGACCGGAATGCCCCAGTTAACAAGCAAAGAAGACATTGAATACATTCGAGATGCCCTAACAGTGGGGAAAAACGAGGAGGATGCTAAAAAGTATTTTCTTGATCAGATTGAAGTTTGCAGAGACAAAGGATGGACTGTGCAGTTTAACTGGTTCCTGCATCTTGTTCTTGGTATCAAACAAGGAGAGAAACATTCAGCCTAATACTCTGGGCTAGAATTTAAAACACATTAGTATCCTAAAGCTTTAAATTAGCCTGTCGGTCATGGAATTTGGATTTTTAAAATGTAATAGAACATTGTGAATGTTGTGAACTTCAGAAATACAGCCCTTTTCCTAGCTGAGCTCTTCATTGGAGAAAAAAAAAAAAAAATGTCGTTGCCAGTTGCTTCCTTAGGTAACAGTCAGGGCCAGGCTGATTTGCAGGACTGATTTTTTTCCCCCCTATTTGTCTCAGTAATGCTGGGGAGTATTCTAAGTTAAATAGACCAATGACTTCATTATTGTGTTATGCAAGCTCGTTACAGAAAAAAACATAATCACTGTCACCTTTGTCTCACTCCTTAAATGATGGTCCCAAGCATTCCCTCAGTGTCTATAGATGTTGAAAGCAAGGAAGGTGAGTTAGTCTTTTCATTGTCTTTTGCAATCAGGTTCTTTCACAGTGTACCACTGAGACAAACAAACCCAAAATGGAAAATCAGAACCTTTGTGCCTTTACCCTTCTCTTCTGGTCTGGTTCCAAGGTTGTGAATATGAAGAACAGAAAGGAGACCATGTGTCTCAGCTCTGCTCACAAGAGTGAATTAAATAATTAGTGTAGCCTTCACCAGCACAGAAGACAGGGAAAAACTAAAAGGACCCATTTTTTTGCCTTCACATTTTCCTCCCCACTTTCTCCCTGCCTCCCTTCTCCCTCAGTTCCTACCCTCCCACAACCTGTTATACAAAGGAGTGAAATCTTCAAGGACACCTTTACCCTGTGTTGTTGTTGTTATGTGCCATCAAGTACCTTTACCCTAGAAATCAAAAATTCCTTGAGAAAGAATTTCTCTTTTAGCATTACTGGCATTTTAGGTACTTATTTGTAAAAACGTTTAATAGAGGTTTTTTTAAAAGGATGTTATTAAATGAGACATTCTAGAAGACACAAATTCGTTTCTAAATGCCTTAATTTTAAATTTTGGTCTGAAAAGTGGTTTCTTTTTCTTATATTAATTTTATTTTCTTTCATTTCTAATGGAGAAGATACCTAATATCTAAAAAGTCCTCCAAGTCAGGAGAACACTACTTGTCCTATCCACCTCCAGGTTTAAAGGACTTTTAAACTCCAACACATTTCTTCAGATTTCCTGAAAATAATTGAAATATCTTCCTTAAAAAAATATTTAGTATCTCAAATATGTTGCTATTTATGGTTAGTGTGATTAGAAATATCATTAAACTACTTTTAAAAACATTGTAGATTGCCTATTGTTAATACTTTACATAGAAATAACTCCGCATGAAGGCTATCTAAGTGTAGGCAGATATAAATAGGTGTTTAATTTTTAACTTTTCTGAACAGATACCTATTTGTAGTGGACCAAACCTCCATTTTAGTGTCTGCAAAACCCCAGTGTTTCACGTAGTGGGTAAAGCAGCCAAATGCTTTACCCACTATGCCGCCAGAGCTCCTTTTGGACTGGAACTTAAAAACACTTAAAAAACAAAGCAGGTATTTTAGATCTACCCCTGGCTGTAAGTTACAATTACCAGGGGCACTTTTGAAAAATATCCTTGCCTGAGCCCCATCCTCAGATTATAATTTAATTGGTTTGAGATGGGGCCCAGACAGCAGTATTTTTTCTAATTCCCCCAGGTAATTCTCATAAGCAACCAAAACAGGAAAAACCTACAAGGGTGTAGGCACACTGCTTCTCTGCCCCCGGCTCATAACATATCTAGTAAGAACCCCTCTCCTTAGACAAGTGCTCATCCTTTTAAAGTCATGCTGTATCCTCCCCTGCGCCCCGTACAGAAATGTCTATTCCTCTTTATAAATGGAAGATAGATGTTTTATGGCATTTCCAGACCAACTATTCCCTGTCATTCCTTTGAAGAAAGCAGGAAGAATGATGCTTTCTAGTGAGGAAGAGGATGTTTTCATTATTCTTATGAAGAATAGTCAAGCTCAGACCTTGCATACATTCTGCTTTTTATTCAAATTGCTGAAATCATCATCTTAATGCTAGAATATATTCATGTGGAGCTTATTGGCATGTGTGCATACATATTTGCTCTTCAAATGAACAAGCTCTTTTATTATGCTGATCGTATATATACACATTGGGCTTGATTCCTCCATATTCCATTGAAGGCATAATTTCTAATCTACAGATTCTCAGATAAACAGAAATCACCTTTGTGTGCTTTCTTCCTTCATTCCTAGTGAACCACGTGACCAGCGACTTCTATGCCGTTGAAAATGTTATGAACTAGGGTTATTCTGGGGACACGGGAAGAGATATCAGGAAACTACCCACAGCTCTTCAGTGCCAAAAAATACAGAAATCACAAGTTGGATGATCTAGGTCAAAGCAAGTTTTATGTATATTCAGGACCATCTACATAATTTGCAGGACTCCGCATAAAATGAAAATGCAGGGTCCCTCGAAATTATTAAGAAGTTCAAGATAGCAGCAGCAGAGCCTTAACCTAAGCTTCAGTGTGCAGGGCCCTGTGTAACTGCGTATGTCACACACCCATGAAGCTGGCTCCATATGTATCTATATAATAGTTTTGGTGTTCAGTTTTGCACATGTAGACCATGTCTGGAGGGGTGCGGATAAAATGCCCAGATCAATATGTTGTTTTTGTTCAAAGTGAAATACCTGACCTCTGTGGCTATATATTAGGATCTAAAACACTGGTCTCATTGCTTTTGAACTGGAACCAACCAAAACCAAACCCACTACCATCAAGTCAATTTTGACTCATAGCAACTACCCATTGGGCGTCTATGGCTATAAGTCTTTACTAAAGTAGATTGTCTCATCTTCGTCCCATGAAGCAGCTGATGGGTTTGAACCACTGACCTTCTGGTTAGCAGCCAAATCCTTTACCCACTATGCCACCAGAGCTCCTTTTGGACTAGAACTTAAAAACACTTAAAAAACAAAGCAGGTATTTTAGATCTACCCCTACATGTCTCCACCTGACTGGCTTTAGTAATACTTTGGGGAAAGTGGGGGGAAAGCAGACAATATAGATAAAATAGATCAACTCCTAGAGAAATCTCTTGACTTCTAATAAATTGAGTAAATATGGAGCTTTGGTGGCAAAAGCATTTGATGGTTAAAGCATTTCAGCTGCTAACCAAAAGGTCAGGGGTTTGAATTTACCAGCCAATCCATGGGAGAAGGAAGCAGTCTGCTTCTGTAAACATTTACAGCTTTGGAAACCCTGTGGGGCAGTTCTGCTCTGTCCTGTAGGGTCATATGAGTCAGAATACACTCAATGGTAGTGGGTTTGGGTTTTTGTTTGTAATAAATATATATTTATCAAGAGATGAATTACCACACACCAAAAAAAAAAAGTCTCAATGTAAGAGTTCTGCAGCATAATTTATGCTGTCCTGTATTAAATAATCTTTGAAATAATCTTAGAAATCAAATTCATGAAGCAAATTCTGGACTTTGTTTGGAATGCGTGGCTCTGCTTTCCATGGCATGTGAAATGAAGAGTCAATTATGTTGTAAAGTATGAAGAAACCAAAAAAAGAAAACTTGGATTTTTAAGGGTTCCGCCGTCTTCTTTTCTGTTAAGTCTAAACTAATGATTCAGTCAATAAATGTGGTTCTAGATTGGAGGCCTGTCTTCATATTCTCAAAGATTCATTTTCAGGGCAAGTGCCTGGCGAAGCCTACAGTGCTGAGGGCCCACACCCCTGGTCTAAAGTATCTACTCAAAACACTGAGACAGTCCTTCTGGATGGACCAGTTCTCTCCACTTACAAGTATTTTAATTACAAATCATTGATTGTAAAATTAAATAAAAGAAAGAATCTGCCACCATGTGTTCTCTGTTCACATCATTTATCTCTGACAGCCAGACATTCCTGAAAGTCACATTCTTTCTTTTGAGAAACCTGTACTAAATATCTACTAACTACCAGACACTATGCTAAATAGTGGGTCTTAGAATATGGGACAAGTCCTAGTCCTCACAGAGCTTATAATATGTTTGTGGTAGCCAACATTTCATAACAGGTATCAGTAACAAAAGTTCTATGGGGTCTTCCG
This sequence comes from Orycteropus afer afer, assembly GCF_000298275.1. NCBI lineage: Eukaryota > Metazoa > Chordata > Mammalia > Tubulidentata > Orycteropodidae > Orycteropus > Orycteropus afer. Next base: position 12,993,978 of record NW_006921594.1, on the reverse strand, counting down.
TAAGTAATGCAATTTGATATTTTCTGCTGCTGTATTTAATTGCATAAAAAGGAAAAAAAAAAACTGACAAAGTGCTAACATTCTTACTACATAAAAATCTCTCATAATTCAATATGCAAAACATAAATACTCCATTAGAAAATACTGAATTCACAAAAAAAAGAAATTCATGTGACCAATAAGCATATGACAGTAGACTCCCAAATCACTCCTGTTTGGACAAATGAGAATTATAATCACTTAAGTTCTTTTCTACCATCAGATTAACAACCCTAGATGCCTAGGGTTGATGATAATGTGTGTGAAAGGGCACTCTATCAAATTGTTGAGAGCAACGCAAGTTGGCAAAGTCATGCGCGATACCTTGACAAAATTTATCAACATCAACATTTTATCTATTTTTTGACCAGTCCATGTCCAAGAATTTATCCTTCAGAAATTAGTAGACATGTGGGCAAAGATTTATGTCAAAAATAGTTACCACAGCATGGTTTGAAATAACCCCAAATTGAAAACAACCTAAAGTCCCTGAATGTTGTTGTTAGGTGATGTCGAGTTGGTTCCAACTCAATGACACTGTGTAATAAAGAATGAAACACTGCCCAGTCCTGTGCCACCCTCACAGCTGTTACTACACTTGAGGCCATTATTGCTGCCATGAATCAATCCACCACACTGAGGGTCTTCACATATTTTCGTTGACCCTCTGCTGTACCAAACATGATACCTTTCTCTAGGGACTGATCCCTTCTGACAACATGACCAAAGTAAGAGATGAAGTCTGGCCAGTCTTGCTTCTAAGGAGCATTCTTCTTCCAAGACAGATTTGTTCGTTCTTCTGGCAGTCCATGTTATATTCAATATTCTTCTTCAACACCACAATTCAAAGGTACCAATTCTTCTTCGGTCTTCCTTATTCATTATACAGTTTTCATATGCATATGAGGCGATTGAAAATATCATGGCTTGGGTCAGGCCCACTTTAGTCTTCAAAGTGATATCTTTGCTCTTTAACCCTTTAAGGAGGTCTTTTGCAGCATATCTGCCTAATGCAGCCGTTGTTTGATTTCTTGCATTTGATTTCTTGCCTGCTGCTTCCACGGCCATTGACTGTGGATCCAAGAAAAATGAAATCCTTGACAACTTAAATTTTTTCTCTGTTTATCATGATGTTGCTTATTGATTTAGTTACAAGGATTTCTGGGGTTTTTTATGTTGAAGTGTAATCCATACTGAAGGCTGGAGTCTTTGATCTCCATCAGTAAATGCTTCAAATCTTCTTCACTTTTAGCAAGCAAGGTTGTGTCATCTATATATCACAGATGGTTAATAAGTCTTTCTCCAATCTTGATGCTTCATTCTTCTTCATACAGTCCAGCTTCTTGGATTATTTGCTCAGCATACAGATTGAATAAATATAGTGAAAGAATACAACTCTGCACATACTCTTCCTGATTTTAAACCACACAGTATCCCCTTGTTCTGTTCAAACATATGCCTCTTGGTCTATAAACAGGTTCCTGAGGAGCTCTGGTGGTGTAGTGCCTAAGACTGCTAATTCAAAGGCTGGCGGTTCAAACCAACCAACCACTCCTCAGAAGGAAAACTGGGCAACCTACTTCCATAGATGTATTGCCTTGGAAACCCAAGGAGGGGTCGGTATGAGTCAGAACTGTGACAGCAGTGAGTTTGGGTTTTGTTTTGGTTTGCATAAGCACAATTAAGTGTTCTGGAATTCCCATTCTTTGCAATATTATCCAGAATTTGTTATGATCCATACAGTTGAATGCCTTTGCATAGTCAATAAAACACAGGTAAACATTTTTCAGGTATTCCTTGCTTCCAGCCAAGATTGATCTGACATCAGCAATGATATCCCTTGTTCCAAGTCCTCTTCTGCATCCAGCTTGAATTTTTGGCAATTCCCTATTGATGTACCATTACAACCGTGTTTGAATTATTTTCAGCTAACTTTTACTTGCATGTGATGTTAATGATATTGTTCAATAATTTCCTCATTCCCTTGGGTCACCTTTCTTTGAAATGGGCATGAATATGAATCTCTTCCAGTTGGTTGGCCAGGTAGCTGTCTTCCAAATTTCTTGGCATAAACGAGTGAGCACTTCCAGTGTTGCATCATTTGTTGAAACATCTCAGTGCGTATTCCATCAATTCCTGGACCCTTGTTTTTTGACAATTCCTTCAGTGCAGTGTCCTTCAGCCATCGTTTCTTGATCATATGCTACCTCCTAAAATGGCTGAATGTCAGCTAGTTCTTTTTGGTACAGTGACTCTACGTATTCTTTCAATCTTCTTTTGATGCTTTCTAAATTGTACAATATTTTGCCCATAGAATCCTTCAGTATTGCAACTTGAAGCTTGAATTTTTTCTTCAGTTCTTACAGCTTGAGAAATGCCAAGCATGTTCTTCCCTTTTGGTTTCCTAACTCCAGGTCTCTGCACATTTCATTATAATAATTGACTTTGTCTTCTCAAGCTACCTTTTGAAATCTGTTCACATCTTTAGCTTTAGCTACTCTGCTTAAGAGCAAGTTTCAGAGTCTCTTTTGACATCCATTTTGGTCTTTTCTTTCTTCCCTGTCTTTTTAATGACCTTTTGCTTTCTTCATCTAGGTGTTCTTGATGTCATCCCAACAACTTATCTGGTCTTATTCTTCAGATGATCTCTAAATTCAGGTGGGATATAATCAAGTCATATTTTGGCTTTTGTGGACTTGCTTTAATTTTCTTCAGCTTCAACTTAAACATGCACACAAGCAATTGATGGTCTGTTCCATGGTCACCTCTGGCCTTATTCTGACCAATGATCTTGAGCTTCTCCATTGTCTTTTTCTGCAGATGTAGTCAATTAAATTCCTGTGTATTCCATCTGGTGAGGTCCAAGTGTGTATTCACCATTCATGTTGTTGAAAAAGATATTTGCAATGAATAAATTGGTCTTGCAAAATTCTATCATGCAATCTCCCATGTCATTTCTGTCACCAAGCACCTATTTTCCACCTACTGATGTTGCTTTTTGTAACTTCCTTATTCCAATTACCACTAATCATCAATGTATCTTGATTGCCTGTTTGGTCAATTTCAGACTGCAGAAGTTGGTAAAAAATCTTTAATTTCTTCATCTTTGGCTTTAGTGGCTGGTGCATAAATTTGAATAATAGTCATATTAACTGGTCTTCCTTGTAGGCATGTAGGTATTACCTTATCACTGGCAGTATTATACTTCAGGAAAAATCTTGAAATGTTCTTTCTGATGATCAAAGAACACTATTCTTTTAATTTATCATTCCCAGCATGGTAGATCATATGACTGTCCATTTCAAAACAGCCAATACTAGTCAATTTCAGCTCACTAATGACTAGGATATTGATCTTTATTTGTTCCATTTCATTTTTGACAACTTCCAATTTTCATAGATTCATACTTCTTACATTCCATGTTCTAATTATTAATGGATTTTTGCATCTGTTTCTTCTCACTTTGAGTTATTTTGCATCAGCAAATGAAGGTTCCAAAAGCTTTACCCCATCCACATCATTAAAGTCAACTCTACTTGAGGAGTCAGCTCTTCCCTAGTTATATTTTGAGTGCCTTCCAACCTGAGAGGCTCATCTTCTGACAGTATATCAGGCAATGATTTACTGCTATTCATAAGGTTTTCAAAAGTGGCTGATCTCTTCCTTCTCCCTAGTCTGTGTTAGTCTGGAAGCTCTGTTGAAACTATCCACCATGGGTGATCCTGCTGATATTTGAAATATCTGTGGCATAACTTCCAGCATCACAGTAATATGCAAGCCACCACAAGACAAACTGACAGACAAGAAGTCCCTCAACAAAGAATTGTTAATTAAGTCACTATATATGCATGGGAGCTCTGGTGGCATAGTGCTAACTATGACTGCTAACCAGAAGGCTGGCAGTTCAAACCCACCAGCCACTCCTTGGTAGGAAGATTCAGCAATCTACTTCCATTGTGATACTGCCTCGGAAACCCAAGGAAGGGTCGCTATGAGTCGGATCTGACTCAAAAGCAAAGAATTTTTTTGTTTATATATGCATACAATGGGCTACAATGCAGCCCTTGAAAAGATAAGTTAGATCAAAATGCATGATGTACATGTAGATCTAAGATACTGAGGGGTGAAAAAAGATGAATATGGCAATACAGTCATATTCAAGTTAAAGTGGAGGTTTATATATGTATTAAAAGACTGGGAAGATATACACACACTAAATTAATAATAGTGATTTTTCCCTTGTTTTCCCTTGGGTGTTTGGGAACTCTTTATATTATTTGAAGATCTAAACAGGAAGAAAAAATATTTTTCATTTCGAAAAGAAGATTCAGTCTGCGTGATAATCGTATCCTTTAATGCATATTAACCCCTTTAAAAGGTCAGAAACTTTTGTTTTTCAAAGAAAAAAAAATCATGTGAAGCTAATAATTATCAAGAAGTGTCATCAACACTGCTGTTCAACTGCTTGACATGAAATGTCTGTACTAAAACTTCCTGCTGTAGTCATCCCTACCTGATTGTGATTTGTTATTTGGAAGGCTGGTCTTAGCTCCTAGAGTAAGCAGGAGCTCTTCTAGGAATGGTGTCTGTTCAGTCAGTAAAGGATCCTTGCCTGGCTCTGCTCTTCTCAGTTCTGCAAACTGCATTCAGACTTGGTCTCCATGATGAGCTCTCTAAGCTCACCTCCTCTGGAGGTGCAAACAGCCTCATTTTCACTTCTCATTCTTTTGTAAGCATTAGTTCATCAGGAAGAGTAAAACTGCCTTCTGCTTTGGTAAGCATTGTCCTTTTGGGGACTAGGCTTACAGTTTGAGTTCATAATGCATTTGGTAATCTAACTTGGAGGATATAACCAGGGGCAAGGACATAATCAGGAAGAGAGTCCATTTGTTGCACCTCACAGAACTTCTCTGTATTTCCAAGCAGATGGACAGTCATCTGAGAATATTTATACTCAGAGGATCAAACTAAGAATCCTTTTGATTACACATAGGAACAAAAATGTGTTCCTCCTGTCTGGCAGAGATGCGTCCACCGTTACTTTGGCATTTCCAGCTATATGCAAAGGTTATGACTGCACAGGCCCCTCATCACCAGAAATGTGTGGTGGCCAAAGCTGTGGCTGTCACTTGTACCCACCACCGTCACCTTTCTTTTGCATCAGCACTAAATACCTGTTCTACAAAATAACCAGTCCTTTGACTACTAAGGGCATCCTTTGGGGAAGTCCGGGGGCCCAGATCACTGCCTAGTCCCCAACCTCTCCCTGGCTCTACTCTCCTCAACCCATGGCTCTGGAAACCAGAGAAGATAATTCCTCATTTTTGAAGCAACCCCTTGCTTAGACTCTAATTGTTCAAAGTGGCAGAGCACACTGCAGGCTTTCAGCAGGTAGATGGGTTCAACTCCTTTAATCTATAGAGATTTAAAGGAAGATGAGGTTCTAGAGGGATCCTTGAGGAAAAGCAGAGTAAGTGTGCATGGCTGTGGACACAGAGTGACCTTAAGCCAGCAACTTGGGGATAATCGGTTTTAAAGCAAGATTCTGCAGGAGCAGTTTGGAATAGAGAAAGTGGCTTTGGGATTAGACTACCCCAAATTCAAGGACTGATAACCATTTGGACAAGCTGTCTAACTCTCTAAGCCTCAGCTCTCACTTTTGATAACTGGAGAAGACAGTAAAACCTAATTTACAGTATTGCAATGCAGAGTAAATGAAATAGTGCACAAAAAGTATTAAGCAGAATGCCTGGCCTGAGACATTGTTATAAATGATAGCTCTTGTTTCTATGTTCCTTCTCAAGTAAAGCTAAATAATCTCAAATATCAAAGCATTCAATAGCATCATCCTTAGAATTTTATTTTTAGGAGTACATTAAAAGATGGCTATCATAACTCTTTTCTGAATGTGGTTTCTTCCTAGTAAGATTTTAGAGGAATCATTTCCATTCTATGTCAACATCAGATACCAAGGCCGTCTTCTAAATAGCATCCTTTCTAAGAAGTTATTTTAATCATGGAAAGTCCCTGGGTTTGGGGTCTAAAGAAAATTAGAGGAACTAGAATCAACCATTTCAGGAGGTAGCATATAATCAAGAACCAATGGTATTGAAAATACTCATTGAGATGTTTCAACAATGGATGCCACGCTGCAGGTGCTTACTGTTTTTTGTGCCAAGAAATTTGAAAGACAGCTACCTGGTCAACCAACTGGAACAGATCCATATTTGTGCCCATTTCAAAGAAAGGTGATCCAATAGAATGTGGAAATTACTAAACAATATCATTAATAGCACATACAAGTAATATTTTGCTGAAAATAATTAAAAATGACAGTTGCAGCAGTATGACAAGGAACTTCCACAAATTCAAGCTGGATTCAGAAGATGACGTGGAATGAGCGATATCATTGCTGATGTCAGATGGATCTTGGCTGAAAGCAGAGAATATCAGAAAGATGTTTGTTGTTGTTACATGCCGCCAAGTTGGACCCGACTCATAGCAACCCCTTCTTGGGTTTCTGAGGAAGCAGATTGCCCCATCTTCCTTCCAAGGAGTGGCTGGTAGTTTTGAACCACCAGCCTTAGGTACTACACTACCAGAGCTGTTTACCTGGGTGTTACTGACTATGCAAAGGCATTCGACTGTGTGGATCATAACAAACTCTAGATAACATTGTGGAGAATGGGAATTCCAGAACACTTAATTGTTCTCATGAGGAAACTGTATGTAGACCAAGAGGCAATCATTCAAAAAGAACAAGGGGATACTGAACGGTTTAAAATCAGGAAGGGTGTGTCAGGGTTGTATCCTCTCACCACACTAATTCAATCTGTATACTGAGCCAATAATCTGAGAAATTGGACTACATGAAGAAGAACATGGCATCAGGATTGGAGAAAGACTCATTAAAACCTGTGATATGCAGATGACACAACCTTGCTTGCTGAAAGTGAAAAGGACTTAAAGCACTTACTGATGCAGATCAAAGACTAGAGTCTTCAGTATGGATTACACCCCAACATAAAGAAAACAAAAATACTCACAACTAGACCAATAAGCAACATCACAATAAATGGAGAAAAGATTGAGGTTATCAGGGATTTCATTTTACTTGGATTGGCAATTAACACCAATGGAAGCAGCAGCCAAGAAATGAGATGTCATACTGCTCTGGGCAAATCTGCTGCAGGGGACCTCTTTAAAGTGCTGAAGAGCAAAGATGTCACTTTGAAGACTAAGGTGTGCCTAACCCAAGCCATAGTGTTTTCAATCACCTCATGTGTACGTGAAAGCTGGACAGTGCATAAGGAAGGCAGAACAATTGATGCCTCTGAATTGTGGTGTTGGTGAAGAATACTGAAAATACCTTGGACTGCCAGAAGAACAGATCTGTCTTGGAAGGAAAACAGCCAGAATGCTTCTTAGAAGGGAGAACAGCCAGACTTTGTCTCTTAGTTTGGTCATGTTGTCAGAAGGCACAGTCTCTGGAGAAGGATATCATCCTTGGTAAGGGAGAGGGTTAGCAAAAAAGGGGAAGACCCTCAATGAGATGAAGTGACACAGTGGCTGCAACAGTGGGCTCTAGCATGGCATGGATTGTGAGGATGGCGCAGGACTGAGAAGTGTTCTGTTCTACTGATCATAGGGTCGCTATGAGTTGGGGCCCACTGGATGGCACCTAACAACAACAGAATCAATTGGCACTGGTGTTGAAGCCTATTTACTTTTTTTTTTTTTTTTAATTTTATTTTGATTTGGGTGAAGATTTA